>NC_056733.1:134657600-134957600 GCF_019279795.1 Protopterus annectens
TATATATATATATATATATATATATATATGGGTCTACATATATATATATATATATATATATATATATATATATATATATATATAAAACCCACATACACACACACGCATATATATGTATATATATATATATATATATATATATATATATATATATATATAGATATAGATATATATATATATATAAATATAAAACCCACACACACACGCGCGCGTATATATGTATATATATATATATATATATATATATATATATATATATATATATATATATATATAGGTCTGCTTTGTTTCATTGAAAGCTCATTTCACTGAATTTCAATTCACCCTGACCAAATGTCTGAAAGCTCAAATTACTGAAAACTCATTTCACAGAATCTCATTTCAGTGAAGTGAAGTACTGGCACTGTGTAGAGTACTGTAAGGCAAATAAAAGGTATATGCCCTTTTTTCCACTGTAGTGTGATCCTGGAGTTAGTATATATAGTTAGGGGAGTGTGGGGGCATAGCCCCCCACTTAGTTTGAGAGGCAGTTGGATATAGACTGGACAAAATCCTTTGTTCTCCAAAGGAGAAACAGCATGTGACCAAATCCTCTAAACTGCAGCTACAAAAACAGAGCTTTCTGAAGATTCTACTGCCATTTATCTCCAATAAAGAATCCAGAGCAATAGATAGAGTCGTCAGTTGGGCATGCGCTTTTGGCACTTTTGTGCTTTGAGCCCTAAACTGCACCACAGACACACACACACACACACACACACACACACACACACACACACACACACACACACACGCACACAAACACACTTACACAAACAGGTTTCATAAATATTTGTCCCTGCAGGCTGTATCTGTTCTCTTTCTCTCTCTGTCTCTCTCTCTCTCTGAATGCCCCACTGACTAATGAGTACAAGAAGCCACTTGAAACTACTCTGACTACCATGTGTGGTATTCCAAACCACTTCATAATGCATAATTATGTAGATGGAGCAGCTAGGGCAGCTGAGGCTTTCATAGCCATGAAGCTCCATGCTTGGCTGGGCTTGTGAAATTTGTGGACAACGTTAATTAATCCTGTACAAATGCTAAAATTCTACAGATCATCCTTTGTTTGTGTCTGTGATAAACCGAGATGCTGCCAGCCCAGCTAGCTGGAATTTTGTAAGTAATTATATGTCACTTGAAAATATTAATATGATTTATATAGAAATGTGACACTGCCACCCCAGCTAGATAGAATTTTGTAAATATTTCTGTATCATTTGTGAATAGTAATATGATTTGCATGCTTATCTTAAAAATGTAAGAAAACTGTATGTTCTGTACTGAGTTTCAAGATTGTAACCACAGTGCACCCTACTGGAAAAGAGCGGACATGTGTATATACAATATGCCAATGCAAATGTATGGTTTCGTAGTAAAATTTGGAATATACAGAGTTAACTTGCAAACTCTGAAAAAATAAATAAAGAATTTTACGAGTGTGTTCACCAGAACTAGAAGACAGAATGTCTGCAGCTGGAAATTCTTTCTATTGTTTGAAATAGAGGTAGTTACAGGTTTCCAAGGTAATTGTTTTACGACTTCCAGTTTCTGGCAAGCTTCTAATAGAGAATTGTCAGCTTCTACGAGTATTTTTCATAGAGACATGTTAAATTCTGTTGGTTTCTGTTTAGCCTGGGAATTTGATGCAAGTGTCAAATAGTGATGTAATCTAGCTAACCCAGCAGTAATGTGTATTATTAACTTAAGAACTATCTCAGAGAGAGAGAGTTCATTTTGTATTTTGTTCTGGACCCAGTAACAGCTCACCAGCACTTTGCCTTGCTCTGTAAGTAAGTTATTTAGAACATAGTTTCTCTTAGAAATAGCTAGGAATATAACAAGATTAGT
The DNA here is from genome assembly GCF_019279795.1 of Protopterus annectens. Classification (NCBI taxonomy): domain Eukaryota; kingdom Metazoa; phylum Chordata; order Ceratodontiformes; family Protopteridae; genus Protopterus; species Protopterus annectens. The sequence continues at coordinate 134,659,494 of NC_056733.1, forward strand.
GTAGATGTTTTCTATATTAATGTGAGACTGTCCTACTATGTTATTTTAAAGTATTTCCTGTGACTGTGAACTCTGCTGTCACTGTGTTGAGTTAATAAGTATTGTCTTGTGCTTTTATTATTTATTATTAAATATATTTAAAACTTTTAACTGTGGCTAATTTTGTGTAGAGATAATTAAGCTCTTAGTGTACTTGCACATGTATTTGGTGATACTGTATAGGCCACTCTAGCCTTAAAAGTTTTGTCACACTTACCATTTGGATAACAGTAAACTTACACAGTGGAATTGGTCACCCTTTGGGAAGGGCCTTATAGTAGCTGATAATTTGGGGTTCTGGTGGCAGTTCTAACTACCTTATGATCTGGGCAGAAGGGGGCATAGCTAGTAAACCTGTGCCAGCCTTCCCCAGTTGTGTGTTTGTGTATAAATCAAATTTCAAAGTGTGTGCGTGTGTGTGTGTGTGTGTGTGTGTGTGTGTGTGTGTGTGTGTGTGTGTGTGTGTGTGTGTATGTGTGTTAGCTACTTGGGCAGGGATACGAAGTGCCGGTTAGACAGAGAGAGTGCTAGGAGGAGTTGGCTTGGAACCCTGACTAAGGACTCCACTCTATAGCTGTGGCAGTTGGTAGTCTTATTGGAGATCTGGAGAGAGAGAGCGAAACCAGCCCCAGACTGACTGTGATCTCTGTGTGCTCTTAAGGGAAATTGTGCTTTACTGTGTCTGTACCTGTTATCCTCCCAATGTGCACGTCCCTCACTGGTATTGGTGCTGAGGATTGATGCTCATTGATTACTGGGCCAGTGCAGGGGCATCACAGTCTCATCTTTGAAAGAAAAAATGCAAAAGAGTGAGCAGGGCAATAAGCCTCTGTCTGCCATCAGAGTGAAGTTTGAAGTTCCTCAGTGATATTACAACTGGAACAAAAAAGTAACTTATTCCTTCTGGTTTTGAAAACCTAAAGATCAGTTTGACTCATCGTCTGACAGGGGAGGCTGCGGCAGAGGTGGCCCCTTCAACATATGGTAGACCCAGAGATCAAGGAGGTCTTATAGAATCAGGGATAGTCTGTAACATCTGCCTACCCAGACCTGCAATTGACTGTGGAGCATTGAACCCAACAAGGTAAAGACCGCACAAGGAGAGGAAGCTTCTTTTCTTGCCAAAAGAGCCATCCAAGAGGTCCCAGCAGACTAGAGAGGGTCAAGATTTTATTTCAAGTTTGTTTTCATTTTGAAGAAAACCCAACAATGCAGACCCATTTTGGAAATCAGCATTTTAAACACATATATGTGCAAGACCCAGTTTAGGATAATCACAGTTGTTTCTACTGTGTCAAGCTGAACAAATGAATGTGGTCTCAGGATCAATGGAATGCTTCTCTTTACATAAAAATAGCAATACATTCCAGGAAATTCCTATGCTTTTGAATAAGAACCAGTCATTACCACTTCAGAGCCCTACAGTTTGGTCTGAATATAACCCCAGGGTGTTCCCTAAATGTATGGCTGTCATAACATCCTCTCTACAATTTCTGGAATACAAGATCTTCCCATATCTAGATGACTGTCTGTTGCCTGGCCCCTAGATGGAGTTTCTATAAGCCAGGGATTATCTCCATCTTTGTCATTTCCTGGGCATATCAATGAATCATCAAAAATCTGATTTCCTGCTTACTCAGAAAATAGTCTTTATGGGGTGTCATTTGTATAACTGTCTGTCATCTCCATTCTCCAAAACATAGTTCAGAAATTACAGTATGCAGTCCGGTCTCTATTACTCAATAACTCTCCTCCAGTAGCCTTGGTTCACAGAGTAGAATGCCTGATGGCATCTTCAAAACTAATGGTTAATTTTGTTTGCTTCTATGTGAGAATTTATCATTGGCTTCTTCAAGCTCAGTGGTCACAGTGCTTTGTCAAAGAATATAATCATTACAGATTTATGCAGAAGGCATCTAGAGTGGCGGTTACAGTTCCCAGTGATTCATGTGGGCAGTCAGCTTCATACTGCACCCTTAGTTGCAACAGTAACCACAGTGGGTGGGGGGAATTACTAAAGGAGAATGGACCAAGATATATGGATGGACAAATAAGACAGTCTTCACATAAATATCTTGGAGTTTAGTGCTGTCTTTCTAGTGTTGCATGACCTTCAGGACTGCCTTCCACAGCCACTTTCTCTTTCTAGCTAAATGGGCAGCATGACTGTAGTTTGACACATCAACACATCAACACATAAGATTAAATAAATCTTACATCTTATGTATGAAGCAATGAGGGATTGACAGTGGATGATAGCATTACACTGCTTTCTGGTAGCAACACACATTCTGGGGGTACTCATTTGTCTTATGGACAGACTCAGCAGAGACCTCATAATGCCTTATGAGTGGTCTCTCAATCCAGTGAAAGCCAATCCCTCCTGTGATCAGTTTGCACTCCATACAGCACCAAATTCAGCAGCTGTTTTGCCATGATTTCCCCCTCCAGTACAACCACCAAGGGATACTCTGTCACTACAATGGCCTCCTGAGCTACTTTATGTTTAATCACCTCTTCCCCAATGTCCATATTTCAGCAGAAAACATTAAGGTGCAAGGCAAAAGTTATTCTCAAAGTCCCGTTCGCTCACACAGATTTGGTTTCCCCTTTTAAGGCCTCACCTAAAAGAATCTCCCTGACTCCTGGATCCCTTTCCAGATCTGATGTCACACTCTCCATGGAGCCTCACCAAAATTTACACAATATGAAACTAACTGCTTTGTTGCTGCAGGTCCATATATGGCTATTGATAATTCTTTTACCATAGAGGTGGCCAGGCTTTTAACAGCTTCTCAGGAAGCTTACACTCATTCGCTCTGTTGTAACGTGGAAAAGATTTGCATCTTGGGCTTGCCCATAAAACATTGACCCTTTTTCAGCCTCAGCCTCAGATATCCATCACTTCTTTGCCCATCTTTTTGTTTAAGGCTCTAGTCTTTTTCCATGATTAAGGTCAAGTTAGCTGCTATTTCTAGTTTCCATTTTGGATTTCAGGAACATTCACTATCCTCACACAAACTCTGCAAAGTCCTTCTAAAAGGTACCTTTTACTCTGATCAACAATATGAGATCTGGGCCCTCATTGGCTCTGAATTTTGACTTGGAGATTGTCACAAAATCCCCATTTATATCATCCTTCTTAGCATAACTAAAATACCTCTCACAGAAAACTGTTTTCCTCGGGGCCATCAATTCAGCCAGAAGGATTTCAGAACTCTGTGTATTTTCATTCTATTTTCGGTACTTGGTCTTCCATAAGGACAGAGTGTCTCTGAGAACCAATTCATCCTTTATTCCCAGGGTGCCATCTGAATCAAATATTTCACAACTGATTCATCTACCCTTTTTCTTACCAAGTTATGGAAATAAAGCAGAGTATGTACTATATACATTGGATGCATATAGGCAGTTGCAGTTCTTCCTTCACAGAATAGAATCATTTAGAAATTTCCTCATAATAAATTAGGGAAGAAGGTGTCTTTGGGATGCCTGTCAAACTGCATAGCCTTTATTTACGCACTCAACAACAAATCTGTTTCTGGTAAGCAAAGAGCTCATTCTACTACAGCCCTGACACACTCGACAGCCTCTTCAGAGCTTCTGCAGTAGATGATATTTGTAATGCTGCCACCTAAATTTCCATGCACACCTTTAGCAAACATAAGTTGGGCTGTGCCTCCAGGGCTAGAACATCGTTTGGTGCTACTATCCTGATGCATCTCCTGTCATGAGGCTATTCAGGATATATTGTAGCTTGGGATTCTAACCCACGTGTCTAATCAGATGGACTAAATGAATAGGATACAAAACTTTTCCACTTAACATAATGATAGATTCTTTCATTCCAGTCCATGCAATATGACAACTGTTTCTCCATCCCCCTTCCCTATTCTGTAAGACTTGAAGGATCCTTTGGTTATAGGTAATTTAGTCTTTGTTAGGGGAAAGGTTATTTATACCTATGTCTTAAGGTATCAAACAAGATCTGATACAACTAAGGAAGGTGGTGCATTATGGAAAGGAAAATTCTTAAACGGGCTCAAGGCTGGAGCACTGACACTGCTTAGTCAGATCAAACAAGTGTCTTGGCAACCCACATGTTGTATTGGATGAATGGAATGAAAGGCTCTATCATTATTGTTGTAAACACATAACTTTCATTTACATATGGTTAGGTACTTCCTATTTTTTCTTAGAAAAAAAAACATTTAAATTATGAGGTCCTGCAGCAGCATATTTTCTGATGGTATTTAACACAGTAGTGATCATATTTTCAGTAATTGCAGGAGAGTTATTTTATTTTAAACTGCAAGATTATGAGGATGGGCCAGAAATCCATTCTGCTTTCCCTGCAAAAATTTGACAGAACACCTAAGCCAGGGGTCTGTAACCTTCGGCTCTGGAGCCACATGTGGCTCATCCACCCCTCTGCAGTGGCTCCCTGTATTTTTGAAAAATAACGGCCACTCTTCCGCACAGCACACACACACACACACACACACACACACACACACACACACACACACACACACACACACACACACACACACACACACGTACACACACACTGACAGTGATTGAGAGCTGGACTTTAAATATTGCTCTTATAAACTGATAAACTTGATAGGACAGTTTCTGTTGCTATGCATTCCACACACACTGAGAGTGATCGAGCAATCCCCTAGAAGCAGCAGCATCTCCTTAAATGTCTCCATACCTCTCATACCTTTCAAAGTCTTACCACAAGAAATCTGGACAGAGCAGAAATAAAGGGGAACAAAGGACAAAAATAGGGATGGACTTCAAATATTGCTCTTATAAACTCAGAAACTTGCTAGAATAACATGGTTTCTGTTAACATGCATTTTACACACACACACACACACACACACACACACACACACACACACACACACACACACACACACACACACACACACACACAAATGCACACACTCTCACATACACACACACACACACACACACACACACACACACACACACACACACACACACACACTTACCTGTCAACTGTGCAGATTTTTGTAGAATGTCCTGACTTTCGCCTCATATTTAGGGTCTGTTTCTCATAAAACTGTGGTTTTCTGGCAAATCATTGAGGGCTGAAGTCAGAAAAAACAGACAGACATTTGAGTTTCAGACTTCATAACCTTCAGAAAGTTCATGCTAATGCAAAGTCTGTTATTCTATCAACTTTCTAAGTTTGTAAGAGCAATATTTAAAAAGTGTCCCTATTTTTGGGCCTTTGTGCCCCATTATTAATGACTTTGTCCAGATGTCTTGTTCTAAGAAGTCGAGAGATATCACACACACACACGCACACACACACACACACACACACACACACACACACACACACACACACACACTCTCTCACGCACACACACACACACACACACACACACACACACACACACACACACACACACACACACACACACACACACACACACTTACCTGTCAACTGTGCAGATTTTTGTAGAATGTCCTGACTTTTGCCTCATATTTAGGGTCTGTTTCTCATAAAACTGTGGTTTTCTGGCAAATCATTGAGGGCTGAAGTCAGAAAAAACAGACAGACATTTGAGTTTCAGACTTCATAACCTTCAGAAAGTTCATGCTAATGCAAAGTCTGTTATTCTATCAACTTTCTAAGTTTGTAAGAGCAATATTTAAAAGGTGTCCCTATTTTTGGGCCTTTGTGCCCCATTATTAATGACTTTGTCCAGATGTCTTGTTCTAAGAAGTCGAGAGATATCACACACACACACACACACACACACACACACACACACACACACACACACACTCTCTCACACACACACACACACACACACACACACACACACACACACACACACACACACACACACACACAATGAGAGCGACTGAGCAATTCCAACAAAGGAACAAAAATAGGGATGGATTTCAAATATTGCTCTTATAAACTTAGTTCTTTTATATTTAGTATAATAACTGTATATTAAACTTCATACGCTGTGTTATCTTCATTTTAGGGGTCAAATAGGTTTTGTGGCTCCCGATGTATTTTATTTGGTGGAAGAGGGGCCAAAAATGGCTTGCTTGATAGTGAAGGTTGCAGACCCTTGACCTAAGCTATAGTATTGTAGTTGGTTAGAACATCATTATCTACAACTATTGATATATTACCAGGAGAACCAGGCAAGTAGAATTTCAGACACTTAAAATGTGCCTTTTTCAGCATTTTGTCTCCAGTGTGTATTGACCATCAGTCTCTTCTGGCCTAATATTCAACATTAGATCACTAGTGCAGTAGACTAAGCTATTTGGGTCCTACCCTCACTGACTGGCCAGCTTTTCAAAGCTAATGGGCATCTCCCATGCAGTCTGACTGTCTAAAGCTTGAGAGGGCTCCATATAAAATGACAGCTAGAGTTCCAAAGTATTCAGAGCTTTCTTGCTGCTGAAGTGGGCTCCTTCGGCAAGGCTCATGGAGCTGTCAGTTGGCTACAGATCCTTCAAGGCTGAACATAAAAGTCCCCTGTTGGGAAAACCTTCCATGATTTTTATTTTTCTGAGGAAAACTTGTGATCTAATGATGTCTCTTCCATCCATCCTCAAATGATTTAAAAAGAGAAAGATAAAGACAGAAGAAAGAAAAGTATAAAGAAAAAGATGTTTTGAGGAAGTATGTTCCTAATTCATCTGGTCCATCAGTACCCAAGCCATCAGATCCATCTTCAACATCGGAGCCAATCAGAGTTAGGTCTCCAACTCCTCCTTTTCCAGAATCCAGGTTCTGTCTGGAACCTGTTAGCCCCAGACTTACATCTCCTTTTTTTCAGGAGAGATCTTTCCAAAGGGCTTTGAGACCCCCTTCTATGGCCTCTTCACTGAGATCAGTATGGTCCTCTTGGAGCTTGTCCGAGACAGAGATTGACAGAATGGTAAGAAAGGTTTTAGGGACCCAGATCTAGCTGGGGGTCCTCCTGGTGCTGAAGGGTCGGGAGTTGTCCCTCCTTTTCCATTGATTGTGACTCATTCTTTAATCTAGCCATCACATTTAGCAGCCTTGGATCCAACCGGCTTCCAAGGTATACCCGTGTTGGGTCTGAAAGACTGGGTCTCTCCGACTATGTCTCTGACCCAATGGACTCTGATTGCATTGGATTGCTACAGGAATCAGATCTAATGGATTGGAGCTGGCACTCTGGGGTGGGGTTCAGGTTGAGGTTGACTTCAAAACTGGTCTCTCCCACCGATGAATTAGTAGACCTGGTTTTGAGGCAGGCTTATAACGAACTGGATATGGTTGATCCACTCCCCTATAAGCTTGATAAGATACTAGTTTCTTCAAAAGATAGGCCATTCTGGAGCAAGGATCCCACAATAGACCCCATAGTGGTAGAGGAGGCTAGCAAGAAAGAGCTGGCTGAGGAGACCTAGTCTGTCTAACTCCCTAATAGAGAGTCTAGGGTGTTGGACAGATTCAGGAAGTTGGTATATGTCTCATCGACCTTCGCTGTCAGAGAACTGAACTAATTGGGTTATGTAACATGCTTTAAAAGGGACTTGAAAAAAGAATTATCCTAGTCCCTCTCCAGGTAGTTATCTGCAGTAGATAGGAAATCAGTGAATATGCAGCTGGCTGCCTTCCAGTCCTTGTCAAACATGTCCATTTGTCTTATTTCTAAAGCAGCTGATGGCATGTCAAGAGCATCAGGCAACTGTAGAGCTGTGAGTCAGCATGCCTGGATGCATCTCTGTAACTTTGAGTAACACTTTAAGATGTCCTTCTTTAATGCCTTCTATAATGGGCCCACTCTGTTCAGACCAAAGTATAAAGAGATGCTACCTAGAAGTGAATAGGATGGCAAGACCTTATCTGCCTTTGGAATATGCTTTTCAACTCCCCAATGGACATTTCCCAGGTACCAAAAAGTGGCAAGAAATTGTGATTCTGCAAATCTCAAGTTTCATTCCAGGCACTCTTAATGAGAGACACCCCAGAGGCAAAGGGGGATAATCATAAAGGATGTCACCACTGTGGCAGAGGTGCACTGCAAAATCAGGGATGTTATGTAGTCCTATCTCGCCTACATTTTTACAGGTGGGTTCGAAGCCGAATATCGGCTCCGACTCAGCCGATTTATACTAGCTCAAAGTCTCTCATTGGCTGGGCTAAGAGGGTCTCCCATGGTGCACTGCTCCATATCCCCAGATTTCGTTTGCCGCTTGTATAGCTCGGACGTGGTTTCACTTGGCTGTGGCTAAGTACCCTCTTTTTTACTATTTCTCTTTGAGAAAGTTGTTTGTTCAGACCCAAAAGCTATTTTAATAGCTATTCTTGCTGCTGATCGCTAATTTTGTGTATGTTTTCAGTGCTTGTGTGTGCTAGTTGTTTGGTATCCCTACTGTTCCAGCGGGCTAGGCCCGTTTTAGTTAGAGGACCTAGTCCTCCCCTCTGTCGTTGAATTAACCTTTGGTCATTGTGTTTCCTGTGTTATACCCTGAAGAGCCGTTTCAATTAGAGGTTCTTTGTGTGTGTGGCTAGTACTGTTTTTCCCGGTGTGTCTTTTTTGTGTGTTAGCCATTTTAGTTAGAGGTTCTCAGTGTGCCTAGTTGGTGTTTGTATCTGGTGTTCAGAATTGTGTGGTGTTTCCCACCCTTTTTTGCGAGTTGCATCTAGGTGTCCTTTACCGTTCATTGTAAAATGTCCAAAGATCAGAAGGAACATAAGCCTTCTGGCTTTAAGAAATGTTCCATATGTGGATATAAAATGTCCATCACGGATGGACATTCTGTGTGTGTCTACTGCCTCGGAGCCATCCATTTACAGGAGTCGTGTAGCTTTTGCCATGCGTTCAGTCCTAGGGGACTCCAGGAGAGAAAAAAACAAGTTCATATTAAAGGGACTTTTAAAACCATCATTTGAGGAAACTATTGATTTGGCTTCTAGTACTAAGTCTAAAGCTTCCAAGTCTAAAAAAAGGTCTCTGGCTCCATCTGCCACTTCGGAGCCTCCGGAGAAGATCACTGTTTTGGACTCTGCCTCCTCGGCTCCACTGTCTTTGGGACCGCAGGAGGTATCTGTATTAACCGAATCGGCATCGGCTCCAATTATCCTCCCATTCGGAGCCGATCGCCCAGTGTCAGGCTTGGTTCACCGGACAAGAGATCCCAATCTCCATCGATCGCCTCCAAATCCTCCAGGCTTTCTGATTTGGATGTTGACAGGGTAGTGCAGAGGCTCCTGCAGTCGCCGGTGTTGGCCAAATTGTTCTCGGCTTTGACCCACTCGGCTCCGGAGCCAGTTACTATTACCGTTTCAATGATTCCTCCTCCGAGCACATCCTTGTCGTCAGAGCCGGTATGCTCCGCTCCAAGTGATGTTCCAGCGCCGGCTCCGATACCCCCTTTGGGTCTATCTGTGCCAACTTTGGCTCTGATCATATTGGTTCCGTCCACAGGGTTCGAGACTCGGGTCTCTTCAGTCGGGCCACAGGGGGAATCACCTAGGGACGCTCTGGTTCATGACTGGCCCTCCGGTCTGCTTTATGCTTTCCCTCCGTTTCCCCTTTTCTCAAGGATGATTCAGAAAGCTCAATCCTTGGGAAGCAGAATGATTCTGATTGCCCCACATTGGCCTCGTCAAGTATGGTTTCCCTTTCTTCAACCATACATTGTGGACAGTCCTTGAATTCTGGCCCCTCTACCAGATTTACTGACACACATGTCGGGACAGTTCCACCCCTCTCTGAGGACACTCAGCCAGGCTACTTCACTTCCATCACTAGTCAGACGTCGTAATTTTTCACCGGAAGTGGTCCATATTCTATCATCCACTAGAAAGATTTACTCTAGCAAATGGAAAAGGTTCTCCATCTGGGCTCATACTAGAGGTATCGATCCTTATACAGCCCCGATAGATTCAGTTCTGGAATTCCTGTTAATGTTTTCTATCAGGGATCCGCATCAGCCACCATCAAAGTTCAGCTGGTGGCAATATCTAATTTCCATGTAGTGAATGAACCTAGTCTCATGGCCCACAGACTATGCAAAGCATTCCTCAAAGGTACCCTGTTGCTTCGTCCCCCAGTGTCCGAACTCGTCATGCCCTGGGACCTCAATTTTGTTCTTCAAGCCCTTACTCTACCACCTTTTGAACCTGCAGCTACCTGTGAATTAAAATTCTTAACATGGAAAACAGCATTTTTAATAGCAATCACTTCAGCACGGCAGGTCTCAGAAATTCAAGCCCTCTCCAACAAACCCCCATATTTAATCTTTCACAAAGATAGGGTCTCTCTTAGACCAAATCCATCATTTCTTCCTAAAGTGGATTCTGTGTCTAACATTAATCAGTCCATTGAGCTGCCAGAGTTCTTTCCCCACTTCTCTAACAAGGCAGAATTTAGATTTCACCAATTGGATGTACATAGACAGTTACACTTCTATCTACACCGGACAAAAGATATTCGGAAGTCTGACCACCTCTTTGTTTCCTTTTTGGGAAACTGATTGGGTTCTCCGATATCCAAGGTTACGCTGTCTAGATGGATAGCCAGTTGCATCTCTTTCATCTATCAGGCAGGAGGTAAAAATTTGCCATTTCCAGTCAAGGCACACCCTACGCGGGCTGTCTCCACATCCACAGCCTATCAAGCTAGATTGTCAATGGATGATATATGTGCTGCAGCTACTTGGGCTTCTCCCCACACCTTTGTTTCTCATTACAAATTGGACATGGTCTCCAGGGGCAGATCTTCCTTTGGTTTCACAGTTCTCAGGAGTATTTTCCTATGAGTCACCCAGGATGTAGGTGCTAGGGATGCTGTCCCATGGGTAAGAATGTAGGCGAGATAGGACTACATAACATCAAGAAGTTATGTACTCACCATAACGTTCGATGTATGTAGTCCATCTCGCCTTACATTCTTACTTACCCTCCCACCTTCCCCCTGCCTGGAGGATTTGGAGCATAAGATTTGGAGTATAGGTTGTCACCTGCTGAGTCCTTTTCTTTAGTGATTGTTTATATGGATGTGAGGTGTGTATGAAGTACATATGTTGTTTCGCAGCAAACTAGATCTGGGGATATGGAGCAGTGCACCATGGGATACGCTCTTAGCCCAGCCAATGAGAGACTTTGAGCTAGTAAAAATCGGCCGAGTCGGAGCCGATATTCGGCTCTGAACCCATGGGTAAGAATGTGAGGCAAGATGGACTACATACATCGAATGTTATGGTGAGTACATAACTTTTTGTTTTCTGGCTCCCTTCTCCTACACGCTTTTTCTGCTTTCCTGAAGGGTTGCCCAATTGCTAAAGGTTACATATTACATTATCGAAGTTTCACTACTTTGAATACCATATGGTCGACACCATATGATCGAAGTACTAAAACTTTGAAAATGTAATTAAAAAAAGAAAAGAAACAAAAGTAACTGCTGTGAGCAGGGGGGGTCAAGCCCTCCTGCACCCCACACCCCCCTACTTAAATATGCCAACTCTGAGATAGCACTTTAACGGAGTTAAGTGCAGGAAAAGGAAGGTTTCTCTTTCCTACGCTTTAGCGCAATCTCGGAGTTGGTATATTTAAGTTGTGGGGGGTGCAGGGGGGCTTGCCCCCCTGCCTACACCTTATACTTTACCTTTTTTTTTTTTTTTTTTTTATAACTTTTTCGGAGCATTCGAAAATGTAATTGTTCGATCATTAAAGGTCGACCTTTGGTGATTCGAACAATTGCATTTTTGATGTTCCAATAGAAACTCATTGCTACACTATGGAGGCAGATAAGGGACACTTGTCTCTGCACCCCTAGGTGTGGACATCCATCACCCAAGATCCATGGGTGCAGAGAAGTATAACCAGAGGCTATATGATCCCATTCCTTTATCATCCCCCTGATTAAAGAAGATTTCCCATTGTTCCAGCTATGCAGTGGAAGACTGCAACACAAGAAATAAAAAAGCTGCTAGAAAAACTGATTCATCCAGGAGGTCTAACCAAATCAGCAAGGATTCAGAGTCTATTCAAGATACTTTTTGATGCCAAAGAAAAACAGGAACCTCAGACCCATTCCTGGACCTGAGCCAACCCAGTATGTGAAACAGACAAAGTTCCTGATGGTCACAGTTCAGTCCACTCTACTGTTATTAAGGAAGGATGATTGGATGTGCTCAGTAGACTTCCAGAACATATACTATCACATCAAAATGAATAGTTGCTCAGTGAGGTTCCTCTGTTTTCAGCTGAGAGCCACTCATTTCCAGTTCAGAACCCTGCACTTTGGTCTCACCACTGCCTCCTGGGTGTTCACCAAGTGCATAGCAGTGGTTGCAGCACACCTCAGACTGCAGGGTCTGAGTGTTCCCATATCTAGATGACTGGCTTATAACTGTTCCCACCAGGATTCTCCTTCTTTAAGCCAGGGACTCCTTGCTCAAGCTCTGTTCCCACCTGGGATAAATGTAAACATGATAAAGTAAAAAATTACAGCCCATTCAAACTATAGAATTCATTGGGGCTTATCTGGTTACCACAGAATCAAGTATTATCTCCTTTTGGCATCAGGCACTGACAGTTCTCTCTCATCAGAAACCCCCAGCCAGGTGCATATTACATTTTCTATGGTCAATGGCAGCCTCCAGCATTATAATCACTCTAGCCAGGTTTTACATGAGATTTTTACAATGGACTGTAGCAGTCCAGTGGTTGATACATTTTCATCCAAAAAACTTTCCAGTGTGTCTCACCCACATCTCTAAAAATCATATCTAGTGGTGGCTGGATTCTCTACTAGTTTCTCAGGTCTGCCAGTTTGTACTGTCATTCCCCTAATCCACAGTGACCATGGATGCTTCCCAGCAATAGTGTGAGGGGAGGCATTTCATGGGACGGCTAGTCCAAGACACGTGGTCCCCCACAGAGTTCTATCTTCACATCAGTGTCCTAGAGAAGACACTGGGCCTCATAGTATTGCAGGCTTTTCAGGACTTCCTCCTCAGGAGAGTGGTTTCCATCCAAAATGACATGTCAGCGGTCTGGTGCAGCAATAAACAAGGAGGAAAACACTCTCACCCTTTGTTTCAGGAGGCCATGAGGGTTTGGCAGTGGGCAATGTCTTCCCACCACTCTTTGATGGCAAAGTGCACTCTGGAGAAATCCATTGTGTTAGTACACAAGCTGAGTAAGTCCACTCTTCTTCTTCATGAGTGATCACAATGGCAGAACAGATTTTCCACAGCTGGGGGCAACCTTACTGTGACCCATTTGTCATCCTCTTCCACACCAAGTGCAAGAGTTATGTTACCCTGATCTCCTGAGAGAAGGAGTCCTTGAAGTACACCCTTGTCCAGAATTGGCTCCCCAACCTCCTGTATACATATCCCCCTACTCCTCTCATACAGAAGTTCCTACAGAAAGCAATATGAAGTAAGGTGAAGGTGATCCTCATTGTCACCTTTTAGCCTCGACAGGTCTGTTTTCCCTATCTTTGGCCTCATCTGATTCACTGAACAAGGGTGATGGACCCAGTTCCAGACCTTCTTTCTCACCCATCCAGAATGCCTCACTTGGATACTGCAGCCTCAGGTTAACTGCATGGTTTATTCAGTTCCTATAATGGTTAGACAGTCCAAGATTTTCTCATGGGTCATACATATTTTAACATTTTCACAGAAATCTTTTACCAGAAAAGTTTATAAAAAGTAAACGGAAAAGTTTTTCTTATTTGGGCATCCAGCAGGGACATAGATCCTTTTTCCTTCTCCTCTCCTGCTGTCTTGAAGTTTCTGTCACATCTTTTTCATGATATAGTTAGCTATTCTACCATCAAGGTTCAGTTAGCTGCCATTTTAAACTTTTACATAAGAGAAAAGCAAACTCATATTACTTTATTGAGGTTATCTAAATAGACTTCTCAAGGAGAACATTTCTTCTCAGCCTTCCCCTTGACGATTCTCTTCCTTTTTGGGACATTACTATCCTCCTTCAAGCATTGATGAGACCTCACTTTGAGTCTGCAGCTACAGTTGAATTGCAATATCTTTGTTGAAAATACCTTTTTAGTGGTGTTTACTGTGATGTCCCCACTCTGGGCCAGTGATCAAGGAACCTCGATCATCACCACTGACACCAGTGAGAGACCATTCACTTCAAGAGAAATGGAGACACACAGTATTTTCAGATGCAGCTCTCTGCACCAAGTACAATTTCCCTTAAGAGCACACAGGGAACATAGTCAGCCCAGGGTCTGGATTTCTTTATAATTGTCTCCCTCCAGGGCCCCAGTAAGGCTCCCCACTAGCACAGCTATAGAGTTAAGTCCACAGCTGAGTGTCCAAGCCAAGTCCTCCAGCACCCTCTCTGTGAAACCAGTGCTTTGTGTCCCTGCCTCAAGTAGATGACACACACACACACACACACACACACACTGTAAGATTTGATTTACACACACACACACACACACACACACCTGGGAAAGGCTGGCACATATTTACCTGCTGTACTCCCTTCCCTTCTGTCCAGACTGTAAGGTAGTTATCACTGCCACCAGACACTCCCCCAACCAGATACTCTTAAGGCCTTTGCAAAGGGTATCCAGTTATACTGTGCATTGTTAATACTAATACAAATGGTAGTAGTTGACCTTACAACAAGACTCTCAGGAGTGGCCCCACAGTATCACCAAATAAATATAAGCACTATGAAAGGTTCAATATTTTCAAAAAGGACCAGCCACAATAAAAAATTTAAATATATTTAATAATAAATAATAATAATAAAAGATCATGAAAATATTGAATATATATTTGCAACAAACCATAGAGTTCAAATCACAGGAAATATTAAAAAAATAATACTGATGAACAGACTCAAACAAATATAGAAAACAGTAATAATCTAATCTTGCTGTATATTCCTGACTGATCTAAAGAAATTAGTGTTACCTAATAACTTACTTGGGTAAGGCAAGATGAAATAAGTGAGCAGTCTTTTTAGTCAGCATCCCAAACAGAATACTCAGTACTGAGAGATTTTTCACTGTAATATCTAAAACATAGAAATAAGTGAGCAGTCTTTCTAGTCAGCATCCCAAACAGAATACTCAGTACTGAGAGATTTTCCACTGTAATATCTAAAACATAATTTCCAAAATGGCTGACAGAATGACCTCACCTGGTCACCTGACTATAGGTTCTCACAGTATCACCCTTTGAAGCTGAGACAGGAATTTAGCATAGACGGCTACAATGCACATCTAAATGTTTATGGCAGTGCCCTGGAGCTTCCCCTCTTTTTACTGAGCTAATGACCAAAGACTTCTTCCAGACATGCCATCTCTGGTCCTATTCAGAGCTATGAGATAAGCACCTCCATGGCCCAACAGGTGGTCCAATTAACAGTGTTTTTCCTAAAGTAAGAAGTAAGCTAGCTGTTTAACCCCTTCTCTTCCAGTGTCCTTTGCTAACATATATACATACAGTCTCACATGTATATTCCTTCTCTGTCTAGCAGGATCCACTGTTGATACATTTTTAACACTAGCAACTTTACAAACACATCTTGATTTTCAAATGCCATACAGTTCTAGTATATTTGTAATAAAAGCATCTGTACAAATCACTTTGATATTCAAATGCCATACAGTTCTAATACATTTGTAACATAAACATTTGTGCAAATCAGTTTGATATTCAAATGCCATACAGTTCTAATACATTTGTAACACAAGCATCTTGTATAAATCAGTTTGATATTCAAAAGACATATCTTTCTTTACAGAACTCCAGCTGGCTATGCTGGCACTACACCATATCATCACATCTCCCCCTCCCCCTTCGAAGACTCACGCTAATATTTCAAGTGACCCTTGAGAAACATGGCTGGAGAGAAATAAGCCTATCTGGGAATATGTTACCTCATTCCATATCTTGAGAGCCCAATGTGTTGGCACTGCTGAATCCAGTATGGTGTTCACTGTCATATCATATGCCTGCAACCCTAGGCTTCACCATAGTAACTTTGGACTTTGCTGGTTGGCTCCCTGTAACTATAGAACCCCCTCAGACCCCTCCTGCTACCTACTGCAAGTAATTAGCACAAGGGCCTTCCTGTCATGGTAAGGTTTCATCATGTTAACATGGTATAGTTTGGGCCCCTGCTTACAGCCTTGCAGTTCAACCATGTAGTTAACAGCACTGACCTTCCTTACCACTTTGAAGCCCCCCCCCCCCACAAGCTGCCTGCAGCTTATTGTGTCTGACAGGAATGAGCACCATAACCTGCTGTCCCACAGCATACTCTCTGGCTTGACCATTTCTGTCATGCCAGACCTCCTTCTGCTGTTGGTCTCCTGCCATGTTCTCCTGGGCCAAGCCATGAGCTCCCTTAAGCCTTGTCTTGAGGCTTAGCACATATGCCACAACAGACTCCTTGTGGGATTCCCACTTATCATGAAACAGATCTAGAGGTCCCCTCACCCTATGCCTATACAGCAATTCAAAGGGTGAAAAACCTGTAGATTCCTGCGGCACCTCCCTGTATGCAGAAAATAGATGGGGCAAATATTTGTCCCACTGTCTCTCAAATTGTTCTGCACATGCCCGTAGCATGGTCTTTAAAGTAGAGTGTAACCTCTCCACAAGACCATTAGTCTAGGGATGGTAGGGGGTGGTCTTTAGGTGTTTCACCCCACAGTACTTTCACAGACAAGCCAGCAGGTCTGACATGAAATTGGCACCTCTATCAGTCAATATTTCTCTTGGGAAACCTACCCTACTGAAAATCTCTAGCAAAGCATTTTCTACCTTCTTGGCCTTGATGGAGGACAGAGCCACAGCCTCAGGGTATCTAGTAGCATAATATACTACCACCAGGATATACTTCTTCCCTGTAGAGATTGGGGTAGTTAAAGGCCCCACCATATCCATAGCTACCCTCTGAAATGGCTCATCAATCACAGGCAAAGGCATCAAAGGAGCTCTGACCTTGTCTCCTGCCTTGCCTACTTTTTGGCAATGCTCACAGGTCCTGCATTACCCTGTTACATCCCTGGCAATGTGAAAAATGAGCCAGGAGACTGTCAATGCATATGTCTGCTCCTACCACATAGTTATGGTATTTATCTGACTGTACAGATCCTTACATATCCAGGCTTTGTTGCACTATAAGTATTACGCTTTTTCATGTGCAATATCTAACTGATATGCATTTTTAACATTGGCTCACACCTTACTTTACCATAGGACTCTATGAAGTGCAATATAAATCACACTGTGCAATATTCATGCTGACCATTCCATATGCTGCTTAGTTCTTATGCTATAGCAAGGTCATGCACATGTTGTTACTCAATTCTATTTATATGTAAAATGTGTGTGGTCATTATGCTATTATTTTATTCTATTTTACTTTTATTTTATGTTATTTTTATTAATATTCTTCATTGTACGTATGTTTTTGCACTGGGAAAGAAGCATCACAATTTCATATGGCTATACTGTGGTGTAGTTCTGAATGACAATAAATGATGTTATGTGATCCTATCTCGCCTACATTCTGACTGATGGGTTCGGAGCCGATCCCTCGGCTCCGACTCGGCACGCTTATGCCAAAGAGCGAAGTCTCTTATTGGCTGAGCTTACTATATCCCAGGATGCACCACTACCAGTCCCCCAGATCTCGTTTGCCGCTAACTAGCAAAGACGTGGTCTCGAGCTGGCTGAGCTAAGTAGTGTCTTTTCACTAACTTTTTCTGTCAGAAATTTGCTAATTCTTCACAAAAAGCTGTTTTAACAGCTACTCTGTGCTGTTGTGGGTGTTTTGAGAATTTTTTTGTGGAAATTTTGTGTGTGATTGGTGTTTGTTCTGGTTACAGGCTCCCTTGATCCGTAGGGCCTTTCCTGTCAGTTAATCCCTTTTGAACCTTTAGGGGTTCTTTGATTCCTTATATATTTATTCACTGTTGTATGTCTTCAGTTGGCCTTTATTTTAATTGCGGGCTATCATTGTGAACGGCAAGTTAATCTTTGTAGGGTCAGTCTATTCCAACAGAGTTTTGTCTGTGAGAGAGTTACTCAGTTTTACTTATAATGTCTCAGGCTCCTAGGCCTTCGGCTTCAAGAAGTGCACTAAATGTAGTTTTAAAATGTCTATCACGGATGACCACTCTCTCTGTGTATATTGTTTGGGCGCCAAACATTTGCAGGAGTCCTGCAGCGTGTGTCACGCTTTTTCCTCGAGGGTCCTCCAAGAGAGGAAAATAAGCTTATACTGAAAGGCCTTATAAAACCCTCTTTTGAAGAAGCTTTAGCATCCTCTCCTTCTCCTGCTAAAAAGAAAAGGCGCCGGCTCCGCCCAGTCCATCGGACCCGCCCGCCAAAAGGCATAGGCTGCCTTCTCCTTCGGCTCCAAGGACTTGAGCCGAGGGCGGAACGGTCTGCCTCGATGCCTCCAGTCTCGACTCCTCTGGCTTCGGAGCCGATGGCTGGGGCATCGAGAGGCGGGTCACCTTCATCGGCTCCACTGGTCTCGGGGCCGATGAAGGTTGTCCGCTCAGACACTTCCTCCTCGGCGCCTAAGTCCTCCTCGGCACCGATGGAAACTGGTTTGTGTATTCCTTCGGCGCCGATAGTTATCGAGTCGCCTCGGAGCCGGTCCCCTAGCCCCTTGGGGCCGTTGGAGAGGCCAACTCGAACCCGTTCAGTCTCCTCTAGGTCATCGAGGATGTCAGATTCGGACATAGACAGGGTGCTCCAAAGACTGTTCCAGTCCCCAGTCTTTCAAAAATTTGTTTCAGCTCCGACCCAATTGGCTTCGGAGCCGATAGCCCATTCCATTGCCGTTCCTCCTCCGACCGCTTCGGCTCTGTCGGAGCAGGTGCTGTTGGAGCCGGTGGAGATCCTAGGGTCGGCTCCGACCCTTACTCCAACCCCGGCCTTCGGGTCCGAGTTTGGCACGCGGACTTCTTCGGCCGGACCCGGGGGTGACGTTTCGGGACCTATGCTGTCGGTTCCGAGCCTCCCTCTCGGTGCTTCGGCTGCGGGACTTCCGTCTGCTATCATGGCTCCGGGGACCGGACACTCCCAGGATTCTGGGGGTCCGGCATTCAGAGCTATGAGGAGTGCCTTGGCCAAGTCTTCTTCGGCCATCTCTACGGCTTTACCGGCACCTTCCCTGGGCGTGGAGACTGGGTCTTTGGCAGTTCCCCTGTCCCTAGGCAGCGGAGCCCTGGGGCCTGAGGTTACCCCCACTGTGGGGGTTCCCCTCCTCCTGAGGGTTCTTCGGAGTTGTCTTCGGAGGAGCCCCCAAGGAAGAGATCATGCAAGAGGAAGCACGTGGACTCCCCCGAGTCTCTTACATCGGACACTGATCTTGATAATGCGGAGGGGTCCCCAAAGTCGTCCTCGGATGATGTCTCATTCGCAGACATTTTAGAGATCCTTAAGCAACGAGGCGGCTGGATATCCAAACCCCCCTCTGCTGATGAGTCAGTGCTTCTCAAGGCCTTTGGGGCTCAGCCCTCCGCCTCCTGGGTGTCTCCGCCCTTCGACGAGCTCCTGGATTTGGTTTGTCGGAGGGCGTGGGAACATCCAGATACTGTGGAACCAGTGCCTTCTCGCCCTAACAAATTTTTGTCTGCCCCACCCGAGAAGGAGTTCTTGACAAAAGGCGTGGCTGTAGATGCCATGGTGGTGGCATCTGCTACACAACAGGATGTGGCAGAGGCTTCAACGTCCGTCCATCCTCCTAATAAGGAGTCTAGGAGCATGGACCGGTATGGGAAGCGCACTCTGACTTCAGCGGCCTTTACACTACGGTCCCTGAATTATTTGGCACATTTTACCAGGCTACAGAGGGATCTGGTCAAGGAGCTGTCAGATTCCCTCTCAGGTAACCTACCTGAGCAGCTAGCCCAGTCGGTTAGCTCTCAGTTGGCTATCCTTACCTCGATTTCTAACTCGTCCATGAGGCTCATTTCATATGCGGCCGAAGGGGTGGGCAGAGCGGCAGGCACAGGCGTGGCTCTACGGAGACAAGCCTGGCTCCGTTTGTGTCATTTCGCGGAGGCCTTCAAGTCTTCCTTCGCCGACGCTCCCTTTGATGGGTCCTCTTTGTTTGGACCTAAGGTAAAAGACACTCTTACCCGCTGTGAGCAAGAGGGAAAAACTTTATCTGCCGTAGGTGCACGTTATTCCACTCCCTTTCGGCCTTATCCCAAGGCTAAAGGAGGAGGGAAGATGTGGTTCCGCAAATCACGGAAGTTTTTTCCTCAACAGCAGGAAGATTCCCCTTCCAGAGGCAGAGGACGGGGAAATTTTTCTGGGAGACGCCGTCCCAGAGGCGGCAGAGGGCCCCGCAATTCTGGAGACCGCGAGTCCTTTCGTGGCTCTTCAGCCTCCCACACTTCATGAGGGATTGCCCGGCTGTGCTGCTCCGGAGCCAGTCGGGTGCCGTTTTGCCAAGCACCTAAAAGCCTGGGAGTCTATCACTCAGGACAGATGGGTGCTTCGGATTATTGCCGGAGGTTACACCATTCCCTTCACACACTCACCCCCACCATCCAAAAAAATCCCGGACCCACCACCCAGTCAAAGGGAAATCGCAGCCGCAGAAGCTTCAAAGCTGCTAGAAAAAGGAGTCATCCAACCGGTCCCCACAGACCAGATCGGATCCGGAAATTACTCAAGGTTCTTTTTAGTGCCAAAAAAGACAGGGGACCTGAGACCAATATTGGATCTCAGCAAACTAAACCAGTCCGTCATGAAGTCCAAATTCCGAATGGTCACTTTACAATCCATTCTCCCATTGTTGGAGAAGGATGTTTGGATGTGCTCCATAGATCTCAAGGATGCCTATTATCACATACCGATACATCAGGTATCCAGGAGGTATCTGCGCTTCAGCCTGGGAGACAGTCATTTCCAATTTTGTGCACTGCCCTTTGGTCTCACCACAGCCCCCAGGGTGTTCACCAAGTGTTTGGCAGTAGTGACTGCTCACCTGAGGAGTCTCGGATTCCAAGTGTTTCCCTATCTGGACGACTGGCTCCTGACTGCCACCACCAGGCATCTACTAATAGACAACCTCAAAGCCACCATCTCCCTGGGTGCTTCCCTGGGAATTACATTCAATTGGTCAAAGTCTGTCTTGCTGCCCTCTCAGCGCATAAGATTCATAGGAGCAGAGATAGACTCAAAATTGATGCGTCTTCCTTCCTACCGAAAGGATTCAAACTTTACAAGGTCAAGTCCAAGCCCTGCTTCCAAGATCCAAAGCCCCAGCCAGGATGGTCCTGCAACTTTTAGGTTCGATGTCTGCCACGGTTCTCCTAGTTCCACTGGTAAGATTGCACATGAGGATTCTTCAGTGGCTGTTATCGACACAATGGTCTTTTCAGAATCTCCCCCTCAATCATCTCATACTGATTACAGAAATGTGCAAACGGGACCTCCGCTGGTGGCTTCAGTCATCCAATCTGAATCAGGGAAGACCTTTGCTATCCCCCCTCCGGTGGCCACCCTGACAACGGATGCCTCCCAGACAGGGTGGGGGGGCATTGTCTGGGCAGGTTAGTTCAGGGTTCTTGGCTTCCAGACGAAACCTTTCTCCATATCAATGTATTGGAAATGAGGGCTGTACTTCTGTCCCTACAGGCCCTCCACAAGTTTCTCCCTCAAGGCATTATCGCCATCCACACAGACAACATGTCGGTGGTCTGGTATCTAAACAAACAAGGAGGGACCAGATCTTACCCCCTTTGCAGAGAGGCCATGAGGGTGTGGGAATGGGCTGTAGCTACCAACCGTTTCTTGGTAGCGACCCACATTCCAGGGAAATCCAGTATTTTGGCAGACAGATTAAGCAGGACGATTCTCTGTCCTCACGAGTGGTCCCTGAACGAAACAGTAGCAGCTCAGGTTTTCAGAAGATGGGGGACTCCGTGCTGCGACCTGTTTGCAACACCACAAAACACAAAGTGCAAAAGGTTCTTTTCCTTGACTCCACGTCAGGGGGAGGCAGCTACGGATGCTCTAGCCCAACCTTGGCCAACAGGACTACTTTATGCCTTTCCTCCGGTTCCACTCCTCCCCAAAGTCATCCAGAAAGCTTCCCAATTGGGGTCCACAATGATACTAATTGCTCCACTGGCCTCGTCAGGTATGGTTCCCCTACCTAAAGAAACATGCTCTGGACGGTCCTTGGTTTTTGGATCTAACTCCGGACCTGCTGATTCATCAGTCGGGACGACAACACCAGTCCCTTCACACTTTGAAATTAACAGCTTGGCTCCTCCACTTCCGACTTTAGTCAGAAATCACAACTTAGACCCGGAAGTTATTCACATTTTATCTTCGGCCCACAAACCCACCACTAAGAAATTGTACCTCAGTAACTGGAAGAGGTTTGCTATCTGGGCTCAACTCAGGGGCTTAGACCCTATCACTGCCCCGATACCAGAGGTCTTGAAATTTTTAACATCCTTGTTTACTCAAGGATCTTCAGTCTCTACTATTAAAGTCCAACTAGCAGCTATCTCCAAATTTCACGAATCCATGGACCCACCGTTGATGAGCAGCAGATTATGCAAAACTTTCATTAAAGGTGCTGTGCTGTTAAGACCCCCAGTTTTTCATCCTGCCCGGTGGGATCTTGATTTGGTACTTCGTGCCTTAACATCTTCCCCTTTCGAACTGGCTGCTACATGTGAGTTAAAATATCTGTCTTGGAAAACTGCCTTCTTAGTTGCAATTACCTCTGCAAGAAGAGTTTCAGAGCTTCAAGCCCTATCTATCAAACCACCGTACTTGATTTTTCACAAGGATAGAGTATCACTTAGGCCTAATCCATCCTTTGTTCCAAAGGTTTGTTCTAATCTCTGTCTCCAACAATCTCTAGAGCTACCAGTTTTCTTTCCAAAATTCTCAAATGAAGCAGAATACACCTTCCATAAATTGGATGTTCACAGGCAATTGCGCTTCTATCTAGACAGGACTCAACAAATTCGAAAAACAGACCAGTTGTTTGTGTCCTTTTCAGATAATAAATTGGGTCAAACCATCACAAAAGCTACTATCTCCAAATGGATTAGAGATTGCATAACTCAGGCTTATTCCTCTTCAAATAAGCAACTTACAACATCTATCAAAGCTCACTCTACCAGAGCTATGGCTACTTCTATTGCTTTTCATTCCAAGCTCGCTATCTCTGAGATTTGTGCTGCGGCTACTTGGTCCAACCCGCACACTTTCATTTCCCACTATAAATTGGATGTGGCATCTAAAGGGCGAGCATCATTTGGTTCCACGGTACTCAGGAGTGTTTTCCAGTGAGCCACCCAGGATTCAGGTGCTAGGGACGCTGTCCCATCAGTCAGAATGTAGGCGAGATAGGATCACATAACATCTTTTAGTTATGTACTCACCATAACTTCAGATGTTTGGGATCCATCTCGCCTACATTCCTAATACCCACCCTCCTTCCCCCTGCCTTGGAGATCAGAAGAGATTGAACGGTTTTGAGTTCTACTGTTTTTTATCTTGTTTCATCTGACAATGTTATATAAGCAGCGTGTGTGTCTGTGTATGTATGCGGACAAACTAGATCTGGGGGACTGGTAGTGGTGCATCCTGGGATATAGTAAGCTCAGCCAATAAGAGACTTCGCTCTTTGGCATAAGCGTGCCGAGTCGGAGCCGAGGGATCGGCTCCGAACCCATCAGTCAGAATGTAGGCGAGATGGATCCCAAACATCTGAAGTTATGGTGAGTACATAACTAAAAGTTTTCTTTGACTTTAACTTTTACAGTTCTTTATCTTACCCTATGGATTTTCCATTGCACCAAGGGTATTTACAAAGTGTCTGACTCCAGTAGTTGCTTATTGTAGACTTCAAGACATTTGCATCTTTCCTTACTCAGATGATAGTCTTATCTTTGCAATCTCGTTTTCCAGTTGTCAAGAGTCTTCAGCAAATGTTCAGAATCTTCTACTCAGTCTGGATTTTTAAATAAACTTACTAAAATCTTCTCTAATCCCATCTCACAGACTTGTATTCCTGGGTTGTCTGTTAGATTCTGCCTGGGAAGAAGCTTTCTTCCTCCAAGCAAAGCAAAGATATTACAACTGTTATTCTTGAGAATTTCCAGTCAAAGCCAGATATCTGGAAGGAAAATTCTCAGGATTTTGAAGTACGTAACATCTATGGTACTCATGCTTTCCCTTGCCAGACTCCTCATGAGAAAATTCCATTGGTAACTCAGGTCATTGTGGACTCTGCATCTTCACCCTTTATCTTTTCAGATCCCTGTTTTTTTTTTTTTAAAGGAAGGTGGTTCTTTGGTGGGTTGTCAGATCTTTTATAATCCAGGTCTTCCATTCTCCTTTCAGACTTTTCTCCAGTATGTAACTACAGATGCATCAGACCTGGCATGGGGAGCAGTTTCCAAATGTGTGAAAGTGCAAGTTCTGTGGAACCCTCCACAACAGAACAGAAACACATATATGTCAGAGAGATAATGAAAGTGATCAATGCTTTGAAAGCCCTAAAATCATCTCTGGTCCCTAGGACTTCTGCAGTTTTTCACAGACAACACAGCAGTGATGTGGTGCATAAACAAACATGGGGTACAAGATCTTACCCTCTTTGCAGACTTGCTGTAGTGGTCTGGGAGATAGCAAGTTAGCTCAGTTTAGCTCTTCAGACTTCATATATTTTTTCAGAATAGAGCATGATTGCATACAAGCTAAACAGGAACAGAACAGACCCTCATAAGTAAGTACTAGGCTATTGGCCTTAGGGCCTATATAAGCCTAGCCAAAAAGGTACCCTGGCTTTTGCCACCCAAGAAATTATTTTCCTGTGCCCCTATTGAGCAGAGCCACAGAAGTGATCCCCGGGGTGAATTTCCTATTCCCTTCCAATCATCAAGATTTTTCTCGAAGAGTGCTAATGAGGAGCTTTGTTTTATATAGATAGGTAGTTTGTTCCACAGTATGGGAAGTCTCTGGGACAAGAATCTATCCCTCCAGCATGTTCTGTTTATTGTGGTGGCAAGGTTTAGGTCCGTAGAGCGTGTAGTTTGGAGGGATTGGGATTTCTTTAAGTGGAGCATGTCCAACAGCTCTGGGTTTGACATAGCTTTGTATGTTAGGCAGAGATTGCCTCTGAGTAGGCAATATGCAACGGAGTAAAGCTGGAATTATTTGAGATGGTCTGCATAGGGCATCTGTTTGAGGCCGGTAATCCTCTTTGTGAGGTATTTCTGCGGCCTTTCCAGTTGTTGTAGATGTCTTGTGAGGTACATACCAAAAGGGGCATTGTACTCTATAATGGGTCTAATAAGTGATGAGTAGAGGGGAGCAATTACCTCATTTTTCCTGGATGAGAAACCTTTTGTGATGCGGTCTGCCACATAGAAGGATTTCCTGACTACTGCCACAATGTGATTATCAAAGGAGAGACTACTGTCCACCTGTGTCCCAAGGTCTCTTATCACACTTTCGGTGTTAAGTAGACTACCGCCTATGTGGTAGTTCATGGGTGCAGAGTTTTTACCAGAAGGGATGACAGTGCACATTTTGGCATTGAGCTTGAGGCCATGGCTTTGACACCAGGCATCTGTCTCAGTGAGGCCCTTTTGTAGGATGTCCACATCATTAGGAGTTTCGATTATGGCTCCTAGTTTGCAGTCATCTGCGAACTTCATTAGTCAAAGACCTTCTGTGTTAGCCTGTACTTCAGCAAAGTAGATACCAAACAGGAGAGGACCCAGGACTGAACCCTGTGGTACTCCACTTGTCACTGGTCTGAAGTCGGATTTGGAGTCTGCTACTTTCACAGTGTGGGTTCTGTCAGTGAGCCAGTTGGCAACCCATCTTGTGACATAGGGATGTATACCTAGTTTAGTGAGTTTATCTATAATTCCAGAGTGGGGGATGGTGTCGAAAGCCTTGGCAAGATCTAGATAGGTTGTGTGAACCACCCTACCCTATTCTACGGCTTTCGTGACTGCTTCAAAGAAGTATATCAGGTTTAGAAGACATGATCTGCATTTTACAAACCTGAACTGGGTTGGGTCCAGAGTTTGGAGAGTACCAATGTCTTTCTTTATAAGTTCCATGATGATACATTCCATGGCCTTGCAGACCAGGCTCGTCAGGCTAATGGGGCGGTAGTTCCCGGGGTCCGTGGTGGATCCCCCTTTGTGGAGTGGGATAACCATTGCTGTGCACCATTCAGAGGGCACATAGCCTGAGGAGAGGCTATGATTGAACATGGTACTTAGGTGGGGTGCCAGTTCATTCTGTAGTTTGTGTAGAACACAGCCTGAGATGTTGTCAGGTCCCATGGATGCTGTGTTTTTGGCTTTGGAGAGTGTGGTTTTTACCTGTGCAGCCATGATTACAGGAATTTTGCATTCTTCCTGTATAGAGATGGGCCCTTTAGGGGGTTAGAGGAGGGTAAAGTTAGCACTGAACCTATCTGCCAGGATGTTGGCAATATCAGTTGGTTCTGTATATTTAGTGTCATTGTGCTGTAACTCAGAGCAGATCTGAGTGTTGCCATTGAGATTCTTAACATAGCTATAGAATGCTTTGTAGTTGTCTTTAGAAACAGTGGTGATTTTGTTTTCGTAACTAGCTTTGGAGGATTTTATGAGGGATCTCAGCTTTTTACTGAGGCTGACCAGGGAGTACCTCCAGTCATGGGATTTTACTCTTTTTTGCAGCACTTTCTTTCTTCTGTTGTAGAGTTTGTTTATGGCAGGGAACCACCAGATTGGCTTCCTTTTTTTGGAGGATAGCATCTTGGTTCTGTTAAGGATAGCACAATCCATGCACTTGTGTAAGTGCTTATAAAGTGCATTTGTGTAGGATTCAGCAGTCATACCTCTATTGTCCATCTGCATGGGTGTCGTGAAATTTGCCACTTCTGTCTTAAGAAGCGTGAAGTTGGCTTTGGAGAAATTTTTTACGGTGGTTTCCCTAATGGGGGCTGGGGGCAGGATGTGGATGTCAAGGGTGATTAGCTTATGGTTGGATTTGACCAACGAGGAATTGACCTCTGGTGTGGAAGACCAGTCGCCCATGTTGGTAATGACCAGGTCTAAGATATTGCTGCCCCTGGTGGAGGTGTGGATAAGTTGACCCAAGGCATTGGAGTTTATGAATTCCAGAAAACATTGAGCAAAAGAGTTAGTACATGAATAGTTTTCCTAGTTAATGGTGGGGTAGTTTAAATCTTCCATTATTAGAGTGTTAGGTTATACCCTAATATTTTCCAGTGTAACATGAAATGAGGAGTGGGTATCCTGGGGCATGGTGGGGATCTGTAGCAAGCTACAATTTGGATTGCTGTCTTGCCCAGAGTTAGTTGCACTTGGATAATCTCAGATGAATTATGTTGAGCAACTAGCCTGGAGGTGTGGATATCCTTAATGAATATGGACACGCCTGTCTTTAGTGTTTCAGTCCAGGTTAGGTGGCCGAAAGGTGTGGTATGAATTATAGCCTGGTAATGCAGGGGTGCTCTCTGGAGCCTTGAACCATGTCACTGCACAGATGTTGATGTTCTCCATTTTAAGGAGTGCCTCGAATGAGTGCATTTTGAGGTTTAGACTTCTAGCATTGAGTAGCATTACCCTCAGATTTTGCTTTGAATGGAAAGTTCATCCCTGGGTGTTCCAAAAACTGAATCAGCTGTTTTGAACACCTCAATTGCATCTGTTTGCCTCCTGTCAGAACAGGCTACTAACAAGATTCTGATCTAGAAGTCCATGCAGACATGACTGGAAGACAGATGTCTTCTCATTCCCATGGATGGGAATATTACTGTATGCTTTCCACCCTTTCCACTGATATCCAGGATTGTTTTGAAGATCCAGAAGGACTCTCCAAAAATTTGGTGGTGACTTCCTTTTGCCCTGTGCTATACTTTTCCTTCTTTTCAGTCTGGCCAAGTGTTATTACGACAGGCTTCCCCACTGAATGGAATTACTCACATAAGACATTGGTTATTTGCTATACCCCAACCTGGAAACTCTTCAGTTAACTGCCTGGATGATAGAATTTTGATTTCTTTTAGGCACATTTTTTTTTCTAAGGACATGCAGTAGGTACTAAAATCATATTTGTATAAGTGGAAAAGATTTTCTAGATGGTGCCACTCCCAAGAACCAGTCTCCTGTTCAAACCCACCTGCCACTGATTCTTGATTACTTGTTTGAGTTACCATCCTCTCGCCTTTTCTTATTCCTGTATCATGGTGCATTTGTCATCTGTTTCTTCTTATCTTCCTTTCAATATCCACTTTTCCAACCATCCTCAAGTTAAGCAGATGTTGAAAATGGTGTTTCATATCTGGCCACCTTGAAAACATGTGGCTCCTCCTTGGGGTTTGGACTTTGTGCTTGAATAGCTTATTCTTTTTCAATTTGAACAGCACATCAAGCTGATTTGAGGTTCTTAACATGGAAGAATGTTTACATTATGATCTTACTTCTGCTGGGAGAGTACTGGGGCTACAAGCACTTACAGTGAGTCATCCCTACTTCATCTTTCACAAGAACAGTTTTTCTTCTATAATTAACCCTTCTTTTATGCGTAATGTGGTCTCAGAGTTTACCTTGAGCCAGGCTATTAATTTCCCTGTCTTCTTTCCTAAACCCAAGAATAGGGGAGAAAAAATTCTTCACACTCTGGATGTACACAGGCAACTCAGATACTATCTAGACAAAACAGGCTTTCAGGAAAGCTGAACAACTGATTGTTTTTAATGAAGATAAGAAAAAAAAAGAGAGCCAGTATCAAAACAGACT
This sequence comes from Protopterus annectens, assembly GCF_019279795.1. Lineage (NCBI taxonomy): Eukaryota > Metazoa > Chordata > Ceratodontiformes > Protopteridae > Protopterus > Protopterus annectens. The sequence continues at coordinate 134,688,365 of NC_056733.1, forward strand.
ATTTTCAGATGGTTCCCTCATGGTATTGCTTTTTGATATACTCACCTTAATAAGCCACTTTCAGACAGGGTCAGGGTGCATTCAACCATGACTTTAGCTTCTTCATTTGCTTTCCAGAAAGGGATGAACTATAGAAGTATTCTAGAGGTAGCAACGTGGTCTGCTGTACTATATATACTTGTATAAAGCACTGCAAGCTAAATTCCTTTTCCAGGTCCAGAACAGGCTTTACTAGGACCATACCTTTCAACCTCTTAATACATGAAATTTGGACAAAACCTAATATAGTGTGAGTGTGTGTGTGTGTGTGGGGGGGGGGGGGGGCAAGCATTTTCTGAAGGCTATGAAGTCTAAAACTCAAGTATGTCATTATTTAGTGACTTCAGTCATCAATGATTTGTCAGAAAAAAACAAATTTTATGAAGAACAGACCAAACATATGAGGTAAAAATCTGGATAGTCTGCAAAAATCTGGACAGTTGAGAGGCCTGGCTAGGACCATTCTCAAGGGGTTACTGAATTCTTAGTTTCTTAAAAGTAGTAATGGAAGTGTCAGCCTCATTCTGAGACATATTGTTAACCACTTGTTGCTGACACAGCTGAGGGGGTGGGGGATCAGGAACACCACTGTGGCCACTAGGCTCATTCTGGAGCAAATATTAACCATGGAATGTTAAGTTGTCTATCTCGCCTTCATTCTTGCTGGATGGGTTCGGAGCCGACCTCGGCTCCGACTCGGCCACTCTAAAAGCTCGAGAGTTGGTTCCACCGGCTCGAGGCTCCCCTTATATCCCACAATGCTAGGCGAGAGTTACCTCAGATCTCGTTTGCCGCTACAGCTTCGAGGTTGGTTGTTTCTACCGGTTCCTGGTGAGTACTATTTTCTTGAGAAAATTAGTCTTTAAAAACCCCTTTTATTTAATATTTTTACTTATTTAGTGTAGGTTAGAAAACTTTTATTCCCTACCCAAAAAAATTTCCGTTTCTTTCCCCAAGAACCTTGGTTCTTCCCTTGGGCCTATAGGCCTTTCCTTCCCTAGTGGAGTGTGTGTGTTTTATACTAGTTTATTGTAGTTTAAATTACTAGTATTACTATTTTTTATTGTTTAATCTGACAGGGTATAACTAGTGTGTTTGTGTGCGTGTTTGTGTACACCTGTTCAGAAATATGTCAAAAGAAGCAAAGGTCTCCGGATTCAAGAAGTGTGATGCGTGCTGTCAGAAAATGTCTCTGACAGACGCTCACACTACTTGTGTCTATTGTCTGGGGCCTTTGCACCTGCAGGACTCCTGTGCTGTGTGCCATGGCTTCAGCCCCAGGGTCCTGCAGGAAAGAAAGAATAAATTAATTCTTAGAGGCTTACTCAAGCCAGAGGATTCCCTGTCTGTTTCAACAGGGAAGCCCTCTAAGGCAAGGTCTTCGGCTCCGGCTTCTGAGCCGAGACCTCAGGTTTCTCAACCTTTGCCTTTATCGGCTCCGGCTGGAGCCGATAAGTCTCAGTCCACAGTTTCTGTGGCCCCCTCGGCTCCGGCTGGAGCCGAGGTTATAGAAGTTCCCGTGTCGGCTCCGACCAGACCTTCGGAGCCGACAACTAGGAAGAGGTCCAGGTCACCATCTCTTGGCTCCGTTCATTCGGCTCCAGGATCTCCCCTGCTGTCTGAACGGAGCCAAAGGTCTCACTCCTCTAGGTCATCGAGGCTGTCGGATCATGACCTTCAGAGGGTAGTGAGTCGACTACTTAAGTCCGAGGCACTGGCCCAGATGCTTCAGAGCCCGACTCATCAGTTGATGCCTGCCCCGGTCCATCAACATTTTCCTCCTTCGACTCTCTTGAGTTCGGGCGGGTCGTCGGAACCGAGACTGTGATTATGTCGGAGCCGATACAATTGTCTTCGGCTCCGTCGGCTCCGTTTTCTTCTTTGGAGGAATCTCGGCGGACTTCCCTCGTCGGCTCCGAGGGGTGAGTGGCATCGGACCCTTGTCCGACCCCTCTCCCTCTCGGGCTTCGGCGCTGGTGAGTTCGGCTCCGACATCGGCCTCGAGCCATCACTGTCGGTGCCGAGGGGTTCTTAGCTCCTCGGGCGGGGACCTCTGGCTCTGCCTGACAGGGGTGCATTCGAGGTCATGCGGAGTGTGTTAGAGCCTGGCTCTACTCCACAGTCGGCTCCGTCCGCCCCTCCCTCTATGCTGCCTCAGGGTAAGTCGACTCACTCCCTCATCCCGGACCGCAGAGAGCCAGCTCCTCAGGAGCCCCTGTGGGTATTTCATCCTCTTCCGAGGCCTCTCCTGATTTGGCAGAAGAGCCCGCTCGGAAGAGGAAGTGTAAGAGGAAACACATTGACTCACCTGAGTCCATCACGTCAGACACAGATTTGGATGATTCTGAGGGTTCCCCCCGTTCCCCTTCTGAAGATGTCTCATTTGCAGACATTCTGGAGATCCTGAAACAGAGGGAAATTGGCGCGCCCTCAACCCTTCGGAGGACGAATCTGTGTATCTTGAGGCGTTTGGCTCTCGTCCTTCCACCTCCTGGGTGTCCCCCTTGACCCCTCATGCAGGTGGTTGCTAAGAAGGCATGGACGGCTCCTGATTCAGTGGACCCCACTCCCAGGAGACCTTCTAAGTTCATAACAGCCCCAGCAGACAAGCAATTTCTAACAAAAGGAGTTTCTGTGGATGCTATGGTGGTAGCTGCTGCCACAAAGAAGGAACTAGCTGATCCTTCAGTACCTGTCCATCCACCTAACAAGGAATCTAGGTCCATGGATAGGTATGGGAAGCGGATGTTCTCCTCAGCGACATTTACCATGCGTTCGCTGAACTACCTGTGCCATTTTACTCGTCTTCAAAGGGACTTGATCAAGGAAGCGAGTGAAATGTTAAAGGATCCTACAGCTGCGGGTTTCCAAGACAAGATGAACACGCAGCTGGCTACCCTTAATTCCATATCCAACTCCTCCATGCGCCTCCTTTCTTACGCGGCTGATGGAGCGAGCAGAGCCGCAGGGACAGGTGTGGCCTTACGTAGGCACGCCTGGATGCGGCTATGCAATTTTGCGGACCCTTTCAAGACGTCTTTCACAAACTCCCCTTTTGATGGATCATCTCTCTTTGGTCCTCAAGTGAAAGAAACCCTGACTAGGTGCGAGACTGATGGCAAGACCCTTTCTGCCGTCGGAGTCCATTTTTCGACTCCTTCCAGGCCTTACCCCAAAGGCCAGAAGGGTGGAAAGATGTGGTTCCGTAAACAATCTCAAGGGACTTCGCCTGACGCACAGAGTCGTTTTCCTGCCAGAGGCAGAGGCGGGAACAACAATGGTAGACGTCGCCCTAGGGGCAGGGGGGGTCCGCAGAACCAGGGCAATCAGGAAGTCTTTCCTGACAAGCCCTTTCAGCATCCCTGAGGTGTTGCCCGACTGCCCATCTTCGGAGGCAGTCGGGGGAAGATTGTGACTGTACCCAGAAGCCTGGCTATCTCTGACTCAAGACAAATGGGTACAGTCCATCATTTCCGAAGGCTATTCTATCCCCTTTCTTCGCTTTCCAAATCAGTCAAAAAAATCCCTTCCAGATGTTCCACCAGCTCAAAGGGATCTAGCAGTTTTGGAAATTTCAAAACTGCTTGCAAAAAGAGCAATTCAGCCAGTTCCAGCAGACCAGCAAGGATCCGGAATCTACTCAAGGTTCTTTTTAGTTCCAAAGAAAACAGGGGACTGGAGACCAATTTTGGATCTCAGTGTCTTGAACAAATCAGTCAAGAAAACAAGATTTCGGATGGTCACGCTGCAATCCATCCTTCCCTTTTTGGGCAAAGGAAACTGGATGTGCTCTATAGACCTTTGGGATGCGTACTATCACATAAAGATGAACAGACGCTCCAGAAGATTCCTCCGCTTCAGGCTGGGAACCAGTCATTTTCAGTTCAGGGCCCTGCCCTTTGGTCTCACCACTGCCCCGGTGTTTACCAAATGCATGGCAGTGGTAGCTTCTCACCTGAGACGACAAGGATTCCAGGTGTTTCCATATTTGGACGACTGGCTCCTCACAGCTCCCACCAAGCATCTCCTTCTGATGGCCAGAGATTACACTTTTCGCGTTTGTCAAAAGCTGGGTATTTCAATAAACTGCGAAAAGTCTGTTTTGTCGCCTTGTCGTACTATTACCTACATAGGCGCAAATCTAGATACGATAAACATGTCTGCAAGACTAACACATCAGAGAATAACAGACATTCACAAATTGGTATCACTCCTTCACAACAACAACAGAATCAAAGCCAGGTTAGTTCTAAAGGTGTTGGGAATTATGGCAGCGGCCATACCTCTCCTTCCATTAGCCAGATACCACATGCGGATCCTTCAGTGGATGCTTTTTACTCAATGGTCATACCAGGAACTTCCAATGTCTCACACCATTGTGATCACGCAAGCGTGCAAAAAGCATCTCATGTGGTGGATGTCTTCCCCCCAGCTCCTGTCGGGAAGACCCTTTGTTCCACCTCCTCCGGTTGCTACTCTGACAACGGATGCCTCCCTGATCGGGTGGGGGGGGCATTATCAGGGCAGGACAGTCCAGGGCACATGGCAACCAAACGAATGCCACTTGCACATAAATGTTCTGGAGATGAGAGCAGTGCTTTTAGCGTTGCAAGCCCTTCAAGACTCTCTTCCCTTGGGAACAATTGCAATCCAGACAGACAATATGTCTGTAGTGTGGTACATCAACAATCAAGGCGGAACCAGATCATACCCCCTGTGTCGAGAAGCACTCAGACTGTGGCAATGGGCGATTTCTTCTCAGCGGTTTCTGATAGCAACGCACATCCGGGAAGTCCAATCATATTGCGGACAAGTTGAGCAGAGCTATACTCATGCCTCACGAGTGATCTCTGAAAGACTCTGTAGTGAGAGAAATTTTTCTCAAGTGGGGTCAGCCTTGCTGCGATCTTTTTGCTACTCCCCAAAACAGCAAGTGCAGAGAATATTTCACTCTATTCCCTTTACCAGGCCAACCCAGCAGAGACGCTCTAGTCCAAGTTTGGCCCCGGGGACTTCTGTATGCATTTCCTCCTTTCCCACTGATCTCTCAAGTAATACAGAAAGCTATCGCTCAGAAGGCCTCATTGATCCTCATTGCTCCTTACTGGCCTCGACAAGTGTGGTTCCCCTTTCTACATCGTTTTCTCTTGGAGCGACCGTGGAATCTGGACCTAGTTCCAGATCTTTTGATCCATCAGTCGGGTCAGTTTCATCGCTCCCTCCCCTCTCTGAACCTCACTGCTTGGTTCCTCTAGGTCCAACCCTAGCCAGGCTTCCTCAATTATCTCTCTCTGTTAGAGATATATTGATAGCTTCCCATAAATCTTCCACTCAAAAGATTTATTTGAGTAAGTGGAAACGCTTCTCATATTGGGCTGAAGGAAAGGACATAGATCCTTTCACCGCTTCCATCCAACTAGTCCTTGATTTTCTAGCTGAACTCTTCCATGCAGGTTCATCTCCCTCTACACTTAAAGTTCAATTGGCAGCTATTTCTAATTATCATGTGGGTATTTCTGAATCTGCCCTAATGTCCCACAAACTTTGCAAAGCCTTTTTGAAAGGAGTTTTTCTTCTCAGACCTCCTATAAGAAATCCTCCTTCTCCTTGGGACCTAAATTTAGTTCTTGCTTCTTTGATTCTTTCCCCTTTCGAACCTGCAGCTTCCTGTTCTTTAAAATTATTATCATGGAAAACTCTTTTTCTGGTAGCTATTACATCAGCTAGAAGAGTTTCAGAGCTTCAAGCACTCAGCTGTCGTCCTCCTTATCTTTTGTTTCATAAGGACAGAGTATCCTTACGAACTAACCCGTCCTTTTGCCTAAAGTGGTCTCGACATCAAATCTGAATCAATCCATTGATCTACCAGTCTTTTTTCCAGAATACTCCAATAGGTCTGAACAAAAATTACACTGCCTGGATGTTCACCGTCAATTGAGGTACTACTTGGATAGAACTAAACAGTTCGGAAAATCTGATCAGCTGTTTGTCTCCTATGCGGAGAGCAGAAAGGGACTTTCAGTTTCAAAGGTATCATTATCCAGATGGCTAACATCATTGATTTCCCTTGTATATGAGATTAGACATCAAAAGCTGCCTGATAAACCTAAGGCTCATTCCACCAGAGCTTTGGCTACTTCTTTAGCTTTCCAAGACAGACTGCCTATTGACACCATTTGTGCAGCGGCTACTTGGGCTACTCCTCATACTTTCATTTCTCATTATAAGTTGGATTTAGCTTCTAGGCATAGAGCTAACTTTGGTTCCACTGTTCTCAGGAGTCTGTTCCGTTAGGCCACCCGGGACAAGGTGCTAGGGACGGTCCCATCCAGCAAGAATGAAGGCGAGATAGACAACTTAACATATAGAAGTTATGTTCTTACCATAACGTTCCATGTTAGTTGTCTTCTTCTCGCCTTCTTCTTCGCCCACCCTCCTTCCCCTGGCCTGGACAGACCTAGAGGAGTTGTGATTGTGACCTCTCTTTCTACCACCTCTTTCTTAGACATATGCTATTATGCATATTTCCTGGTTCAGGATGTAGGTCACCCTTCTTTCTTCCTGTTGTTAGAGGTGGATTCTTTTACAGTTATTCTGTTACTATTATAAGCTGGGGTTAGCTTACAAACGAGATCTGAGGTAACTCTCGCCTAGCATTGTGGGATATAAGGGGAGCCTCGAGCCGGTGGAACCAACTCTCGAGCTTTTAGAGTGGCCGAGTCGGAGCCGAGGTCGGCTCCGAACCCATCCAGCAAGAAGAAGGCGAGAAGAAGACAACTAACATGGAACGTTATGGTAAGAACATAACTTCTATTTACTAAACATCAAATAATACAGAGTCGGTGCGAGAAATACCAGAGTGAGAGTCATCCTTAATCTGAGGCTCACACTTTGTACTAATTATATCTCATGAGTATAATATAGGGGAATATGAATGTTTAAAACACTTTGGAAGGCTTATGGAACAAATCATAAATATTCAGGTCCATATTTCCTTGCATGGCTACTTCAGTAGCTTAACTTCAATCCGCAGACATTCACAAACTGTCTGAATAAAATGAATTGGGCCCCCTTAAAGACTCTGCCTCTGGACAGTGCAACTAATTACTTCAACAAAACCTTCCTAGACTTACTAAACAGCCTAGCACCTCTTAGAACAAAAAGAATTAAAGCCAAAACTGTTCCCTGGCTATCTAATGAAACCAGAAAACTAATGCACCTCAGAAACCAATGTTGGAAGCAATACCAAAAAAATAAGATCTGAAGTAGTTACTTCATTTGTTCTGCAACCTGTGGGCATCGAATCAGTTCTTGGATCCGAGCCGGCAGCTTTACTAGCTAAAAGATCCAAGCTCCTAGCTCCTCCCCCTACTACATATTCCCTTTCCCCAGATCTCATTTGCCGCGGCTGAGAGAAGCTTCAAATGAAAAGCTCCTAGGCATGGGTGAGAACTTTCTGGTTTAAAATAACCGATAAAAGTTAGACTTGAATACTTTTCGTTGTGTGTGTGTGTGTGTGTGTGTGTGTGTGTGTGTGTGTGTGTGTGTGTGTGTGTATTAGCACCCTAGTCGTCGTGTAGTATTATTAGTTTAAAAATCTTGTGGTCATTTTTTGTCTTAATTTTTATTCCCCCCCCCCCTTAGTGTGTGAGTGTGTTCTGTATTATGGCTGAAGGGCCCAAAGCCATATTCTCTAAGTGCACTGAGTGTGGCCATAAGCTTTCCCCAGCTGATGGCCACACTCAGTGCGTTCTTTGTCTGGGGGTGGCCCATTTGTCCACCAGCTGCCAAATTTGTGCAGCTTTTAACCCCCGGGCCACCAGGGATAGGAGGAACAAGTTAATCCTGGCGGGATTATTACTGCAGGATTCTTCTTCCTCCTCTCCCTCTAAGGCACAGGCTGTGACTGTGGTCCCCGGACCTTTGGAACCCCCTACCCTGTCTGGGACTCAACCTCCCTCAGATTGTCAGGGTCAGGGGGACTCTTCTTCCTCTAAAGAGAAGAGGTGTAAAGAGAAGCATAAGAGTCACAAGAGGCGGGCTGAGACTCATCCTTCGGCCCCACCATCTAAAGTTACGAGCCCCTCCACTAGGGCCTCTGGATCCTCTCCCTCTCTGCTCCGTTCGCCTTGTTTCTCACCTGAGCCGGAGGAGGAGTACCGGTCTCCCTCAAGGTCTTCAAGGCGGCCCTTCCGGCCCGCCTCGACGACCTCTTCTAGATCGACAAGGAGCCTGACCGAATCAGATGATGCGTCGATTTTTTGCAGACTCAAATGCAGATGGGGGTGCTCTGCCTCCTCCCCCTCCGGGGGGGGGGGAGCAGCCCCTTTCTTTACCCTGATAGCTCCTTCTCTGACCTGGTTTGGGGTCTCAGAGTCGTTGGATCTGGGCCATTTCGGAACCGGGGAGTTGTCGGCACCGACAGCACCGGTTACTTCGACGCCGACTTTGCCCTTGAGCTTGTCGGATCCTAGCTCACGGGGCTGAGAGCTGAGCGTCGGATCCTTGGGGGTAGGTGTGTCTTCGGCTCTGTTGAGGTCGGAGCACACTTCCCTCTCGGGTCCGACCGCTTCGACTCCGATGCCGATCCCTACCTCGGAGCCGAGGGGGCTGCTTTTGGAGCGTGGGGAAAGTGGTTCGCCTTCGGCGTTCAAGGTAGTGGAGAGGGTTATGTCGAGAACTTCCAGATCCATGGTCCGGGTGTCGGATCCACCCACCCCCCCTGACGCATTTGGGTCTATCCTCCATCATCCGGCCATTGGGACAGCCTGCACCAGCACTCCAGTTAGTTCCCTTAGAGGAACCGGACCCCGTGGGTGAGCCCTCCTCGGATAGCCCCACCGAGGAGGTCCCTCGCAAATGGAAGTGTAAAAGGAGGCACCTGGACTCCCCTGAGTCCCTCACGGAAGACACAGATTTGGATGAAAGGGAAGGTTCCCCAAGATCACCCCCTGAGGATGTCTCCTTTGGAGACATCATGGAAATGTTGCAAATTAGAGGAGGGTGGTCTGCCCAAAAACCTTCCTCAGACGAGTCTGTGTTTCTGGAGGTGTTTGATGCAGGCCCGTCTACCAACTGGGTGTCCCCCCCGACTGACCCCCTGGTAGACCTAATTACTACCAGGGCGTGGAAGGAACCAGACACCGTGGAGCCAATTCCAAGAAGGCCAGATAAAATTTTTAGCCCTCCCTCGGATAGGCAGGCTTGGTCTAAGGGTTCACCAGTGGATGCCATGTTGGTGGCGGCCGCCACGAAGAAGGAACTCGCACAGGAGAGTTCCTCGGTCCATCCTCCGGATAAGGAATCTCAGACATTGGACCGCATTGGAAAGCAGATGTTTGCTTCAGCCACCTTCTCTATAAGGGCGCTGAACTACATGGCGCACGTCATCAGATTCCAGCGAGACTTAATAAAGGAATACGCTGGAGCTCCCCCGGAGTCCATGACGACCGAGGATAAGAGGACTTTCTCGACTCGCATGGCCACTCTGAAATCTATTTCTAACACTTCTATGTGTCTACTCTCCCATGCCACGGAGGGAGCAGCTAGAGCTAGCGGAGCAGGGGTCACCTTGTGGCGTCATGCTTGGCTCCGCCTTTGCGATTTTGCGGAACCCTTCACGGTGTCCTTCGCAAATGCACCCTTTGACGGCTCTTCGCTCTTTGGCAAGACCATCCGCGAGATGCTGGTCCAAAACGAAAAGGACAAAAAGACGCTGTCTGCCATCGGAGTCCGCTTCTCTAATCCCCAACGATCCTTCTCTAGGAATCAGAGGGGACAAAAGAAGATGTGGTTCCGGAAGTCTCAGCAGTCCCGTCCAGCTTCGGATCCCTCGTCCTTCAGAGGCAGAGGAGGACAAGGTGGACGCCGGCCCAGAGGCAGAGGGGGGCCGTGTAATTTTGGGTCTAGAGAACCGTTCCTGGACAGGCCCGAGCAACAGCCCTGAGGGCTTACCCGGCTGTCCCTCTCTGGAGGCAGTCGGGGGGCATCTGTCAGAACACGTCCAAAATTGGGAGTCCATTACAACGGATCGGTGGGTGCTCCGAATCATATCCAGAGGTTACACCATTCCCTTTCTAAGTCTTCCCCCTCCTACGAAGCGCCTCCCCGATGTCCCACCCGATGAGAGGGAGGCGGCAGCTTCGGAGGTTTCGAAGCTGCTAGAAAAAAGAGCCATCCAGCATGTCCCCCCAGACCAGTTCGGATTGGGCAATTACTCCAGGTTCTTTTTAGCACCAAAAAAGATGGGGGACTTAAGACCAATTCTAGACTTTTCTTCCCTGAACCTGTTCATTCCCAAAGAAAAGTTCCAGATGGTCACTCTGCAATCAATTCTCCCCCTTCTTCGGGAGAACGACTGGATGTGCTCCATAGACCTCCAGGATGCGTACTACCATATTCTTATGGACAGACAATCCAGGAGGTTTCTCCTCTTTCGGCTGGGAGCCAGTCATTATCAGTTCAGGGTTCTTCTGTTTGGCCTCACCACTGCCCCCAGGGTGTTCACCAAGGTCATGACAGTTGTTGCAGCCCACCTGAGACTCCAGCGCATTCAGGTCTTTCCGTACCTGGACGACTGGCTCCTCACTGCCTCCAACAGGCATCAGCTTTGTTCTGCCAGAGACTATTCTCTCACTCTTGCCCTGCATCTGGGCATTTCAATAAACCTCCAGAAATGCTTCCTTCGTCCTGTACAGGTTCTGGAATTCATAGGGGCCAAAATAGATACTCGCCTCTCTCAGGCCCTCTTAACATCAGACAGATTGAGCAGTTTGTCACGTCATGTTATGGCACTTCTTCAGTCCCCAGCCCCATCGGCAGAATTAGTCCTGAGAGCGCTGGGCTCTATGGCGGCAGCAATCAGTCTTTCCCTGCACGTACGTCTGCGAATGAGAATTCTTCAATGGACCCTTCAAGTCCAATGGTCTCTGTTGCTACACCCCCTAGACACTCCTATTCCCCTGAGCAAGGTTTGCAGGGACTTCCTCCTCTGGTGGCTTCGCTCACGGGAGCTGCGGGAAGGGAGACCCTTCGTGATGCCTCAACCCCAAGCCACGTTGACCACGGACGCTTCTCGCCTCGGGTGGGGGGGCATGCTGTGGGCAGAACCGTCCAAGGCACGTGGGCTCCCTTGGAGACCGCTCTGCATATCAATGTCCTAGAGATGAGGGAGGTGCTTCTAGCATTGCAAGCTCTTCACAACCTTCTTCCCTTGGGGACTATTGCAATACAGACAGACAACATGGCGGTAATCTGGTACATAAACAAACAGGGAGGAACCAGATCTTATCCCCTTTGTCAGGAGGCCATGAGAGTTTGGGAATGGGCGATATCCACCAACCATTTTCTGAAAGCAACGCACATTCCGGGATGGTCCAACGTTCTTGCGGACAAGCTGAGTCGCTTGATCCTCACATCTTACGAGTGGTCTCTGAACCCGTCAGTAGCGAAACAGATATAACCTTGCTGCAATCTTTTTTCTTCTCCGTCAAACACAAAGTGCAGCAAGTTTTTCGCTCTAATTCCCTCACCAGGGGAGAGCCCCAGAGACGCTCTGGTTCATGCTTGGCCACCCGGTCTCCTCTATGCTTACCCCCCTCTTCCTCTCATGACGAAGTTCCTACAGAAAGCCTGAAGGTTGGGGAGATTTTGCATCCTGCGGGATTGCAACCCCAAACCTGGAAAACCTCAAGCTTGCGGCTTGGTTGATCCAGTTCCACTGATGGCAAGGACTCCCGGTATCTCCTCACCAGTGAAAGACATTCTGGTAGTAGCGCACAAACCTACTACCAGAAAAATTTACAGTACTAAGTGGAAGCATTTTTCTATCTGGGCTACAGACAAAGGTTTGGATCCCTTTACCGTCCCTATCCCAACTGTTCTTGAATTCTTGTCACATATTTTTCATCAAGGAGCCAGTGCATCTACAGTTAAAGTACAGTTGGCAGCCATCTCTCATTTTCACATAGGAGATGGGCTGGGATCATTAGCTTCAGCTAAAATATGCAAAACGTTTTTAAAAGGAATTTTTCTGCTGAAGCCACCAGTTAAGACTGCGGTTCCACCATGGGTCCTGACATTGGTTCTGCAGGCATTAACGAGTCCGCCCTTCGAACTGGCCGCCTCGGTTCAATTAAAATTTTTATCCTGGAAAACAGCCTTTCTGATCGCTATTACGTCAGCCAGGAGGGTCTCAGAACTTCAAGCACTTTGCATGAGACCCCCTTATCTAATTTTTCATAAGGATAGAGTGTCTCTCAGGACTAACCCCTCCTTTCTGCCCAAAGTGGCCTCTGAATCAAATATTAATCAGTCGATTAATTTACCACTGTTTTTTCCCAACTTCCAGAACAAAGGGGAATATAAATTACACAAATTGGACATACATAGGCAACTGCGCTTTTACTTGCACAGGACGAAGGCTACTCACAGGTCTGATCAATTGTTTGTGTCCTTTGCCAAACCATTCCTAGGTAAGGCTATTACCAAAGTTACTTTAGCAAACTGGATTTCGCAATGCATCATCCATGCTTATTTAGCCTCAGGGAAACCTGCTCCTTCCGGAGTCCATGCCCATTCAACTCGTTCCATAGCTACTTCTGCAGCGTTTTGGTCCAGAGTTCCTCTGGATGATATATGTTCAGCAGCTACTTGGTCCTCTTCTCATACATTCATTTCTCATTATAAATTGGATATGATATCCAGGAGTAGGGCTTCCTTTGGCTCCGCGGTGCTCCGGAATATCCTTCCTTGAGGACCTCCCAGGGTTTTTTTTTAGGTAGCTGGGGACTCTGTCCCACAGGTTGCAGAACAAATGAAGTAACTACTTCAGATAAAGAAGTTATGTACTCACCATAACGTTCCATCTGAGTAGGTACTTCATTTGTCTGCAACTGACCCCCCCTCCATGCCCCCTATCCAGTATCATGCTTCCTGACTATGAATGACATTGTTCATGCAGTTAGGCAGTAGGTTATGGTCCTCGGTCGAGAATCTTGGTTGTTAGTATAGGCAAACTGGGGAAAGAGAGTATGTAGCAGGGGATTATGGGTAGGGGAAGGAGCTAGGAGCTCAGATCTTTTAGCTAGTAAAGCTGCTGGCTCGGATCCGAGATCGGATCTGATACCCACAAGTTGCAGACAAATGAAGTACCTACTCAGATGGAACGTTATGGTGAGTACATAACTTCTTTTTAACAAACTCTCTAATCGAATTCAAACAACTTTGCAACTCAGTGAAGAAAATAACTAGAGACCATAAGACTTATTACTCCAAACTCCTATCAGAGTAACTCCAAAAAATTCTGGAATTGCATTTCCTCCCTTCTAAACCCTGGTAGAAAAGGCAATCCATGCCCTAACCCAAACTTTCCAGACCATGAAATTGCATCTAATTTCAACACCTTTTTGTTGATTGCATAACCAAACTAACTGGAGACTTTCCCATCTTCTCTCCCTCTCTTAGTCCCAATCCACTGATTTTCCCTCTATCGCTCCACCTTTCAGTCTTAAACCTATCCCCATCAGCAACATAAAAAACTCCTCCTTAAACTAAAGCCTTGCTCCTACGCTCCTGATAATCTGTCTCCATCCTTCCTTAAGATAGCTGCAGACAGCATTGCCCTCCCCATTTCCATTCTTATCAACAGGTCCATCCAAGAAGCCTATGTCCCCTCACTCTGGAAGAAAGCTTTTCTCACCCCTCTCCACAAAGGTGGCAATAACACAGACACTACTAACTTTCGTCCTATAGTTATTCTCTCACCTATTTCTAAAATACTCAAAAAGTGTATTCATCACCAACTCTTGCCATACCTAACACACAGTCATCTTCTTACCCAACACAATATGGTTTCAGGCCTGCCCACATCACTACCACTGCTCTTCTGTCCTTCCTTGACACCAGTGGTCTCCAACCTTTTTTGCACCAAGGAACGGTATCAATGTAAGACAATTTTTCACGGACTGACCATCTTGCGGCATGCATAATAAAGTATATATTTATTTATTTATTTGACATGTATTTAATGAGGAGGCCAGACTCTGGGAGAAGAGCTCCAAAGTACAATAAAAAGACAATTGGCAATAATTACCAAAAAAAAAAAAAAATGTTCAATCTGCTTAACAGCATAATATTGATCTACTATGGTTGAGAGGTAAGTAAACCTAATAGCAACCTTACTGATTTTGTTTATAAGAGCAATATTTAACATCTGTCCCTATTATTTGTCTCTGTCTAGCATACCTCTCAACTGTACAGATTTTCACAGAATGTCCAGATTTTTGCCTCATATTTTTTGGTCTTTTTCTCTTAAAATTGTCATTTTCTGGCAAAACACTGGCAGATCATTGAGGCTGAAGTCAGAAAATGATGACAGACAGTTGAGTTTCATCCTTCATACCCTTCAGAAAATTCATGCTAATGTAAAACCTGTATTTCTATCAACTTTCAAAGTTTGTAAGAACAGCACTTAAAAGGGTCCCGATTTTGGGCCTTTGTCCCTCCATTATTTTTGGCTTTGTCCAGATTTCTTGCTCTAAGTAAGAGGTTGAGATGTGTGTGTGTGTGTGTGTGTGTGTGTGTGTGTGTGTGTGTGTGTGTGTGCGTGCGTGTGTGTGTGTGTGTGTGTGTGTGTGACAGAGAGGGGGGGGGAGAGAAAGATTGAAGAGTGAGAGTGATCGCTGCAGCAGCAGCAATGAGGTTTGTGTACCTTTCGACCATACCACACACACACACACACACACACACACACACACACACACACACACTTCTTCATTCATTCACACATTGCTCTCACTCTTCTGATCACACACACACACACACACACACACACACACAGCCACTTCTTCATTCATTCACATATTCATTTACACATCACTCTCACTGTTCCGATCTCAAACATACACACACAGTCACTTCTTCAGTCATACCTGCATTCATTCACACATCGCTCTCACTCTCCTGATCTCACACATACATACACACACACACACACACACACACACACACACACACACACACACACACACACACACACACAGCCAATTCCTCATTCATACCTGCATTCATTCACACAGACACACAGCCACTTCATCATTCATGGCTACATTCATTCACACATCGCTCTCACTGTTCCGATCACACACACACACACACACACACACACACACACACACACACACACACACACACACACACACACACTTCTTCATTCATTCACACATCGCTCTCACTCTTCCGATCACACACACACACACACACACACACACACACACACACACACACACACACACACACACACAAAGCCACTTCTTCATTCATTCCTGCATTCATTCACACATTGCTGTCACTCTCCCAATCTCTCACACTCACACAGAAGACTCTATTGCTTTCATGCACGCATTCACTCACACACACAGACACATGCACACTCATATAGGCATTCCCTTACCTTACCTGATGGCCTGGTTCCAAGTGCTCCACGGCCCAGTACTGGGCCGCTGCCCGGTGGTTGGGGAACACTGCTTGACACCATTAATCATGCTCGTGACTCTGAGAAAAATCATATCCACCCTTTACTTAGATCTCTCCAAAGCCTTTGACACTGTCCCACATCCTCTTCTCTTATCTCAGCTTTCCTCCCTCGATATCTCTCCATCCTCCATAACCTGGTTTACAAGATATCTCTCCAATAGACAACAAACTGTTAAATAGAAGAATTCCACTTCATCCTTTCTCAACAATCCCACCAGCATCCCCAAAGGCTATATTCTCAGCCCCTTACTTTTCAATATTTTCATTAACAACTTTCACAAATCCATAGATAATGCTAGACTGATACAGTATGCTGATGATTCTACAATCATCTGTACAGCAAACTCTCCCGCCGAACTCCTTCAAAAAAACTCAGCCAGCCTTCTCCAATACTAAAACTTGGATGCTAAACAACCATCTCGCTAACAAAACAAAAATCATGATATTCTCTCCGTTGAGAAATTTCACCATAGACAAAAGGTCCTTTAAAAGAAAAAGCCACAGTAACACTCTAATCGATATTGTATCTCACATCAAACTACTCGGAGTCATCACTGATGAACATTTAAAATTCGATCTCCACATCCAAAATAATATCAAAAAACCCCACCAAAAACTAGGCCTGCTGTATAGACAAAATCTCTAACTACTTCTACCAGACGTACTTTCGCCTCCTCCTACCTACTCCCCTCTCTTGTGTATGGTGCCCGTCTACTTACTCATCTCCGACTTAGCCTAAAAAACAAACTGGAGGCCTACTATAACAGTCTGTAAATTTGCTACAGGGTCCAAATACTCCACCCATCACTGCCATTCCCTCCACTTCCTAAACTGGTTTGAGCTTCCTAATTAACTGAAATTCATACAACTCACCACTGCTCCCAAACTCATATTCCAACCCTTCATCTGCCCCTCTTTCATTTATCTTAACCCCTTACCAACTGAGTTGTACTCTTAGATCTGAAAACCAAAACCTCCTTAAAAATCTATGAACCCCTTTGCCCTCCTGGCCAATTGCTTCTATCGCACTCTTTAGCTAAACTATGGAATCCCCCCCCCCCAATCCTCTGTACTCACAATCACTCTAATTTCAAATCTCTCCTCCATTCTTACCATACCTCAAACTGGGACTGTTCTTGCCCCCATCCCACCTAAATTACACTGTCATCTCTTTCAAACCTCCCTTCAATCTCATCTACTACCACCTCTGATCATTAACATTATTGTTAGAACAAACACTAAACTTGTATTAACCCTTTATGACTTGTACTTTTAATTATATTATCTGTATTACCTTTGACTTTATCTATATTTTAAAATTTGTGTTTTTTAAACATATATTCCTTGATTTTGTATTTGTATTTTAAATTGTGCAGGTATGCTTT
Organism: Protopterus annectens; assembly: GCF_019279795.1. NCBI lineage: Eukaryota > Metazoa > Chordata > Ceratodontiformes > Protopteridae > Protopterus > Protopterus annectens. Next base: position 134,705,323 of record NC_056733.1, read on the forward strand.
TGTATACTGTATATTCCATACTTTACTTATGTTATATTCTGTTAACTACTTTTGAAGCTTTTCTCCCCAGACCTCTACTGAAAATGAGCTCTGTGTGGCCCAGTGGAGTTCCTCAGTCATCAAACTGTAAATAAATAAATAAACTGTGTATTCTAGTTATATTGTAAATTTTATTAAATGTTCACAATTTCTACATGTTGACTGTAATGGTCATCAGTATACATAACATTTTGCAAATGTTGCATTAAGAAATGCTCCGTCTACCAGGTCTTTAAAGTAAACTGTATTCATTTCATGCATAACAAGCAATAATGAAAAGGATAATTTGAAGAATCTGTATTCCAAATACACCCTGAATCCATATACAGGTATAAAGCTTTAAATAGTCAGTTTGCTGGCTGACGTATAATAAGCATTTCTGTTAAGTGGCAGCCAACCTGGATATGTAACACATACTTGTTGACATGTAAACGAAACTCACTTGCTGAAAAGGGTCTGTAACACCTAAATCCAAATGCAGATATGAAGTTTTAGGTAAGATAGTCTACCTGACAAATTACAATAAACATACATTTGAAGTCAATAAGTTACCTGTTACATAGTAACTTATAAATTAAAATGCATTCTACAGCCAGAGATGGCTTCTGGAAATAAAATCCTGAAAGGTATTCTGTCATGAATATTCAACACATTATGAATCTCATAATACTCTAGCGGCACTATGGATACCCTCCCACCATCCTCCTGCGCTGTTCTGCATTTCCCATCTACTTTAAGTTACTAAGCTTAAATTTGTTGGGTTTAATTTGTAGTTTTTTGTTTAAGCTGTTCACATAATGACAGATTTGTATTGATGTCTGTCAGGTAAAGCCACTGGTACACAGCAATGAGGCGGGTTACCTCATGATGGTGGGACATAATGTTATTAGAAATAACAAGCTGAGGATGAATTAACACAAGTGAATGGAAAAGACTAATTGTTGTACTGCTGCAAGAGTCACTATATTGAAAATCTACTGTTATGTGATTACCTCACTAATTTGCACTTTTTATCTTTTTTAGTGCTTTTGAAGTACAAAAAATGATGACAGGTAGAAACACAATCTGAGAAAAAGTTATTTATTTTTTTATTTTTCTAGGTATGACAGAGTGAAGCTGACTCTGAAAGACATACATAATTGCCAGTATGTGGCCTGTATGAACCCCACAGCTGGGAGCTTTACAATTGATTCTAGACTACAGGTAAATGTTAACAGTACTAATGTCCAACAATTTGACTTTCCTTTCTGTTTTGTAGTACGTCAGTCATGCTGACAATATATTGTTGTGGTCTGTGAGGAAAAAATGATACTAGGATGAGTCTAAACAACCGCTCTGAATGTTATGCTGGTCTGTAACAGACCCAAGACAGTAGAAGTCTAACATGATATTGTTTTTTATTCCTGCTTGCGTACCTGCAATACATAAACTTCTCCAATGAAAGTAGTATGTTTTACATAAATGTCAAAGCACTATTGACTAACTCTTCACATTCTCTCTTTGGGGAAGCATGTCTTTTTACAGTTCTTTCAATAACAACATCTTTTTTTGTTTAGCCTTACTTCTGAATTTTACAAAAATCAACATAATATCTGTCTTACAAGAAGATATATTACTCTTGAGTTCTGTTTGCTTAAAAAAGGTTAAACTAGAAAAGCCTCCTTGGCAACATGGAACAGAGGGGTGGAGCCCTTACTGCAAGCCAGGCAGATGGGTTTTGATTAATGGTCCTGGCACTGTAGCAATGGGATGAATTAAGTGACAAGGTGCATTTGCTTCTCCTCAGAGGTGGTAAGGGAAGCCCACACCTGGGGGCACATGGATTTGGTTCAAGTTCCCTAGTGGAGGCCAGGGAAACCACTGCTGATCTTTCCCAGGAGGGAGTAAAGACTATTTGGAATTAAAGAGATAGATTTTGTGGTCAACCCACTGCATAACCTCCTCAGTACTTGATAAAGTGTATACAGGGGTGTTAGGGTTAGAAAAAAATGCCAAACCATCCTAGATGGCCATCTGAATGATGGCCTCTCCTATCTGACTTTCCTCTGGTGATGGGGAACAAATGGGTTCATAGAGTGTGAGGTAAAGAAAAAGAATGAGTTCCAGAAGTGACAGGAGAACTAATATCTTATCCTTGAAGAAAAAAAGTGTAAGGAGAAAGAAAATGAACAGATTGAGAGAGAGAGGCATAAGCATTAATCTCATTGGATTTTTTTTTTTATCTTGGACCCGACAGAAGCCCTTTTTTGAATTCTGTTACAGAGTTTGAGAAGCATGTTACCACTATAACTACTTCTTTCTTAGAGATCAGTTTACATTTTACTATGCTTTATTACCGGCTTTTCATATCTGTATATGTAACTAATATTAACCTTCTGACACAGAATATGACTGTAAGCATCAGTAAAATCATTCCATATGTGCAATGCATACATTGTCATATACTTATAGAGTAAATTTTGGAAATAACAATGTTGAAAGATTTCTGTGTTTGTGTCGTCAATGTCTCATTGCATCAGAATTCGCTATGATGTTCATCATTAGATCACAGCTTCGGGCTGCAGTAGCCTAAACAGTATGGGCTATACCTTGCATAGGATATAACAGCCAGCTTTCCCATGTTTAAGGGTACCTTCCAAACACCCAGACCATTGATAGCTCACGATGGAAGTGGAGCAAATCAGCAGTCAGGACTCCAAAACCTTTAAAGTTTTCTTACTGCCGGAGAGTACTCTTCCATTGGGCTTTGGAGGATCAGTGGTTGGCTAGTGTTTTTGGATTGCTATGCAGATAAATTCCCTTCAGAGAAAAATAATCCACTTATGTTTTATTAAAAAAATAGTATTTTTAAAAAAGAACTGTTTAAATATTGATAGGTTTTACTGTTTTGTTGGGACTGTCTCCAGATGTTCTTTTCAGTTGATTAAGGGTGCTTTAATTTAGTGTTTTAAGTACAAACTTTTGTTTTAATCAAAGTTTACTTTACATTTTTTTCTTAACATTAATTTTACAGATTTTTAGGGATTGGGGTAAGTGTGTTTTGTGCTTGTCACTGTGTATGTTTCATGAAAACATTTATTTTTTGGTACCTGCCTTTTAACAACATTCTCAGACATTGCTAACCACTTTTCAAGCTTCTTTTTCAGCTTAACTGTGGGACAGCTTATCAGTTCCTCAGTTCTTTCATCCTCCAAACTCAAAAATAAGGAAAATTGTTAGGCAGCCTTTGCCAGTTCAGCAGGCTGCTTGCTTGCTTGCCTCAGGCTCAGATGGGTGACCCTGCAGTGGCATTTGCAGGTGCCTCAGACCACTCATCTTCTTCCCTTGCACCCTTTGGTGTGGTTTCTCCAGCCACCATGGGTTGTGGGATTCGACACATCTTCTGCTGGAGTGCCCCTGCTGGCACAGAAGAATCACTTTTGTCTGTCTTGGAGGAGGGAGTGCAAAATGCTTCTTTGCCTGGCCACACTAAGATGCCTTTTTCCAGGGGTAGTGTTTTTTACATGCAGTCATTTGCAAACTTATTCAGCCAGTGCCCTTTTGTATTGGCTTTTACTTCAGAAAAATAGATTCCAAACATGAGAGGTCCCAGCACAGAGCCCTGGGGGACTCCACTGGTGACTGGTATCTTTACAGAGGTAACTTCCCCATTTTGATTTTCCTATTTTTGATATCTGTGATCCATTTGACAATCAAGCAGGTGGCATAGGGGTTTACTCCCAGTTTATTTAGCTTTTTAACTATGCCTGAGTGGGGAATTGTGTCAAAAACCTTGGCCAGGTTGAGGTATGCGGTATGTACTATTTTGCCTTCATCCATTGTTTTGGTTACCTTTTCAAAAAAAAAAAAAATCCACCAGGTTGGGTAAGCATGACCTGTCCTGATAAATCCAAATGTAGACTGCTTCAGTGTTTGGAGGTTCCCTTTGTCCTAATTTTTTGTTCCATGTTAAGTATTTCTATGGCTTAGCACATAAGGCTGGTAAGACTTACGGGTCTTTAATTGCCTGGGTCTGTGGAAGGTCTTTCCTTATGCCTGTAGCTGTTCTCCATTTACTTGGTACAAAACCTGTATGGTGGATAATATTGAACAGTGTCGTCAAGGGTGTGGCTAAATCATGCTTCAAGCTATTTAAGCTGCATCCAGAAATATTGTCAGGATACATTGATGCAGTATTTTTAGCTTTTGATAGCAATTTTAGGACTTGGTCTTATGTGATAGCAGGAGGTGAGACAGACAGACAGAGAGGAGAGAGGGATAAAGTTAGAGCTAAATCTAGAGGGATCTCTCCCTCCTGTCCTACTCAAACAAAGTTTTTCCCCAAGTGCTCCCACATGTTAGAAGCAGCAGTCATAGAGCATGTTCCTGCAGAACAAATAGTCATAGGTTTTTACTCCAGACTGTTTCTGGTTCCAAAGAAGAAGCACTCTTGGAGACCAATAATAGACCTGTCTTTTCTCAATCTTTCTGTAAAAGTTTCAAAATTCAAGATGATGACCCCTTCAAGCAGTGTTAGCTCTTGTTCCATCTCAACATCTCATGGTAATCTTAGACCTCAAAGATGCTAAACATCACATTTCAATAGCAAACAGTTTAAAAAAAATCTAAGTTTTTGTGTATCTGCATCACATTATTAGTTCTCTGCATTACCCTTTAAGCTGTCCACTGCACTAACAGTGTTTACAAACTGTCTAGCTACAGTGGTGACCCATTGCAGATTGCAGGACATCTGTATTTTCCTGATTCAGATGACTTACTTATCTGTGCAGAGTATTTTCCCTGATGTCAGGAATCAAAATAAAAAAAATTTTCTACTAAACTATCTGGTATTCCAGATAAATGTGCAAATATCCTCCCTTACTCCATCACACAGTATTGTGTTTCCAGTATGTCTTATAGACACTGGGATGCAAAAGGCTTTCCTTCCTCAAGAGAAGGGGGATTTGTATCTGGAAACCTTCTTGAACTTTTCTTGTCAGTCTCAGGCTACTAACAAATAATTTCTCAGGCTATTAGGTCTCGTGTCTTCTATAATTCTTATGAGTCCCTTTGCCAGATTACATATGAGAAGCATTCAGTGCACTTTAAGAACATGTGGAACCAACATTCTCATCCTCTGGAGTTTCAGATTACAATCTTGGGCTTTATAAAGTCTGAACTGTATTGGTGGAGAGTTCAAATGGCTCAGAATCTAGGTCTCCATTTTTCTCCACCAACCCCAACACAATCTGCATTAACCGATTCTACAGATTTTACTTTTACTGAGCGGTGTCAAAAGGGGTAGAACTAAAAGGACTATAGGACAGTTCAGACAGACCAAAGCACATAAATATCAAAGAAATGCTAGCTGTGATTCATGCCATAAAGTTTCTACATCTTCTATGAAACCCAGATCCTTTACAGATTATTACAGATAGCATCACAATTATGTGGTACGTAAACACAAGGGGCATCATGTCATGCCTTCTGTGACAGCTGGCAGTGATAGCTTGGGAGTTAGCTCCCATGCATTAATTAACTCTCCAGGTATCTTTCATACTATCAGAGCAAAATACAAAGTTAGACAAGCTTAGCAAGTTCTGGGCAGACCCTCACTAGTGAAAGTTCAATAAAGAGGTATTCCAGGAACTGATCCAGATGTGAGAAACTGCTCAGGCAGATCTGTTTGCTTCCTTTCAAAAGAGTCAACTAAGCAAATTCTGTTCCAGGACTCCTTGCAGGCAGGCATGGAGAACAGATGCTCTAACATTTCCATGGTCTGGGATGTTCTTATAAGCATTTCTGTCCTTTCCAATGATTTTCAGGGTAATTCTGAAGATTCAGAAAGACTCTCCAAAAATCATTCTGGTGACCCCCTTTTGGCTCATGCAAAATTGTTTATTCCTTCTTATGGAATTGGCCCAGGGGAAATTACCACATGCTTCCTCACAGACTAGATCTACTCATACAAGACACTGGGGGTTGATATACTCTGACCTCAAGCAAATTCATCTGGCTGCCTGGATGATTCAGTTTTGATACTTTTTAGGCACCTTTTTTCATGAGTGCAGCAGATACTGAAAGAGGCAAGGAAGCCTGCTAGTAGAAAATCATTGCATTGACAAAGTGGAATAGATTTTCTAGTTTCTGAAAGGAGTTTTACATATGATACCTCCTCATAAACAGATTCTTCCCCCTTGGGAACTCAATTTCATGCTGGTGAAATAGTCTCTGTCATCATTTGAACCTCTCTGCGTGACTGATTTGAGGTTCATCACTAGGAAAACTGTTCTTGTTACTCTGACATCTACAAGAAGAGTATCTGAGTTGCAGAACCTTATGATGGGAAAACCCTATCTTGTATTTCATAGGGATAGGGTTACTTTGTGCACAAACAGCACATTCATGTCCAAAGTTGTTTCAAAGTTCATGTTGAATCAGGCTCAATCTCCCTGTTTTCTATCAGGTCCTAAAAGCAGGGGAAAAAAGATTCTTCATAATCTGGATTTACTTATGAAACACTAGTACTATCTTGACAGAAGTAAGTCCTTCAGGAAACCTATTCAGATATTTTTTCTATTCCAGGACTAAGAAAGGCCAACCAGTGTCTAAACAGACTATTTCTAAGTTATTATCCTTTGATATTGTGTTTTGTTACTGTCACCATGGCAAAACTATTCCAGGCAATGTTAAGACACATTCCACTAGAGCCTTAGCTTCTATGATTGCATACTGAAAAAGGGTAAACTCTAGAAGTATTATAGAAGCAGCAATTTGGTCCCCTTTTCATATATTTACAAACAAATACACTTGGATTAATTTTCCAGGTCCAGATCAGGTTTTGCTAGGACTCTTCTCTATGGGCTCCTGGACCCTTATCCTGCCTTCTCCCCAGCTGGATGAACTATGGTAGTCTACCCATAGGCTACTGCAGAAGTGAGAATGATTAACATAGTACATTGTGTAAGTTTCACTAATCCATAGGAGAAGATGTTTGAATTCTTCACTACTGTTGCTGTAGCCATACCCACCCACCACCACCCTTTGTTGCATATAGTTCTAGTGTGGAATATACAATTTGAATTTGCTGTTTATATCTTCTTTATGTCAGGATGAATAACCATTTTTTTGGTTAGGGGTATGAAAGGCCTGAAGATTTTTATTCACTATGGCCACTTCTGTAGTTCACTCCAAAAGGTCTTAACCTATAGGCAGCCAGAGTGATTGTGTGGGAAGAGGTGAATGCTTTTGGTAGCTGGCTAGTTCCTGTATCCTTGGTAGGAAACAACCATAGGCTTCTGCAGCAGTGAAGAATTTGAGCATCTACTGTTATTGCTAAGTGCAACTTACGCAACTGTACTTTCTTCTGGTTTTTGAAGATTCCCAGTTTGATGAACAGGAAACAGAATGGGCAGGATCAACATGTGTTAATTTTCCTCAAACAACAGATTTTGATTTGGATTCTGAGGAGAATGATTCTTCTGATATTCACTCTGTAGAATTTTCCTTTTGTAAACAATTTCTTGAATTAATCAATTATTTTAGTGGAAACACATTGACATTCCAGTTTCATTAAAAAATATGACTTATTACAGCTGGAATTTCCTCATCCTACTGCTTTTCCTCCTCTGATCACAGAGTTGGTATATATAATGGGCAGGGGTGTGGGGGGTGCAGGAGCCCCCCCCCCCCCTGCAAAAACCCTGTCTTTTGTGTTGCTGGCTTCCAGAGGTGAAGCCAGATGGACTCTCTGAGATTTGATCTTCCTGGATTCAGTCATATTGTATTTTGATCATATGAAATAAATCCACCCTACACAGCCCCAAATATGAGGATACAGAGACTCATAGACTTTGTAAACAGAAGCATCCAGGACAGGACAGTGAATAAGCCTATCAGGGGTATAAGCATATTAGATTTGATACTCACAGACATGGTAGAATGTTGCAACCCTCCCATGTTGTGTCCTCTCTTGTAAGGACAGACCATAAAGCAGTCTCCTTTGAGGTAAAGATCAATTCTGTAACTGTAGTAAACCCTGTCAGAGTTAGGTTCATAGGCGAATACTAGGCTAACTGCCCTGAAGGGCCATTTTAAGGCTAGCTAATAACCTGAAGTTAGAATCAAACCCTGTACCAGGGTACTTCAAGGCAAACTACCTTACATTAAGTGATTACCTGTCAAAATTTCAAACCCAGATAACACAGCAGCCTATGTGGAATTGTTCACAGAAAGCTGTGTACAACCATGTCAATAACTGCACAGAGACAGCTATGCCTACTAGAAGTTAGCCCAAAACTAACTTAAAATACAAACCACCCTGGTGGAATCCAAAATTAAACAGGTTGTACAACAAAAGAAAAAAAAAAAGTCATAGCTAAAATTATAAAGTGCAACACCAAAAATGATAAAAAATGCTCTAATCAGATTGAATAGACAACTAAGAGGACTAATTAAATCCAATAAAGCAAATTTTAAGGTAAAGATAGCTTCCCAAGCCAAGGACAGCCATAATGTCATCTTCAACCGTGCCCAAGGTAGGACAAATGTAGCACAAAACAATGTGACGAACTGCTGGTAAATGATGCCTCTTTCACAAATCTGAGAGATATAGCAAATCTTCTAGTTGACAAAATTCAGCTCCAACTTTACCCCTTCTCACCCCAGACACCCTACAGGAAATATCATCTAACATGACCCCTCCAACAATCAGTAGGGAGCAGGTTTTAAAGGCACTTTCTAAGGCCAAGAATAGTATCATGAGCCCATATAATATCCTAGAATGCGTCCTAAATAGCTTTAAATATGTAATATCATGGCCACTGGAGTCACTATTCAACAGTAACCTCTGAACAGGCTTCATGCCACATGAATGGAGGACAACAACAATCACCAGTCTACGCAAAGGTGCGCCATCAATGGATCCTGGGAACAGCAGACCCATTAGGCTGACTATTCTGATATGCAAAGCCATTGAAAGAATTAGCATGGAAATTAATGGCACAGGAAACCTTCAGACACTGGACCTAACCCAGTCTGGTTTTGTCAAAGGCAGGTCATGACTACTGAATCTGCGGACTTCTTTGAAAAGGTCACCAAGGCAATGGATGAAGACAAATAGTGCATACTGCCTGCCTTGACCTAGATAAGACATTTGATACAATATTCCACTCAGACATTGTAAACTAACTCATGGAATTAGGAATAAATTCCTATGTAAACTGCTGGATAGCCAGCTTGCTCACAGATAGGACCCAGGAGGTTAGGACTGGAGAGACCATCTCCACAAAGAGACCTGTCATCAGGGGAGTCCGCCAGGGCTCTGAGCTGGGTTCACTCTTTCACATTTGTTTCTCAGAAATCAAGGCCAATGTCAAGAACCACTAGCTTACCAAGTTTGCAGATGGTTGCAAGCTGGAAGCAATCATAGAAACCTCCCAAGATACTAACATTTTACAGGAAGGTCTAACAGAGACAAATGACTAGCCCAAAAGCCATGGTTTAAAACTTAATGCCAAGAAATGCATACTTTTACCTTTTTGGAAGTCAGCCTCCATGAGAAACTGCCTCATCAATAAAACACCTGTAAAGTAGACACAGTAGTCTGGGATTTAGGGACTCATGTAGCGTATGTAGATAACAACCTGGCATTTGAATAACATGTGTCAAAGGTAGCAAGAAAATCATTCTGTGTCACTCATCTTATAAGTAAGGGCATAGCATTTAGGTCCATAGAAGTCATAGTGCCATTCTACTCAGCCCTCATCAGACCCATCATGGAGTCTAATACTCCCTTTGGATTATACCTGACGAGGCACATACAACAGCTGGAATGTCCACAGAGGTTTCTCACAAAAAGAATACAGGATATAAACAAAATACAAGTCAGTGCACCTGAAAATGATTTAAAATGCAAAACCTGGCAGATAATGCAAAAATAAAGCAGTAGTACTGTAATACAGTTTAATGAAGTTTAAAACTTTAAAATAAATTGTTTATCTGCCAAGGATTAAATCAGGACCCAGTCAGAGTGTGGCAAGGCAGTAAAGCAGATGGAAGCTCAGGGAAAAAGACAATTTGTAGTAAGGGAGGTTAACTCAAGAGCAATACTGGTTTGCCAGGCGGACTCTCATCTATGTAAAACAATGTGTGGGAAAAGTACTTAATTAGCTTACACACCTGCCAATAGTGATCAAGAGGGGTGCGGGACTTGGTAGTCAAATTACCATAAGGGAGAGAGGTCAGAGGCAATAGCATTTAAAACCACAGCAGACAAATGGTAAGAGGGTTGGGGAATAATTCAAGCCACTGTATCAAACCAGACAAATCAGACACTAGAGCTTGTAGTTCACATTATTTCAGGTCAGGATATGAGCCCAAAATGGCAAGGAAAAATGTTTTGGCCCAGTTATATATAGAATTTATTAAGAAAGTCCAGGATAGCAATCCAGTCAGTACAGCATATCTGTACAAACCAGATAAAACAAGATCCAAGAACTTGCACTGCACAACCAAACTGCTACCAATACTGTTTTTTTACTGCCTAGGCTTGCTATTTTTAACAAAACTGTCTTGGCTAAAGATAAAAAATAGTTTACTTACATAACAATTAGAGCTGCTGTAAGAAGCCAGACAAATCAGACTCTACATCTTGTAGTCCACAGTATTTCAGATCTGCATGTAAGCCAAAATGGAATGGCCCTTTTTCTGTAACTGTCAAGCTCACATGTTAAAGTTTTTGCTTGCATCTTTTGTAAATATGAGGAACATAACTGCCACTTTTCCATCATATAAGGGCAAAACTTCTCAAACTTCGCTTATTGCTTTATTACTAGGGTAACAAAAGACTCTTTGAATTGTTCTTATGACTCAGTTGATTGCACTTCTTGAGCAGCTGCTACAGGGTAAAGATTTACACAATTACATTCTCAAAATATGAATTTTTGAATTCCCCCCTTTTCGGGGGGGGGGGGGGTTAGTTGGCTGCTGCTGAAGTTCTAAAAAAATGTAATGAAAGAAGAAAACTGATACATGGGGTGACTCCTGAAAGTTTGTTAAAGGTTTCACCTGTAATTAAGGATTCTTTTATAGAAAGCAAAGCAAGCAGTCTCAGCAGACTTCAGGTCAAACAGACGTTCAAAAGACAATGGCAGAGAGGATCAAAAGGGTGGAGTCTCACAAAACCTAGGACAGTCCAATAATCTGGAATGACTGTCTACAAACCTTAATTCAACCACCCCCACCCCACTATGCTAAACCCTTAATTTGACTCCAGAATCTATTTCTCCATTTCTCTGTTTGGCAACAGATCATCTCAAAAAATGGGTTTTGAGAGTTATCCAACAGGATTACAGATGCCAGTGGAAGTCTCTAACTTTCTTCCATAGGATTCCTCTTCATCCACCACATCAGATTTTTTATTCTCCCACACCATGACATTCATTCAGTATCTGCCGACTCAAGATGTGATAGAACCTATTACCTTACTGTCACAAGGAAAGGGTTTTATTGAAGAATTTTTCTAGTACCCAAGAAAGAAACTTCATGGAGACCAGTCCTTGCTTTTTCCATTCACAACCAGTTTGTGCAAGTAATAAAGTTCAAAATATTATGTTTACACAACCTGTTACCTCCCATACCATGTCTCTGTTTTTGGGTAGCTCTATATTTAAAAGATGCTTATCATCTCATTTCAATAATAACAGATGCCTGGCATTTTCAAAGCTTTCTATGTCAGGAATACTCTAGTACCCTTTGAACTATCTTTTGTTCCAAGGGTGTTTACAAGTTTCTAACTACAGTGATAGCCTATTGCAGCCCGCGAGGAATTCATATTTTTCCTTTATTGCTTCTCTTTGCAGAGTCTTTTTCAAAGTGTCAGGAACGTCTTACATTGGTATGAGATCTTCTCGGACTGGGTTTCCATAACATTCAAAAATCTTGATGTTAAGTTGTCAAACTCGCCTTCATTCTTGCTGGATGGGTTCGGAGCCGATCCTCGGCTCCGACTCGGCACTTGCTAAGCTCGAGAACTCATTTTACCAGCTCGAAGCAACCCTATATCCCATGATGCAAGGCGTGACTACCCCAGATCTCGTTTGCCGCTTCGCGAAGAGGTCTCCTTTTTACCAGCTCAGGTAAAGCTTCAATTTGTATAAGATAGTCAGGGTTTTTTCTCCCTTATCTTCCTATTTGTCATTTATTGGGTATATTTTTATACTTATAGCTAATCTCCTACCCTATATTCCCCTTCTTTTACGTCAGGATTTATTTCCTTTCTTCAGGCCTTAAGCCTCCCTCTCAGTTAATTCCTGTCAGGTTAGTGTTGTGTGTCTTTTGTGGGTTAACTGTGTGACTGTTGTGTGTCTGTGTATTTTTGGACATAATTATGTCTAAAGAAGTGAAGGTCTCAGGCTTCAAGAAGTGTGACTCGTGCTGTCAGAAAATGTCTCTGACAGACGGTCACACTTCTTGTGTGTACTGCCTGGGGCCTTTACACCTGCAGGACTCCTGTGCTATTTGTCACTCCTTTAGCCAGAGAGTCCTGCAGGAACGAAGAAACAGACTGATTCTTCGTGGCTTGTTAAAGCCAGAGGGTTCTCCGACCAAGGCTGGGTCGGTTAAGCCCTCTAAGCCATCTAAGGCCCAGGCTGTAGTTCTCAAGCCTTCGGCTGTGGCTCCAACTCCTTCGGAGTCGAGATCGGCTCTGGCCGGAGCCAATCTTTCCACTTTGGAGGTTGTAGTGTCAGCTCCATCTGGCTCCGATACACAAATACCCATTACTTTGTCAGCTCCGGCCGAAGCCGGCGTGTCTTTATCCAGTATTGAAGCCGATAAGTCTTCGGCTCTATCTGGAGCCGAGGGTTCTTCGGCTCCGATGGCTCCATCCAGGAAGAGATCTCGGTCTCCTTCCCTGGAGTCGATTCGTTCGGCTCCGGGATCTCCTCTTTTGTCGGAGCGGAGCCATCGGAGCCGATCTTCAAGATCTTCCAGGCTGTCAGACCACGATTTAGAGAGGGTGGTAAGCAGACTGTTGAAGTCACAGGCACTAGCCCAAATGCTCCATAGCCCATCTCAACAGACGTCTGCTATTTCTCATCCCCCTGAACTTCCTCCTCTGACTCTCCTTCAGAGTTCGGAGCCGGAGCTTCTCGGAATGGTGACCGTGGGTGCGCCGGAGCCGATACTTCCCCTTTCGGCTCCGACGTCTTCGGCTCCGATCTCCGCCATGAGACCTTCTTTGGAGGGATCCGGTCATCGGGTCCCCCTTGTCGGCTCCGAGGGGGTGAGTGGCATTGGACCCTTGTCCGACCCTGCTCTCCCTCTTGGAGCTTCAGCATTGGTGAGCTTGGCACCGATATCGGCTTCGGAGCCTTCTTTTTCGGTGGGGCCGGGGATTCCTGTTTCTTCGGAGCGGGATTCTTCTGGCCTCCCTGGGAGAGGAGCCTTCGAGGGGATGAGGAGTGTCCTAGCCCCTGAGCTAGGTCAACGGTCTATTCCTTTAGTTCCTCCATCTTCAGTGCCTGTTGATGTCTCTTGCCAGTCTCTTGCTCCCGGACCCAGAGATCCATCACCCCAGGTTTCCCCATTGGGAAGAACTTCCTCTTCCGAGGTTTCTCCTGATCCTGCAGCAGAACCCCCGCGTAAGAGGACGTGTAAGAGGAAGCACACAGACTCCCCTGAGTCTACTACATCAGATACTGACTTAGATGAATCGGAGGGCTCCCCACGGTCCCCCTCTGAGGATGTCTCCTTTTCAGACATCCTGGAACTCCTTAAGCAGAGGGGGAACTGGCCTTCCATTGACCCCTCCGAGGATGAGTCGGTATACCTGGAGGCTTTTGGATCTCGACCCTCCACCTCCTGGGTGTCTCCGCCTTTCGACCCACTCATGCAAGTAGTGGCTCGGAAGGCGTGGGCAGCCCCGGATTCTGTGGAACCAGTTCCTAGGAGGCCATCCAAATTCATCACAGCCCCTTCAGACAAACAGTTTCTTTCTAAGGGCGTCCCTGTTGATGCTATGGTGGTGGCAGCGGCCACCAAGAAGGAACTTGCTGATCCTTCTGTGCCTGTCCTTCCTCCTAACAAGGATTCCAGGACTATGGATAGGTACGGCAAGCGGATGTTTTCTTCAGCGACCTTTAGTATGCGTTCGCTGAACTACCTTTGTCACTTTACCAGACTTCAGAGAGACATTCTCAAGGAACTAGGTGAAGTGATTCAGGATCCTTCGGCGACTGGGGCTCAGGAAAAGATTGCCTCACAGCTAGGAATCCTCAATTCTTTGACTAACTCCTCCATGCGGCTCATTTCTTATGCAGCCGATGGAGCGAGTAGGGCCGCAGGCACAGGAGTGGCACTTAGGCGTCAGGCCTGGATGCGGCTTTGTAATTTTGCAGACCCTTTTAAGGCGTCCTTCACCAATACCCCCTTTGACGGTTCGGCTTTGTTTGGACCTCAGGTGAAGAATACATTGACCAGATGTGAACAAGACGGCAAGACCCTTTCTGCCGTAGGAGTCCATTTCTCCACCCCTTCAATACCCTATCCAAAGGGTCAGAAGGGAGGGAAAATGTGGTTCCGTAAATCTCAAGGAGTCACGCCGGACACACGTGGTCAGTTTACCCCCAGAGGCAGAGGGGGTAATAATAATAGGCACCGCCCTAGGGGCAGAGGGGGTCTGCAGAATCAGGGTAGCAGAGAGCCTCTCCCTGATAAACCCTTCCAGCATCCCTGAGGTGTTGCCCGGCTGTCCACCCTTGGAGGCAGTCGGGGGAAGATTGTCGCTGTACCCAATAGCCTGGCGTTCCCTCTCTCAAGACAAATGGGTACAGTCGATCATATCCGAGGGCTACAATATCCCTTTCGAGAGGTATCCCGTTCCTCATCAATCCCTTCCAGACGTCTCACCCGGTCTAAGGGAATTGGCAAAGCAGGAGGTATCAAAGCTCCTAGCAAAAAAAGCCATCCAAATAGTGCCAGCAGACCAAGTAGGATCTAGCATCTACTCAAGATTCTTTTTGGTCCCCAAAAGGACGGGAGATTGGAGACCAATTTTAGACCTCAGCAAACTAAACAAGTTTGTCAAGAAGGCAAGGTTCCGGATGGTCACGCTTCAGTCCATTCTACCCTTTTTGGGCAAGGACAACTGGATGTGCTCAATAGACCTTCAGGATGCGTACTATCATATAAAGATTCACAGGCGCTCCAGATGGTTTCTCCACTTTCGGCTGGGGTCCAGTCATTTTCAATTCAGAGCCCTGCCCTTTGGCCTCACTACAGCCCCCAGAGTGTTTACCAAATGTATGGCAGTGGTTACGGCTCATCTGAGACGTCAAGGATTCCAGGTGTTTCCGTATCTAGACGACTGGCTCCTCTCTGCCACCACCAGGCATCAACTTCTCAAGGCCAGAGACTACACTCTGCAAACCTGCAAATAATTGGGGATTTCAATAAACTTCGAAAAATCTTCTCTGTCGCCTTGCTAATCTATTACCTTTATAGGCACAGAATTAAACACTGTCAGTATGTCAGCCAGACTCACAAAACAAAGAATTCTGGACATTCAGAAGTATGTTCGGATCATATTACTCAGCAAGAAGATCAGAGCCAAATTTGTCCTGAAGGTTCTGGGTCTTATGGCTGCGGCCATTGTTCTGCTGCCATTAACCCGCTTCCACATGCGTCTTCTGCAGTGGATGTTGTTCGCTCAGTGGTCGTTCCAGCAGCTCCCCATGAGTCACGAGATTTTTGTCATGCAGTTGTGCAAGAGTCATCTAACCTGGTGGATGTCTTCTCCTCTGCTCCATCAGGGCCGACTGTTTGTTCCCCCAGTTCCGGTTGCCACAGTCACTTCGGATGCCTCTCTGATCAGGTGGGGGGGGCATTTTCAGGGCAGGATGGTCCATGGGACTTGGCAACCCATAGAATACCATCTGCACATAAATGTCCTAGAGATGAGAGCAGTGCTTTTAACGTTGCAAGCCCTCAGCGACTTTCTTCCCTTAGGGACCTATTGCAGTTCAGACGGACAACATGTCTGTAGTCTGGTATATCAACAAGCAGGGTGGGACCAGGTCCTACCCACTGTGTCGAGAAGCTCTCAGACTTTGGCAATGGGCAATCTCCTCTCATCGGTTTCTGATAGCAACGCATATCCCCGGGAGATCCAACCTCTTAGCGGACAGACTGAGCAGAGCTATTCTCATGCCACACGAGTGATCTCTCAAGCAATCGGTAGTGGACGAGATTTTTGAGAAGTGGGGCTTCCCTTCCTGCGACCTTTTTGCTACACCCCAAAACAGCAAATGCCTGGACTTCTTCACCCTCTTTCCTCTACCAGGCCATTCCCCGACAGACTCTCTAACCCAGGATTGGCCCCGGGGACTTCTGTATGCCTTTCCTCCATTTCCACTGATACCACAAGTTATTCAAAAAGCTACTGTATTGAGAGCCAAGTTGATCCTCATTGCCCCTTACTGGCCTCGACAAATTTGGTTTCCGTCCCTGCATCGTCATCTCCTGGCGCAGCCTTGGTATCTGGACCCAGTTCCAGATCTTCTGACCCACCAGTCGGGTCAACCGCACCGGGCCATTCATTCTCTCAACCTCACTGCTTGGTTGCTCCACTTCCTTCCTTAGCCAGGCTTCCTATGATCTCTAACCCCATTAGGAATATCATAGTAGCTTCTCTAAAGTCCTCCACTAGAAAGATTTATGCTAGTAAGTGGAAACGTTTTTCTTTCTGGGCAAAGTCTAAACACATAGATCCCTTTACTGCTCCAGTGCATTCAGTTTTGGACTTCTTAGCAGAGATTTTTCAATCAGGGTCTTCTTCTTCTACAGTTAAAGTCCAATTGGCAGCAATCTCTAATTTTCATGTTGGTTTAGCGGATCAAAACATAATGTCCCACAAGCTTTGCAAAGCCTTTCTGAGAGGTATATTTCTCCTGAAGCCTCCAATCAGAGATCCTCCTCCGCAATGGGATTTGAACTTAATGCTGGCATCCTTGATTCTACCCCCCTTCGAACCGGCTGCTACATGCTCCTTAAAGTTTCTTTCCTGGAAAACAATTTTCTTGGTGGCTGTTACTTCAGCTAGAAGGGATTCTGAACTTCAGGCCCTCTGTGTCCGTTCCCCTTACTTGGTTTTTCACAAAGATAGGGTATCTTTAAGACCTAATCCATCTTTTTTGCCCAAAGTTGCTTCCCAGACGAATCTTAACCAATCTATTGATTTGCCAGTTTTTTTCCCTAATTATTCAGACAAAGCTGAACAAAAACTTCATTGCTTAGATGTCCATCGTCAACTCAGATATTATTTGGACAGAACTAAACAATTCAGAAAATCGGATCAACTATTCCTTTCTTATGCAGAGAACAGAAAGGGTCTTCCAGTCTCTAAAGTGACCTTATCCAGATGGCTGTCTTCTATCATTTCTTATGTTTATCATCTTAGAGGCAAGCAACTGTCCTCAAAACCAAAAGCACATTCTACCAGGAGCCTGTCCACATCCACAGCCTTTCAGGATAGGCTACCTATTGACACTATTTGTGCAGCAGCCACTTGGGCCACTCCTCACACCTTTGTCTCTCATTACAAATTGGACTTGGCCTCCAGGGACAGGGCTAGGTTTGGTTCCACAATTCTCAAGAGTCTGTTCCATTGAGCCACCCAGGATAGAGGTGCTAGGGACGCGGTCCCATCCAGCAAGAATGAAGGCGAGTTTGACAACTTAACATTTAGAAGTTATGTACATACCATAACGTTCCATGTTAGTTGTCTTCTCTCGCCTTCTTTCTTGCGTCCCTCCCTCCTTCCCCCTGGCCTGGACTGATCTTGAGGTTGTACCTTCCTTTGTTGGGGGTGTTGTCACTCTTTCCAAGAGTTCCCAGTAGGAAGAGTCATTATTGTTAGTGGCTATCGGCCTAGTTTCTCCTACATTTAGTAATCTTCTTCATTGGGAAGAAGTGTTTTTGGCAGGGTTTTCTTCTAGCTACCAAACGAGATCTGAGGTAGTCACGCCTTGCATCATGGGATATAGGGTTGCCTCGAGCTGGTAAAATGAGTTCTCGAGCTTAGCAAGTGCCGAGTTGGAGCCGAGGATCAGCTCCGAACCCATCCAGCAAGAAAGAAGGCGAGAGAAGACAACTAACATGGAACGTTATGGTATGTACATAACTTCTAATTTAATTCCATCCCATAGGATTGTATTCCTGTGGTGTCTCCTAGATACATCCATTTAAAAAGCAGATCTAAATTTAGATCTCTTCCTGAATTTTTTCCACTTAGTCAATCACTTCACCAAGGGAATTCCTCAGGTTATAAGCATTCTTGGCAGCTATGATACATACTCATGATTCCTTTTGCAAGTCTTAATGAAAAAAAAACTGGTACTTAAAATCTGTGTGGTCTCAACAATCAGTATCTACTAACTTTTCAAATTCCAGTTGTGGGATTTATGAAAAGGGAATTGCTATGGTAGATAGACAAGATATTTCTGAATTCTCTTCTTCCATTCTCCCTCCCAGCTCCATTACTGTCTGTAGAACAGATGTATCAGACTTTGCTTATGGTACTGTCTTTGGGGGTAAAAATGCAGGGTATTTTGACAAACAAGATAAAACATGCAGATGTCAATGACATGTTGGTGGTAATATATGCACTCAACTCTGTGTCAATCATCTTTGAACCACAGGACCTTTTCAAGTGATTACAGACAACATGACAGTGATGTGGTACACAGACAAACTCGGGATTCCAAATCATACCCTCTCTGCAGATTAACCATAGTAGCCTGGGATATAGCAAATCAGCACAATGTCACCCTGCAGACTTCTTACATTCCATCAAAGCAAAACTCTGTGGCAGACAAGCTAAGCAGGAAAAGGACAGAACCTCTGAAATGGAAATTAAACCCAGGGGTCTGTCAGAATTTGATCCAGCTGTGGGAAACACCTCAAATAGATCTGCTTGCCTCTCTTCACAATAAACAACTTAAAAAATTGTGCTCCAGGCTTCCTTGCAAGCAGGCATGGAACACAGATGTCTTTTCATTCCTTTCTAAGGGATTGTTCATTTTTATACTTTTATGTTTACACTACTATCCAGACTCATTCTGAGGATTCAGAAGGACTCCCCAAATATCATTGTGGTGACTCTGTTGTGGTCCAGACAGCAGTAATTCTCACTTCTTTTGGGTATGCCTTAGGGCAATTACCATACGCTTCCTCAAAGACTGCGCTTTCTGACAGTACAGGGGTTGTTTGATACACATCAGCTTCAAACTGCTTCAGCTGACTGCTCGGTTGATAACATTTTAGTACATTTGAGGCACCTGTTTGCTGAGAATGACTAGCAGGTATTGAAGGAACAAGGAAACATGCTACTAGAAAATCATATATTGGTAAACAGAAATTATTTACTAGTTGGTGCCAGACTAAGAACCAAAACCCTTTTAAGGGTAGCATTTCTCTGGTTCTACAATATGTTTGTGAGTTATCATCAGCTGGCCTTTCTTACTCCTCCATCTAGGTTCATTTGTTAGTCATTTTAGTATATCTGCTCATGGATCCTCTTCTTTTAATACATTCCCATGTTAAAATGTTTTTGAAAGGGGAGCTGCATACCTAGCCACCTAGAAAATAGGTATCTCCACCGTGGGATCTTAACTTTCTGTTGGATAAATTAAATCTTTCTCCATTTGAACCACCCCATCAAGTGATTTAAGATATATTACATGGAAATAGTTTTGTTAACTGTTCTAACTTCTATAGGAAAAGTGTTTGAGCTGCAAGCTGTCATGGTGGGTCAACCTTATTTTATTTTTCAAAAAGATAGAGTTTCTTATACCTAAAGAGGTATCCAAGGCAAGCTATCCATCTCCCTGTCTTCTTTTCAGAATATAAAAATGGGGGCGAAAGGATTGATCATACTGTGCATGTCCACAGACAGCTTAGATATTATCTTAACAGAACTAAAACTATCAGAAACTATGACCAGTTATTAACTAAAAATTAAGGTAAGAAAAAAGGGCAACCTGTATATATCCAAATAGCAGTCTTGTGCTATTTCCTTTTGTTATACTCACCCGCAACCAGTCAATTCCAGCGAGGCTCAAAGCTTACTGTACCTGGGCCTTGGCTTCATCAGGGGCTTTTTGGAAGTGGGCGGAATCTGGAAATATTCTAGAAGCAGCTACTTGGTCCTCTGTACATAGTTGTACAAACCATTACAAGCTATATTCCTTTTCCAGGTCTAGGGAAGGCTTTGCTGAGACCATTTGCCAGGGGATTCAGGGCCCTCGTCCTTCCTATTTCCAGTAATTTATAAGCTACGACAGACTACCTATATAGCTAAAGCTACTGCAGCAGTGATCAAATGATGAACATAGTACAGTTGTGTAAGTAAACTTACCATAACAGTAGATGTTGAATGACCACTTCAGTAGCAATTCCCTCCATCCCTCTTTGTTTTGTATAATTTTTATGCCAGGCTGCAGACTTCAATTTTAACTTACATAGCACTGACCTCTTCCAGGGCTCTAGCCTCCCTGCTTCAAAAGGTATGACAGCTCTGAAGGCCTTGGTGACCAAATTGTTGATTTTCTTCAGCTCTGCTCAAGCTGCCAGCAGTATAGGCATGTGGAATGTGCCCTTAACCTCTGAAAGCTGGCTGGCTGTTGTATCCTACTCAGAATATGTATCATTTCAAGGACACAGCAACTGGCCAATTTCCAGAATCATTCTTCCCCTCCCACAGGGTCACTCTGGCTTCCTATTTGCTGAGCCCTTTCTAAAGGGAGCTACATAACCAGCCACAGTGACTAAAATCTTCACTATCTTTGGACTTCCAGGATGACTGCACACTGATCCAGCTTAATTTCAGCTCTCAAAGTGTGAAAAACGAAACTGAGAAATAAGAGCCCATGATATTTTCAGCTTGAGTAAAATTAATTTACTGGCTAGTAAGTGCACTGCCTGGAAGCCAGCAAAGAATAAATTTAGAGAACCTGAAAAAACGTCAGCCAGAAAAGGTGAAGAGAAAACACTGGCTAGAAAGAATTCTGCAGCTGTTCCGCAAAAAGCAGTTCAAGCTTCAGCTTTGGTACAAGAGATGGCTTCCAGTAATTTAAAGGAAAATCTAAATCAAATGTACTCAGAGTTAGCTAAAAAAAATGAAACACTGAAGGAGTACATCAACTCAAAAAGGCTGAAAAGAAATAGAAGGATCTTTAACTAGCTATTCAGATGAACTGATAAAACTGCAGCTGAAATGAAGAAAAGGCTGGCTGAGTATGAGACTTCTCAAGAAGAGGTGTTTCAAAAAATGGTAGAGTTAGAAGACAGACAGGGCAGAGAAAAAGAGAAGAAACTGGAAGGAACAGACTGTATTAGTTTTATGAAATCACAAATATGCAACTGGAGTGGTAGTATTCTACCCCAGGATTTGTTAATTGAAAGGGCACATTGAGTGTATGCTCCAAATCTGGCCATGTGAAAACAGTCAAGACCTGTATTAGTGAAGATGCAATCATGCCAGCTGAAAGAGTTGATCATGACAAAACAGTGACAGAAGGGAACAGTATTAAAATGGAGACAGCAGAGGGTTTGTGGAAAATGATTATTCACTGTACACTAGTCAGAAGAGAAATAATTTTATTCCAGCAATAAGGGAATGTTGAGAGGCAGGTGTGAGATTCAAGTTGCTGTATTTAGCTATCTTCAGAATATTTTTTCCTGGAGGATCAGGCTAGGGAAGAAATAAAAAAGCTTGTCCAACAAAAAGTGAGCCAGCAAACAGAAGGGGATTCTGCTTCTCATTTTTCTGGCAATAAAGCTCATAGAGAGACTTTGCCAATGAAACTTTTTTTCAGTGTTCCAAAAGAAAATGCTTGAGTGACAGAAAAAAGCACCGGTGTTGACTGGAAGAAACAGGAGTACCTTGGAGTTGAACCAGAGACTGGTATTGGGAGATGGAGATGAACAGGAAGAAGACCATTAAAACTAAAATTAATGAATAAATGTGAGACTATAAAGCATCAATCACATTTGTGAAATATGGATTTGCAAGAAAAAGTGGCTAGGAGAGACGGGACTTTTATTGACTTGGTTAAAGTTTTGGGTGGACTAAAAAGCATATACCCCACTTTATGTTATTAATGTTTAGAAGGACACTAAAAAGGGAAAAAGTAGCAGTAAGTAAAACAAATGTTGTTCTTATTAGTATTTGTATAAACAAGCATGACATAAACTACGTGTTATATATAGTAATTCAGTTTTGTGTAGTGTGTAGTCGGGGGTATTTTAAATGTGTGATGAGTCTATTTAGTGACTGTTGTATGTGTTAAAATATTAAAGTATTGCTTTTAATTGTTAAGAAATATAGACTTTACTGTATAACAAGAGAAGAAAGACTGGGCAAAAGCAAGTTTAATGTTAATATGTGCAATCCTGGGCTGCTGGGATGGAGGTGGAGTGTAAAAGTGCACTGATTATATTATACGTAGAATTAAGATATTTTCTCTTATTTTTTACAGGGGTGAATGTCTAGATTAATGCCTTTTTCTTAAGCTATAAGTAAGTGTCATTTGTAAGCAATTAGTCTTAAAAAATAAGATACAATGACAAGAGTCAGGAAAAATGTCAAACTTCTTACATCTGCAAAAATATCAGCTTGTTTTTTTTTCCATTAGCAAAATGTCCAATGAGAGTCAAGAAGTCTGCTGCTAAGCCAGCTGTGCAGTCTGTTCTGGGTGAAATTTAAAATATTCATTGCTGACTTCTTTTATATGTTAATGACATGTCTACAAGTGTAAGAAATTAATCTTGAGAGCTCTGAGCATTTTTTTTTTGCAGAAGGAAATGTAAAATTTAAAGATACAATGGTAAGCAGCGCATTGAAAAATAAAGTCTGAAATTATGGGAAGTGAATAAGAGATAGCAACTTCTCTAGCAGCTCCAATACTTCAATGCATTTAATAGAAAAGTGTACAACTTGATTTTATTTAAAGATAGTCGGTGCATCTTTTCCTTGAGGCTTAAACTTAATGTTTTCTGAAAGCATACAAGCTGTCTTTATCATATCTGGGGACAGAGTTAAGAAAAGAACATCTAGTAATTAGTGATAATGGGAACACAGTCTGTAGCATGAACTTTAGCATGGATAACCTAAAATCTGATGTTGTCATTTTAATTTATTCCTCAACAGATTGGGGATAAAACCTCAGATCCGACTCAGGCACTTACACTAAATTCATGGATCCAGCTCCCAAGCTCCTCCCTTTACTCACAATACCCCACCATCCCGACATACCTTAGTCATTGTTTGACACCACATCATTTGAACATGGAATGTGAAGTTGTTCTATCTCGCCATTCATTCTTACAGATAGGTTTGGAGTCGCTCCTAGGCTCTGAGTTGGCCTACTACAAAGCTCAAGGTCTTCAAATAGTTCAAGGCCAAGTCCCTATCCCATGATGCATGTAGAGTTACCCCAGATCTAGTTTGCCGCTGCAACAGATCAGAGATTCTCGCTAGCTCGGGCCAGTAAAAACCTTACTATTTTATATTTTTCAATATTATTGATATTGTCTTCCTAAAAAGTAGATGTTAAGTTGTCTATCTCGCCTTCATTCTTGCTGGATGGGTTCGGAGCCGACCTCGGCTCCGACTCGGCCACTCTAAAAGCTCGAGAGTTGGTTCCACTGGCTCGAGGCTCCCCTTATATCCCACAATGCTAGGCGTGAGTTACCTCAGATCTCGTTTGCCGCTACAGCGATCGAGGTGTTGGTTTTCTACCGGTTCTTGGTAAGTGACTTTCTTGTAAAGTTAGTGTATTAAAACCCCTTTAATTTTAATATTTATACTTATTTCCCTTAGTTTAGAGGAATTCTTATCCCCTTTCTTAAAAATTCCTGTTTTTTTCCCACAAGAACTTTAAGTTCTTCCCTTGGGCCTACAGGCCTTTTTCTTTCCCTAGTGGAGTGTGTGTTATGTTTTCTTAATTTAAAAACCTAGCTAGTTGTTTTATTTTAAGCTAAACTAGACAGGGTGTAATCAGTGTGTTTGTGACTGTGTGTGATTACACCTTTTGAGATGTCTAAAGAAGCAAAGGTCTCCGGATTCAAGAAGTGTGATGCGTGCTGTCAGAAAATGTCTCTGACAGACGCTCACACTTCTTGTGTCTACTGTCTGGGACCTTTGCACCTGCAGGACTCCTGTGCTGTTTGCCATGGCTTCAGCCCCAGGGTCTTGCAGGAAAGAAAAAATAAGTTAATTTTAAGAGGCTTACTCAAGCCAGAGGATTCCCTTACTGTGTCTTCAGGGAAGCCCTCCAAGGCATCTAGGTCTTCGGCTCCGACAACTGAGCCGAGACCTAAGGCTTCTAAACCTCTGCCTACATCGGCTCCGGCTGGAGCCGATGAGTCTCAGTCCACAGTTTCTGTGGTTCCCTCGGCTCCGGCTGGAGCCGAGGTATTAGAAATTCCCGTGTTGGCTCCGACCAGACCTTCGGAGCCAACAACTAGGAAGAGGTCCAGGTCACCATCCCTTGGCTTCTTTCATTCGGCTCCAGGATCTCCCCTGCTGTCTGAACGGAGCCAAAGATCTCACTCCTCTAGGTCATCGAGGCTGTCGGATCATGACCTTCAGAGGGTAGTGAGTCGACTTCTTAAGTCCGAGGCACTGGCCCAGATGCTTCAGGGCCCGACTCATCAGTCGATGCCTGCCCCTGTCCATCAATATATTCCTCCTTCGACTCTCTTGAGCTCGGAGCCGGGTCGTGTCGGAACCAAGACTGTGATAGCGTCGGAGCCGATACAATTGTCTTCGGCTCCGTCGTCGGCTCCGATTTCTTCCTTGGAAGAATCTCGGCGCCGGACTTCCCTCGTCGGCTCCGAGGGGGTGAGTGGCATCGGACCCTTGTCCGACCCCCCTCTCCCTCTCGGTGCTTCGGCGCTGGTGAGTTTGGCTCCGACATTGACCTCGGAGCCATCTCTGTCGGTGCCGAGGGAGGTTCTTAGCTTCTCGGAGCGGGGACCTCTGGCTTTGCCTGACAGGGGTGCATTCGAGGTCATGCGGAGTGTGTTAGAGCCTGGCTCTACTCCACAGTCGGCTCCATCCGCCCCTCCCTCTACGGTGCCTCAGGTCAAGTCGACTCACTCCCTCATCCCGGACCGCAGAGAGCCAGCTCCTCAGGAACCCCCTGTGGGGATTTCATCCTCTTCCGAGGCCTCTCCTGATTTGGCAGAAGAGCCCCCTCGGAAGAGGAAGTGTAAGAGGAAACACATTGACTCACCTGAGTCCATCACATCTGACACAGATTTAGATGATTCTGAGGGTTCCCCCCGTTCCCCTTCTGAAGATGTCTCATTTGCAGACATTCTAGAGATCCTGAAACAGAGGGGAAATTGGCCAGCCCTCAACCCTTCGGAGGATGAATCTGTGTATCTTGAGGCGTTTGGCTCTCGCCCTTCCACCTCCTGGGTGTCCCCCCCCTTTGACCCCCTCATGCAGGTGGTTGCTAAAAAGGCATGGACGGCTCCTGATTCAGTGGACCTCACTCCCAGGAGACCCTCCAAATTCATAACGGCACCAGCAGACAAACAGTTCTTGACAAAAGGAGTCTCTGTGGATGCTATGGTGGTAGCTGCTGCCACTAAGAAGGAGCTAGCTGATCCTTCAGTACCTGTCCCTCCACCTAACAAGGAATCTAGGTCCATGGACAGGTACGGGAAGTGGATGTTCTCATCAGCGACATTTACCATGCGTTCGCTGAACTACCTATGCCATTTCACTCGTCTTCAAAGGGACTTGATCAAAGAAGCGAGTGAAATGTTAAAGGACCCTACAGCTGCGGGTTTTCAAGATAAGATGAACACTCAGCTGGCTACCCTTAACTCCATAACCAACTCCTCCATGCGCCTTCTTTCTTACGCGGCTGATGGAGCGAGTAGGGCCGCAGGGACAGGTGTGGCCTTACGTAGGCATGCCTGGATGCGGCTATGCAATTTTGCGGACCAATTCAAGACGTCTTTCACTAACTCCCCGTTTGATGGATCATCTCTTTTTGGTCCTCAAGTGAAAGAAACCTTGACTAGGTGCGAGACTGATGGCAAGACCCTTTCTGCCGTCGGAGTCCGTTTTTCTACTCCTTCTAGGCCTTACCCCAAAGGCCAGAAAGGTGGAAAGATGTGGTTCCGAAAAACAATCTCAAGGGACTTCGCCTGACGCACAGGGTCATTTCCCCGCCAGAGGCAGAGGCGGGAATAACAATGGTAGACGTCGCCCTAGGGGCAGGGGGGTCCACAGAACCAGGGCAATCGGGAAGCCTTCTCTGACAAGCCCTTTCAGCATCCCTGAGGTGTTGCCCGACTGCCCACCTTCGGAGGCAGTCGGGGGAAGATTGTCACTGTACCCAGAAGCCTGGCTATCCCTGACTCAAGACAAATGGGTACAGTCCATCATTTCCGAAGGCTATTCTATCCCCTTTCTTCGCGTTCCAAACCAATCAAAAAAATCCCTTCCAGATGTTCCACCCGCTCAAAGGGATCTAGCGGTTTTGGAAATTTCAAAACTGCTTGCAAAAAGAGCAATTCAGCCAGTTCCAGCAGACCAGCAAGGATCCGGAATCTACTCAAGGTTCTTTTTAGTTCCAAAGAAAACAGGGGACTGGAGACCAATTTTGGATCTCAGTATCTTGAACAGATCAGTCAAAAAAACAAGATTTCGGATGGTCACGCTGCAATCCATCCTTCCCCTTTTGGGCAAAGGAAACTGGATGTGCTCTATAGACCTTCAGGATGCGTACTATCACATAAAATGAACAGTTGCTCCAGAAGATTCCTCCGCTTCAGGCTGGGAACCAGTCATTTTCAGTTCAGGGCCCTGCCCTTTGGTCTCACCACTGCCCCCCGGGTGTTTACCAAATGCATGGCAGTGGTAGCTTCTCACCTGAGACGACAAGGATTCCAGGTGTTTCCATATTTGGACGACTGGCTCCTCACAGCTCCCACCAAGCATCTCCTTCTGGTGGCCAGAGATTACACCTTTCGCATTTGTCAAAAGTTAGGCATTTCAATAAATTGCGAAAAGTCTGTTTTGTCGCCTTGTCGTGCTATTACTTTCATAGGCGCAAATCTGGACACAGTGGACATGTCTGCGAGACTAACACATCAGAGAATAGCAGACATTCACAAACTGGTCTCACTCCTTTTCAACAACAACAGAATCAAAGCCAGGTTAGTTCTGAAGGTGTTGGGAATTATGGCGCGGCCATACCTCTGCTTCCGTTAGCCAGATTCCACATGCGGATCCTTCAATGGATGCTCTTCACACAATGGTCATACCAGCAACTTCCAATGTCTCACACCATTATGATCACGCAGGTGTGCAGAAATCATCTCATGTGGTGGATGTCTTCCCTCAGCTCTTGTTGGGAAGACCCTTTGTTCCACCCCCTCCGGTTGCTACACTGACAACGGATGCCTCCCTGATCGGGTGGGGGGGGCATTATCAGGGCAGGACGGTCCAGGGCACATGGCAACCAAACGAATGCCACTTGCACATAAATGTTCTAGAGATGAGAGCAGTGCTTTTAGCGTTGCAAGCCCTTCAAGACTCTCTTCCCTTGGGAACGATTGCAATCCAGACAGACAATATGTCTGTAGTGTGGTACATCAACAAACAAGGCGGAACCAGGTCATATCCCCTGTGTCGAGAAGCACTCAGACTGTGGCAATGGGCGATTTCTTCTCAGCGATTTCTGATAGCAACGCACATCCCCGAGAAGTCCAATCAAATTGCGGACAAGTTGAGCAGAGCTATTCTCATGCCTCACGAGTGGTCTCTGAAAGACTCTGTTGTGAGAGAAATTTTCCTCAAGTGGGGTCAGCCTTGCTGCGATCTTTTTGCTACTCCCCAAAACAGCAAGTGCAGAGAATTTTTCACTCTATTCCCTTTACCAGGCCAACCCAGCAGAGACGCTCTAGTCCAAGTTTGGCCCCGGGGACTTCTGTATGCATTTCCTCCTTCCCACTAATCTCTCAAGTGATACAGAAAGCTATCGTTCAGAAGGCCTCATTGATCCTCATTGCTCCTTACTGGCCTCGACAGGTGTGGTTCCCCTTTCTACATCAATTTCTATTGAGCGACCGTGGCATCTGGACCTAGTTCCAGATCTTTTGATCCATCAATCGGGTCAGTTACATCGCTCCCTCCCCTCTCTGAACCTCACTGCTTGGTTCCTCCAGTTCCAACCTTAGCCAGGCTTCCTCAATTATCTCACTCCGTTCGAGATATTTTGATAGCTTCCATAAATCTTCCACTCGGAAGATTTATTTGAGTAAGTGTGAACGCTTCACATATTGGGCTCAAGGAAGGGACATAGATCCTTTCACTGCTTCCATCCAAATAGTCCTTGATTTTCTAGCTGAACTCTTTCATGCAGGTTCATCCCCTTCTACTCTTAAAGTTCAATTGGCAGCTATCTCTAACTTTCATGTGGGTATTTCTGAGTCTGCCTTAATGTCCCACAAGCTTTGCAAAGCCTTTTTGAAAGGAGTTTTTCTTCTCAGACCTCCCATAAGAAATCCTCCTTCTCCTTGGGACCTAAATTTAGTTCTTAGTTCTTTGATTCTTCCCCCTTTCGAACCTGCAGCCTCCTGTTCTTTAAAATTGCTATCATGGAAGACTCTCTTTCTGGTAGCTATTACTTCAGCTAGAAGAGTCTCAGAACTTCATGCACTCAGCTGTCGACCTCCTTATCTATTGTTCCATAAGGACAGGGTATCCTTACGAACCAACCCGTCCTTTTTGCCTAAGGTAGTCTCGACGTCAAATCTAAATCAAAGCATTGACCTCCCTGTCTTTTTTCCAGAATATTCCAATAGGTCTGAACAAAAATTACACTGGCTAGATGTTCATCGTCAGTTGAGGTACTATTTGGATAGAACAAAACAATTCAGAAAATCTGACCAACTGTTTATCTCCTATGCAGAAGGCAGAAAGGGACTTTCAGTTTCAAAGGTATCATTATCTAGATGGCTTACATCTCTGATTACCCTTGTTTATGAGATTAGACACCAAAAGCTGCCTAATAAACCTAAGGCCCATTCTACCAGAGCTTTGGCTACTTCATTAGCCTTCCAAGACAGACTGCCTATTGACACCATTTGTGCAGCGGCTACTTGGGCTACTCCTCACACTTTCATTTCTCATTATAAGTTGGATTTAGCTTCTAGGCATAGAGCTAACTTTGGTTCCACTGTTCTCAAGAGTCTGTTCCGTTAGGCCACCCGGGACAAGGTGCTAGGGACGCGGTCCCATCCAGCAAGAATGAAGGCGAGATAGACAACTTAACATAAAGAAGTTATGTTCTTACCATAACGTTCCATGTTAGTTGTCTTCTCGCCTTCTTCTTGCGTCCCACCCTCCTGCCCCCTGGCCTGGACAGACCTAGAGGAGTTGTGATCGTGACCTCTCTTTCTACCACCTCTGTACTTAGGTATATGCTCTGCTGTGCATATTTCCTGGATCAGGATGTAGGTCACCCTTCTTTTTCCCTTATTTATAGAGGTGGACTTTGTTACTAATTATTCCATTACTACTATAGGCTGGGCCTAGCTTACAAACGAGATCTGAGGTAACTCACGCCTAGCATTGTGGGATATAAGGGGAGCCTCGAGCCGGTGGAACCAACTCTCGAGCTTTTAGAGTGGCCGAGTCGGAGCCGAGGTCGGCTCCGAACCCATCCAGCAAGAAGAAGGCGAGAAGAAGACAACTAACATGGAACGTTATGGTAAGAACATAACTTCTTTTTTGTAGTTACTTAGTTAAGCTCCTACAGCTTTCTGTGTAGTTTCCCTTCCCTTGGTATGTCTCTTTCATAGATTAATATTTGGCCTCATTTTTTCTTAGGCCTAGTTAAATTCTAGTGTTTAAATACTGTTTTAATAGTGACATTCTGTCACATTTTTTTCTTAGAACTAGTTAATATTTAAGAGTGTGTGCTTAGATAGTGACCTCTTTGTCACAGCTTTAAAATTATTAGAGCTAAAGTTTATTAGTGTGTTAACAGCAGTATATAGCTTTGTTGTTTGCATTTAGATAGTGACTTTCTGTCACAACTTGATATATTATCTGCTTAGATAAATTGTGTGTTGGTGACCTTTTAGCCATAGTTTGAAGGGCTTGTGTCATTTATATTTAACCTGTATTTTTAGGAAGGCTTATTGTTATATTTTAATTGTTGTTGGGCATGTCTAATTTTTTGTCAGCACACTAATTACATTGTGCTTGTTACAAATGGCTGATAAGGACAAACATGCTAAGCTAGGGTTTAAAAAATGCCCTAAATATGGGCAGAAAATGTCTGTCACTGACAGTCATGTCAACTGTGTTTATTGTTTAGGGGCATTACATTTGCAAGAAACCTGCTCCATATGCCATTCCTTTTATTCTAGGGTCCTTCAGGAGAGAAAGAGGAAACTTATTGACAGGGGTTTACTGAAACCTTCTTTCCAGGAGGCTTTGAGTGACCAGGATGGATCCAGTAAGTCATCAAAGTCTTCCAAGACTTCTACGGAATTAAATAAATCAAAAAAGTCGTCGACATCGGCTCCACAGGCCTCGGAGCCGACTGTCTTATCTTTTTGGAACCGGTATCCGAAATACCAAAATCTCCATGGTTACAGTTGGTACCACCTTCGATCCATTCATCTCGGTCTTCCATTAGCCTTTCTGATTTGGATGTGGATCATTTGGTGCAGAAGCTTTTACAGGCACTGGCCTTTGCTAAATTTTTATCAGCTCTGACCCAAGCGGCTTTGGAGCTGAAGACCCTTTTACCAGCTACTACTCTTCCTCCTCCGAGCCATACCAGTCCTAAGGAGCTGGAGGAGTTGGACTTGTTGATCGTGGAGCCTTTGGAGCTGACGCCTGCTCCAGTGTCTTTGGCTCCATTTACTCTGACATCCTTTGTGCCGATTGAGGAGTCTATGAGCCGACACTATCTGGTCAGGTCCTGGGAGGATAGTCGGACTGACTTGTCGGTTCCAACTCTGCCTCTCAGGGCTTCAGCTTAGATGAACTCGGCTCCTACCTCTGACTGGGAGCCCACTGTCCCGGTGCTGGTGGTATCAATGGTTTCCTTGGATCAGTCGGTTCCTTTGCATTGGAGCAGAGGTGCCTTCAAAGCTATGTGGAGAGTTATGTCTCCTAAGACATCTTCAACCTAGCATAGGGACCCAGAGCCTCAGGAAGCCCCATTGGGTGGCCCATGCTCTTCCGAGACCTCACCTGAAGCTCCCAGTGATGAGGTCCCCAGGAAGAGAGTTTGTAAGAGGAAACATATAGACTCCCCACAGGAGTCCCTAACATCTGATACCGACTTGGATGAAGCAGAAGGGTCCCCACAGTTTCCCTCTGAGTATATCTCATTTGCTGAGATACTAGAAATCCTTAAGCAGAGGGGTGACTGGCAGTCCACTAACCCTACTGAAGATGAGTCGGTTCTCCTGAAGGCATTTGGGTCTCAGCCCTCCAACTCTTGGGTGTCTCCGCCCTTCGATGAGCTCATGCAGCTGGTCTCACGAAGGGTGTGGGAGTCCCCGGATACCATGGAGCCTGTCCCTAGGAGGCCTAATAAATTTATCTCTGCTCCCCAAGACAAATTCTTTCTGACCAAGGGTGTGCCAGTTGATGCCATGGTGCTGGCGGCAGCCACCAAAAAGGAAATTTCAGAAACTTCCTCTTCTATCCATCCTCCTAACAGAGATTCCAGGATTATGGATAGATATGGGAAGCGCACTTACAGTTCAGCGACTTTTACACTGCGTTCGCTCAACTATTTAACCCATTTTATGAGACTGCAAAGAGATCTCCTTAAAGAGCTGGGAGATACTCTTCAGGGTACAGTAGCTGCAGGAGCTTCAGATTAAGTTGCCTCCCAGCTTGCTACCCTCAACTTCATAGTTAATTCTTCCATGATCCTCATTTCGTATGCAGCGGATGGAATGAGCAGGGCGGCAATTACAGGAATTGCTCTTAGGAGACACTCCTGGATGCACTTGTGTTGCTTCGCAGAGCCCTTCAAGTTATCCTTTGTAATTACCCCTTTTGATGGCTCATCCCTTTTCAGGCCCAAAGTTAAGGAAACTTTGACCAGGTGTGAGCAGGAAGGAAAGACTCTGTCTGCTGTCAGAGTCCATTTTTCCACCCCAACCAGACCCTACCCCAAGGGTCAAAGAGGAGAAAAGATGTGGTTTCGAAAAGCCCAAGGAGCCTTTCAGGACACACATGGTGAACCCCCCTCCAGGGGCAGAAGAGGGGGCAATAATGGAAGATACTGCCCTCACAGCAGAGGGGGTCCACAAAACCAGGGCAACAGAGATCACTTCTTTGGGAAGCCCTACCAGCGCTCCTAAAAGGAGGCCCGACTGTCCTACACTGGAAGCAGTTGGGGGTCACTTATCTTTGTATCCAGATGCTTGGCTCAAAATAACAAATGACAGCTGGGTACAAAGTATTATTTCCAAAGGATACTTCATTCCTGTTGCCACCCCCCCCCCACCGACAAGAAAAATCCTGGATGTTCCAGCCAGTTACAGGGAACAAGGAACAGTAGAGGTCCAAATGTTGCTAAGAAAAAGAGTCATTCAACCAGTCCCAGCAGTCCAGACAGGATCTGGAACTTACTCAAGATTCTTTTTAGTTCCAAAAAAGACAGGGGACTGGAGACCTATATTGGACCTCAGCAGGCTAAACAAATCTGTCAAGAAAGAGAAGTTTCAGATGGTCACGCTTCAGTCATGCTTTTTAGGGAAAGACAATTGGATGTACCATATAAAAATGGCCAGACCATCCAGAGATCATCTGCACTTCTGGCTGGGAGCCAATCATTACCAATTTCGAGCCCTGCCCTTTGGTCTCACTACAGCCCCCAGAGTGTTCACCAAATGCATGGCAGTGGTCACAGCTCACCTGAGACGTTTAGGATTCTAGGTGTTTCCGTACTAGATGATTGGCTCCTCACCGCCACCACCAGGCATCACCTCATTCAAAACAGGGACTCCACTCTGTCACTCTGCAGCCAGCTGGGCATTGCAATAAACTCTGAGAAATCTGCCTTGTTGCCATCCAAACATACTGTTTTTATTGGTGCAGAATTGGACACCACCATCACCACTCTGAGACTTCTAGTAGAAAGAGTCTTACTACTCTATCAGCAGGTCCGTAATCTGATATCCAAAAACAGAGCTCCAGCATCAGAAGTTCTAAAACTGTTAGGCATGATGGCAGCTGCAATTCTGGTCGTACCACTGGGTCACATGCACATGCGGATACTGCAATGGCTGTTGTTCACTCAATGGTCTTACCAAGAGCTCCCCATGTCTCACCTTATAATGATCATGAACTCTTGCAAAAAGGATCTTCAGTGGTGGTTGACCTCTCTCCACATTACGATAGATCATCCCTTTGTTCTACCCCCACCAGTGGCCACAGTGACCATGGACGCTTCCCTGATAGGGTGGGAGGCATTTCAGGGAAGAACAGCCCAAGGCACATGGACCGATCAAGAGACACACCTGCATATGCAGCACTTTTAGCATTGCAGTAATACCAGGACTCTCTTCCTCTGGGTACAATTGCGATTCAGACAGACAACATGTCAGTGGTGTGGTACTTTAACAAACAAGGAGGAACCAGGTCATATCCCCTTTGTCACGAGGCCTTAAGAGTATGGCAGAGGGCTATATCCACTCAGCACTTTCTGTTAGCAATGCACATCCTGGGGAAATCCAACGTGATAGCAGACAAGCTGAGCAGAGCAATTTTGTTGTCTCATGAATGGGCCCTCAAGAAAGAAATAGCAGACAGGATATTCCACAGGTGGGTCCAGCCTTGCTGCGACCTTTTTGTCAGCCACATGAACACGAAATGCAGAAGATACTTTGCCCTGATTCCCTCTCCGGGAGAAGCCCCAAGGGACGCACTTGTTCACGACTGACCTCTGGGTCTCCTCTATGCCTTTCCACCAATGTACTACAGAAAGCAAAAGCCCTGGGAAGGATGAGCATTCTAATAGCCCCTCATTGGCCTCATCAGATTTGGTTCCCCTTCCTTTGACTTCATCTTTTGGAGGATCCTTGGATTCTGGACCCAGTTCCGGATCCTCTGATGCACTCTTCGGGGGAACTTCATCCTTCTCTGTAGTCCCTGAAGCTGACAGCTTGGCTGCTCCAATTCCCATCATAGCCAGGTTCCATAACCTTTCTAATGAGACTAAGCAAATTCTCTTATCCTCTCATAAATCCTCTGCAAGGAAGCTATACCATAGCAAATGGAAAAAATGTTCTATACGGGCCTCGCAAAACAATATTGATCCCTATCAAGCCCCTATGGCCTCCATTTTAGAGTTCTTGACTATGATTGTTAACAAAGGAGCTGCAGCAGCAACAGTTCATGTTCAGCTTGCTGCCATTTCTAATTTTCATCTTGGATTTGAAGGATTGTACGTTATGTCACACAAACTATCCAAAGCCTTTCGTAAAGGAACCTTTCATCTCAGACCACCTGTAAAATCCCCCTATACCCCATGGAATCTAAATTTTATGCTTCCTCACATTATGCTTCCTCCATTTGAACCAACCTCCTCATGTGACCTCAAATTTTTATCATGGAAGACTATCTTCTTAGTAGCTATCATTTCTGCCTGCAGTGTCAGAGCTTCAAGCCTTGTCCATTAAACCTCCTTATTTGATTTTCCATGCTGACAGAGTCTCACGTTGAACAAACCCCTCCTTTTTGCCTAAAGTTTGCACTGAAGCTAATCTTAATCAGATTATTGAGTTTCCAGTTTTCTTCCCCAGTCACTCCAATAATTTAGAACATATGCTGCACAAACTTGATGTTCACAGAGAGCTCAGATTCTACTTGGATAGAACAAAAGATTTTAGGAAATTTGAGCAGCTTTTTGTTTCCTTTTCAGACTCCAAGAAAGGTATACCAGTGGCCAAAACAACTCTAAGTGGTTATCTGATTGTATCACATTTGCTTATTCAGCTGCCAATATGCCCCTGCAACACAAAATTAAGGCTCACTCAACCAGAGCAGTGTCTACATCCTCTGCCTTTTCTGCCAGACTTCCTATTGATAACATTTGTGCAGTAGCCAGACGACCTCATACCTTTATCACTCATTACAAAGTTGACAGGGCCTCCTTTGGATCCACTGTCCTTAAAAACATACTCCCATGAGCCACCCGAGACAGATGGTGCTTGGAACGCCACCCATCTTTAAGAATGAATGGCGAGATAGAACAACTTCACATAAAGAAGTTATGTGCTTACCATAACATTCCTTGTGAATTGTTCATCTTGCCTTCATTCTTACTTCCCTTTCTCCTACCCCCTCTTGGGCTTTTAGAAGACCGAGATGCTGGATTCTTCATGGTTGCTCAACCCTTCTATAGTTTCTCTTATGGAGTGATAGAATGACATATGGTATTATCCGCAGCAAACAAGATCTGAGGTAACTCTAGGTGCATCATGGGATAGGGACTTGGCCTCGAGCTATTTGAAAACCTCAAGCTTTGTAGTAGGCCGACTCGGAGCTGAGGATCGACTCTGAATACATCTGTAAGAATGAAGGCGAGATGAACAACTCACATGGAACGTTATGGTAAGTACATAACTTCTTTTTTTCTGCTCTTGAGCTAGGGAGTTAAATAGGAATATTTATCTCTTTATTTGTGTTTTTTTATGTGTAGTATATTTTTCCTCTTTCTCCCTTTTGCTTGTATAGCAGATTTTAAAATTTTCAAACTTATCTTCTAGTTGGGTCTCTCTGCTCTTGTGGGGGTATTCTTTGCACACCATCACTGGTATTCTATCTCTGTCTTTTTTCTGTCTACCTGTCTGTAGAGTACTTTTGAAGTATCAGTGTTGGCATTTTTTCTCTGTTGTTTCTGCTAAAAAATATTTTTCTTTCATTTTACCTGTTTTTTGATATGGCTGATAAGCCTATGGGCTTTAAGAAATGCACTTCCTGTGGGCATAAGATCTCTAATTCTGATACCCACAAGGAGGGCATTTATTGTTTGGGTGCTGCTCATCTTGAAGTTGACTGCTCTGTTTGTTTGGGATTCAACTCAAGTATATTGAGTAACAGCAAAAACAACTCAGTGTTAAATAACTTACTGTCTTCTTCTGCTTCTTTATCACTTGGGGCTCAAACCTCATGCAAAGAAACCTCAGGGCAAAAAGAAAAGGACTCAAGGAAAAGGTTGTCTGGCCATTCTCCTCCCTCTTCTCTGATTCCTGAGCCTCTGGCTAAAGTTTCTAAGAAACCGGATCAGACATCAGCCTCAGATCCTACAACTCGAAACACCAAATCTCCTGATTCAAGCAAGGGATTACTTCTTCCAGTTATGTCATCAGTGGACATCATGGTCAATCCCACCAAATCATAAATTGCACCTATGCAGACTCTGGAGTTCATAGGTGCTCATCTAGACACGATCAGCCAGATAACTTTGCTTCCTGTAATAAGAGTTCATACCCTCAGATTGCAGATCAAGGAAATGATCTCCCACTCTTACCTTCCAGCAAGGCAAGTACTGCAATTCTGAAGTTCAATATCAGCAGTGTTACCCCCAGTTCTGTTAACTAAATTTCATATGTGGGTCCTGCCATAGACTCTTTTAGTACAATGGTCTATTCTTTATCAACCCTTGAGCATGCCAGTCAAGATTTCAAAAGTTTGCAAAGAATTTCTTTTTTGGTGGATTCATTCAAAAAAAGTTTGTCAAGGCCGTCCCTTTATTCTCTCACAGCCAGTAGCCACAGATACCTCCCAAATTGTGTGTTTGGAGGAGCATTTCTTGGAAAGGGCAGTCCAAATGTGTGGTCCTTGGAAGAGGCCAATTTGCACATCAGTGTCCTAGAAATTAATGATGTCCTACTAGCGTTGCAGGCTCTTCAACATGTTCTTCCCTCAAGGATGATTGCAACACAAGCAGACAACATGTCAGTAGTCTGGAATGTCAACAAACAGGGGGAAATCAGATCTTACCCATAGTCGAGAGGCAATGAGAGTGTGGCAATAGGTGATCTCTTCTGGTCATTTTCTTATGACAATGCACATACCGGGGAAAATGAACGTGTTTGCAGACAAACTAAGCAGGTCCATTTTGATGCCTCATGAGTGGCCTGTCAGTCAGAGTGTCAGAAAGGATCTGCCATCGATGGAGCCAGCCATGCTGCGATCTTTTTGTTTCTCCTTTCAACAAATGTAGCAAAACACAAGCCTCTTAGCTTCCCTTAAGGACTTCTCTCAAACCTCTTGTAAGAACAAATCCAAAAACAAATGAAACAGAGTCCAAACTGGCCGTAATCTTTTAATGTTAAGTTGTCAATCTCGCCTTCATTCTTGCTGGATGGGTTCGGAGCCGATCCTCGGCTCCGACTCGGCACTTGCTAAGCTCGAGAGTCACTTTTACCAGCTCGAGGCAGCCCCATATCCCATGATGCAAGGCGGTAATTACCCAGATCTCGTTTGCCACTTCGCTAATGAGGTCATCCTTTTTACTAGCTCCTGGTAAGTGATTTTTTCATTGATATTTGTCAGGTTTTAGGTTCCAAAACCCTAAAAATTTTGTCTCTTAGACTTAGTTAGTGAACCTTATTCACTTAGCTCCATACCCATTCCCCTTAGTTCACTCTTCCATAGTTTTCTGTGTTTCGGGCCTTAGGCCTTTCCCACCCTCACAGTTCCTGTCAGATTTTTCCCTTAGGTGTGTGTGTATTGTGTCACTGTTAATAATAACTAATTATTTACTCAACAATAATTTAGTTATTAGTATCTTTTTTGGTCTGATTGTTGTGTGTGTGTGTGTTTTAGGTCAGACATGTCTAAAGATACTAGGGTCTCAGGTTTCAAGAAGTGTGACTCGTGCTGTCAGAAGATGTCTCTGACAGACGGTCACACTTCTTGTATTTATTGCCTGGGACCTACACCTGCAGGACTCCTGTGCTATTTGTCATTCCTTCAGCCAGAGAGTCCTGCAGGAACGTAGAAATAAGTTGATCCTCAGGGGTCTTCTTAAACCTGAGAGCTCCCCGGCCAAGGTCGGCTCTGGGAAGCCCTCCAAGCCTCCCAAGACCCAGGCTTCGGTGTCCAAGTCTGCGGTCTTGGTTCCGACTCCGCCGGAGTCGACATCGGCTCCGTCCGGAGCTGATCCTTCCTTGTTGGAAGCTTCAGTACTGCCGCCGGTCGGCACCGATACCCTGGCTTCGGCTCCTGTGTCGGCTCCGTCTGGAGCCGACACCCTAGCGTCGAAGCATGTCTCGGCTCCGGCTGGAGTCGAGATATCTTTGTCTCCTCTCGGAGCCGACAAGTTGTCGGCTCCGCCTGGAGCCGAACGTTCTTTGGCTCCGATGGCTCCGTCCAAGAAGAGGTCTAGATCTCCATCATTGGAATCTATACACTCGGCTCCAGCCTCTCCCTTGCTTTTGGAGCGGAGCCATTGGAGCCGATCATCGAGGTCATCCAGGCTCTCAGACCACGACTTAGAGAGAGTGGTGAGTAGGCTTTTAAAATCACAGGCACTAGCCCAGATGCTCCAAAGCCCGTCTCATCAGACGTCGGCTATTATACACCCTCCTGAGATTCCTCCTTCGACTCTCCTACAGAGTTCGGAGCCGGAGATTATTGGTACCGTGACTGTTCCTGCTTCGGAGCCGATACCACACCTTTCGGCTCCGTCGTCCTCGACTCCTATCTCCTCCTTGAGACCTTCCTTGGAGGGATCCGGGCGTCGGGCTTCCCTGGTCGGTTCCGAAGGGGCGAGTGGTATCGGACCCTTGTCCGACCCCGTTCTCCCTCTCGGAGCTTCGGCCTTGGTGAGCTCGGCCCCGACATATGCTTCGGAGCCTTCCCTTTCTGTGAGACCAGAGATTCCTGTTTCTTCGGAGCGGGATCTCTCGGCCCTCCCTGGAAGGGTAGCCTTCGAGGTGATGAGGAGTGTGCTAGCCCCTGAGCTTAGTCAACAGTCGGTTCCTTTAGCTCCTCCCTCCATGGTGCCTGTAGATGCCTCTTCCCGCTCTCTTGCTCCTGGACCCGGAGATCCATCGCCCCAGGTCTCTCCATTGGGAAGATCTTCCTCTTCCGAGGTTTCTCGTGATCCTTCAGGTGAACCCCCGCGTAAGAGGACCTGCAAGAGGAAGCATTTAGACTCCCCCGAGTCTACAACATCAGGTACCGATTTAGATGAGTCGGAGGGGTCCCCAAGATCTCCCTCTGAGGATGTCTCTTTTTCAGACATCCTTGAACTCCTGAAACAGAGGGGGAACTGGCCCTCCATCAGTCCCTCCGAGGATGAATCGGTATACCTGGAGGCTTTTGGATCTTGACCCTCCACCTCCTGGGTGTCTCCACCTTTCGACCCCCTTATGGAAGTCATAGTTCGAAAGGCGTGGGCATCTCCTGATTCGGTGGAACCAGTCCCTAGGAGACCTTCA
Organism: Protopterus annectens; assembly: GCF_019279795.1. Taxonomy (NCBI): domain Eukaryota; kingdom Metazoa; phylum Chordata; order Ceratodontiformes; family Protopteridae; genus Protopterus; species Protopterus annectens. The sequence continues at coordinate 134,744,860 of NC_056733.1, forward strand.
AAGTTTATCACGGCCCCCACTGAAAAGCAGTTTCTTACTAAGGGTGTCCCGGTTGATGCCATGGTGGTGGCGGCCGCCACCAAGAAGGAACTTGCAGATCCTTCCGTGCCAGTCCATCCTCCTAACAAGGAGTCTAGGACCATGGACAGGTACGGCAAGCGGATGTTTTCCTCAGTGACCTTTGCTATGCGTTCGCTGAATTATTTGTGTCACTTCACCAGACTTCAGAGAGACATCCTCAAAGAATTGGGTGAAGTAGTTCAGGATCCGTCAGCGGCAGGGGCTCAAGAAAAGATTGCCTCTCAGCTAGGAATCCTAAATTCCATAACCAACTCCTCCATGTGGCTCATTTTTTATGCAGCCGATGGGGCGAGTAGAGCTGCAGGCACAGGAGTGGCCCTCAGACGTCAGTCCTGGATGCGGCTCTGTAATTTTGCAGACCCCTTTAAGTTGTCCTTCACAAACTCTCCCTTTGATGGGACAACTTTGTTTGGCCCTCAGGTGAAGGACACTTTGACCAGGTGCGAACAAGACGGCAAGACTCTTTCTGCCGTAGGAGTCCATTTCTCCACCCCTTCTAGACCTTACCCCAAAGGTCAGAAGGGAGGGAAAATGTGGTTCCGGAAATCACAGGGAGTCACGCCTGACGCACGTGGTCAGTTTACCCCCAGGGGCAGAGGGGGTAATAATAACAGATGCCGCCCTAGGGGCAGAGGGGGTCCGCAGAACCAGGGCTCCAGAGAGCCTGTCTCTGACAAGCCCTTCCAGCATCCCTGAGGTGTTGCCCGACTGCCCACCCTTGGAGACAGTCGGGGGAAGATTGTCGCTGTACCCAGAAGCCTGGCTATCCCTCTCTCAAGACAAATGGGTACAGTCGATCATATCCGAGGGTTACAAGATTCCTTTCGAGGAAAGCCCCTTCCCTCAAAGAGGTTCCCTTCCAGACGTGCCACCCGGTCTAAGGGAAATTGCAAAATTAGAGGTGTCAAAGCTTCTAAAGAAAAGAGCCATCCAGTCAGTACCAAAAGATCAGTTAGAGTCCGGAATCTACTCAAGGTTCTTTTTGGTCCCCAAAAAGACGGGAGACTGGAGACCAATATTAGACCTCAGCAGGCTCAACAAGTCTGTCAAAAAGACAAGGTTTCGGATGGTCACACTTCAATCGATATTGCCCTTTCTGGGCAAAGACAACTGGATGTGCTCCATAGACCTTCAGGATGTGTACTACCACATAAAGATTCACAGACGCTCCAGAAGTTTCCTCCGCTTTCGGCTGGGGACCAGTCATTTTCAATTCAGGGCCCTGCCCTTTGGCCTCACTACAGCCCCCAGAGTGTTTACCAAATGCATGGCAGTGGTCACGGCTCACCTGAGATGTCAAGGATTCCAGGTGTTTCCGTATCTCGACGACTGGCTCCTCTCAGCCACCACCAGGCATCAACTAATCCAAGCCAGAGATCACACTCTATGCCTCTGCGGTCACTTAGGAATTTCAGTCAACTTCGAAAAGTCTTCCTTATCGCCCTGCCAATCTATTACCTTTATAGGTGCAGATCTAGACACTACTCGGATGTCAGCAAACCTAACAAGTCAGAGAATTCTAGATATCCAAGACCACGTTCAGATCATCTTATCCAGCAAAAGGGTACAAGCCAGGTTGGTCCTGAAAGTGTTGGGCCTCATGGCAGCAGCTATCACACTTCTGCCTCTGGCCCGTTTTTACATGCGTCTCCTACAATGGATGTTGTTCACCCAATGGTCCTTCCAACAGCTTCCCATGCGTCACAAGATTCTGGTGACACAAACCTGCAAGAACCATCTATCCTGGTGGATTTCCTCTCCTCTAGTCCATCAGGGCAGACCTTTTGTTCCCCCGGCCCCGGTAGCCACGGTCACTTCGGATGCCTCCCTGATCGGGTGGGGGGGGCATTATCAGGGCAGGATGGTTCATGGCACGTGGCAACCGTTCGAATACCACCTGCACATAAATGTCCTAGAGATGAGAGCAGTGCTTTTAATGTTGCAAGCCCTCAACGACTTTCTTCCTTTAGGGACTATTGCAGTTCACACGGACAACATGTCCATCGTGTGGTACATCAACAAGCAGGGCGGAACCAAGTCCTATCCCTTGTGTCGAGAAGCTCTCAGACTTTGGCAATGGGCGATCTCCTGTCATCGGTTTCTGTTAGCAACGCTTATCCCCGGGAAAACCAACATAATAGCGGACAGGTTGAGCAGAGCTATTCTCATGCCTCACGAGTGGTCTCTCAAGCAATCCATAGTGGAGGAGATTTTTCAGAAGTGGGGCCGCGATCTTTTTGCTACTCCCCAAAACAACAAATGCCCAGACTTCTTCTCTCTCTTCCCACTTCCGGGCCATCCCCCCAGAGACGCTCTCACCCAAGATTGGCCCCGGGGACTCCTTTATGCTTTTCCTCCCTTTCCTTTGATACCACAAGTACTCCAGAAAGCTACCATCTTGAGAGCCAAAATGATTCTCATTGCCCCTTACTGGCCTTGACAGATATGGTTTCCGTTCCTTCATCGCCATCTCTTGGTGCAGCCTTGACATCTGGACCCAGTTCCAGATCTTCTCACCCACCAATCGGGTCAACTGCACTGGTCCGTTCCTTCCCTCAACCTCACAGCTTGGTTGCTCCACTTCCTTCCTTAGCCAGGCTTCCTATGATCTCTAATCCTGTTAGAGATATTTTAGTAGCTTCTCTTAAATCCTCTACCAGGAGGATTTACTCTAGCAAGTGGAAACGCTTCTCCTTTTGGGCAAAATCGAAGAACATAGACCCCTTTACAGCCCCTATTCAGTCGGTCTTGGATTTTCTGGCGGAAATTTTTCACTCAGGTTCTTCGTCTTCCACAGTCAAAGTTCAGTTGGCAGCAATCTCGAACTTCCATGTTGGGTTTGCAGACCACAACATTATGTCCCACAAACTTTGTAAAGCCTTTCTTAAAGGAGTGTTCCTTCTAAAACCCCCTGTTGGGGAGCCTCCACCACAGTGGGACCTAAATTTAGTGCTGGCATCCTTGATACTTCCCCCTTTCGAACCGGCTGCTTCATGTTCATTAAAGTTTCTTTCTTGGAAGACACTTTTTCTAGTCGCTATCACCTCGGCTAGAAGAGTGTCTGAACTTCATGCACTCTGTATTCGTCCCCCTTATTTGGTCTTCCACAAGGACAGAGTATCCTTGAGAACCAATCCATCCTTTTTGCCCAAGGTTGCGTCTAAGACAAATTTAAACCAATCCATTGATCTTCCTGTATTTTTTCCAAATTATTCTAACAGGGCGGAACAAAAATTACATTACCTGGATGTTCATCGCCAACTCAGATATTACTTGGACAGAACAAAGCAGTTTAGGAAGTCTGATCAGCTCTTCCTTTCTTATGCTGAGAATAAAAAAGGTCTCCCCGTTTCTAAAGTGACCTTATCCAGATGGCTTTCTTCCACCATTTCTGACATTTATCAGCTTAGGGGTAAACAGCTGAGTTCAAAACCTAAAGCTCATTCCACAAGAGGTCTAGCCACATCTACAGCTTTTCAGGCTAGGCTACCCTTAGATACTATTTGTGCAGCAGCCATTTGGGCCACTCCTCATACCTTCGTTTCTCATTACAAATTGGATTTGGCCTCCAGGGACAGGGCAAGCTTTGGTTCCACTGTTCTCAAGAGTCTGTTCCACTGAGCCACCCAGGATAGAGGTGCTAGGGACGTGGTCCCATCCAGCAAGAATGAAGGCGAGATTGACAACTTAACATTTAGAAGTTATGTACTCACCATAACGTTCCATGTTAGTTGTCTTCTCTCGCCTTCTTTCTTGCGTCCCTCCCTCCTGTCCCCCTAGCCTGGACAGACCTTGATCTCCCTTTTTCTTGGAAGATTCTTCTTCCTCGGACACCAGTTAGTTCTTGTCCTTGATTACCTGGTCTCCCTTTACAGCCTTGTTAGGTTAGTTGTCCCTCTTTCCTTGATGGAAAGCTTTTATATAGGCAGTTTTTTCTCTAGATACCAAACGAGATCTGGGTAATTACTGCCTTGCATCATGGGATATGGGGCTGCCTCGAGCTGGTAAAAGTGACTCTCGAGTTTAGCAAGTGCCGAGTCGGAGCCGCGGATCGGCTCCGAACCCATCCAGCAAGAAAGAAGGCGAGAGAAGACAACTAACATGGAACGTTATGGTAAGTACATAACTTCTAATTATAAAACATAAGTGCTTTCAGGTTAAAAAACCCTTCATCAGACAAACTTCACATAACCATGACAGTTTTTAAATATTAAAACATTTCTAAAAGCAACTAATTACTTCTTATAATGACCCGCCTTTTCTTTATGGCTGGTTTTAAAGGTATAGAACTATTTAACCCAGTGGGTTGTCAGCAGTCAACTGTATGATCAAGCTTAACTCTGCATACTCTGTATCATTGACAATACCCCCCCCCCTTTTTTTTCATCTGTGCAACATGCAAAACCATAAAAACAAAAGTATGATCTGGAAGGCTAGAAACATGCTGTTACAATGCATTATGTTTATCCTTCTGTCTAATAGATGACAAGTGGTGCAGTATTCTTGTTTTTAACTTACAATTAGTTTTTCCAACATAAAAACTCGGACATGACATGCAGCATACCAAGTAAACCACATTCTCTGTTTGGCAATCTGCATAAAACTCAAATGTGTATTTTTTGTTTGTAATAGGATGTATAAAATAATTTAAACCTTTCACATTTGAACATGCTTTGCAATGCCTACAGGGAAAAGTCCCTGTTCTCATGTGTACAGAGGAAACACTGTTAGCCTTCTTCTTATTTTTCAAGCCAGGTTCTATGCATAACAGGTCTTTTATAGTACTATTTCGCTTGAAGGTAAATCTAGGTTTCTCATCTAGAATATCCTTCAAGTGATTGTCACTTCTTAGTATCTTCTAGTTTTGCTTGATAATATCACATATCCCATACACATTCTTACTATAATGTAGAATTACCTTGGGTTTTTTGTCATACTTATTAGATGGCTTCAACTTATCTCCCTGCTGCTCTTTATTATCAGAAAAAAATGGTCTAGCCCTGGCTTCCCTGTTGAATATTATACTGTTCTTAGTTTTTTTCTAAATTTTCCTTTGAATACCCCTTTTCCTTAAGATGTTCATTTAACACATCTATTTCTTTGTAACTCATTATTGCCTGTGCACAGCCGAGAAACTCTGTATCCTTGCCCTTGTATAATATTATTAAAAGTATGCCTAGGATGCATAATACATGCATTCAAATAATGATTTCTCCAGCATTGTTTCCTATGCACGGTGGTGTTAATCTTACCATTTACATTTTTATTTAATGTGACATCTAAAAAGGCAATGGTCTCATTGCTATGCTCTGCTGAGAACCTAAACAAATCTGTAGTTTTCTCCAGGTAATCAACAAAGTTTAACAATTCATCACTGCCCTGTGCCCACAACAAAAAAAATATCATCAACAAATCTGGAATAAGAAATTATAGAAGACTTCCATAGATGTTCACATTTAAAAATATTTTTATCTTCCCAGAAGGCTAACACTAAATTAGCATATGAGTTTGCAGAGGGTGTGCCCATGGTAACACACTGTACCTGCCTGTAATGTGTTCCTTCACAAAGAAAGATGTTATTTTCTAACACCAGTGCTAGTGCTTCCAGGATTAAAGTACTGGTATTCTCATCATATACATTAACTGTATGCAGTACCTCTTTCACTGCCTTTAAGTATCCAAATTAATTTGTGATGACTGTGAACAGACTGTTGACGTCCATGGTTACCATCAATACATTCTTCAAATCTAAAGTTTGGTAAGCATCATACAATTTTGATAAGAATTGTGCAGTGTCTTTCAAAATCCTAGGAAAATAAGCAAGCAGATTTTTCAATTTTGCTTCTACCCACATAGATAAATGTTCAGTAACCCATCCCCTCCCTGAAACTATTGGTCTCATCGGTGGGGGTAGGGTGTTTTTATGCATTTTTGATAGTGCTTTAAAATAGGAATTACTGGTTGTTCAATGCTTAAAAATGAATACAAATCATCATCTAACACTCCATTTATTCTTAAAGCCCTTAGCTTCTTACCAACATTACTTATATATTGCTTAACCATCAAAGGTGAGACATTTCTGTAAGTACTGATATCACTAGTTAGGGCATCCAAGGATTGTATGTATGCTGTAGTATCCATAACTACAACGACCCCACCCTTATCAGCTGGCTTGATAACCAGTCTATCATCATGCATTAGATCTAACAATGCTTGCCTTTCCAAATAAGTTATTAAACCTGCATGTTGCATTGTCAAGATAGAGTCTTATTTCATCCTCACAAGTTTTTAGAAAAGCATGAACTGTGGGGTGCATACCTGGTACAAAAGTGCTTGGATGTTTCATAATATTAGTATAATGGCTGTTTCCCCTAAACATGTTGTGAAAAATAATCCTTTACCTAAAACATTCATTTGTTCTTCATGAACTGACTGATTTTAATGAGTGTAATGTATTTAATATATCTAGTGTTCAACTGACTAAAGAACAAATTAATGTTTAAGGTAAAGGATTATCGTTTGTACCCAGTAGGGTGTCAGTATTAAGTGAAGTTATACTGGATTTGCACATGTTTTGGCGGAATGTTATTTTGAATAACATGTTTAGGGGAAAATATATTAAAATATCATTGCTGGTATCTATCCCTAACTGGTCTTACACAATAGAGTACTTCTAATTACCATTGTTGGTAGTACCTTCCCTTTTCTTTCTGTGTGTGTGTGTGTGTATGTATATATATATATATATAAATATAGATTCACTTTATAATCTCAAAATACTGAAACATTGAATGTTAAGTTGTCAATCTCGCCTTCATTCTTGCTGGATGGGTTCGGAGCCGATCCTCGGCTCCGACTCGGCACTAGCTTTAGCTCGAGAACTCCTTTTACCAGCTCGAGGCAACCCTATATCCCATGATGCAAGGCGGAACTACCTCAGATCTCGTTTGCCGCTTAGCGAAAGAGGTCTCCTTTGCCAGCTGAGGTAAGTTTTTTCTTGTTAAAGAAGAAAAAGTTTAGTTAGGGGTTTAATTTCCCTTCAGTGTTAGGTTAGCCTGTTTTTTTCTACAGCCCACCCTATTCCCTTCCTTTTTAAACTTTTAAAATAGTTTTTTCAGTAAAAATTTTTAGTCAGGCCTAGTTCCCCAAGTTATTCCCTTCCTGTGTGTCTGTGTAGGGATTAAGTTGTGTGTTTGTGGGGACTGTTTGTGTATATCCCTTTAGGATGTCTAGGGAAGGCAAGGTCTCAGGTTTCAAGAAGTGTGACCAGTGCTGTCAGAAAATGTCCCTGACAGACGGTCACACTTCTTGTGTGTATTGCCTGGGGCCTTTGCACCTGCAGGACTCCTGTGCGTTGTGTCATGCTTTCAGCCAGAGAGTCCTGCAGGAAAGGAGGAACAAGTTGATCCTCCGAGGTTTGTTAAAACCTGAAGGTTCTCCTCCTAAGCAAGGGGCAGGAAAACCTCTTAAGTCACCGAAGGCTCAGGCTACAGTGTCCAAGCCTCCTCCGGTGGCTCCGGCTCCGTCCGGCTGGAGCCGATACTTCTTCTGCTAAAGTAGTGGGTTCGGTGCCGGCCGGCTCCGATACCCTGACTACTGTTGCCTTGTCGGCTCCGGCTGGAGCCGACACTTTATCCAGCATCGGAGCCGAGATCCTCGGCTCCATCTGGGGTTCAAGGGACTTCGGCTCCGATGGCTCCGGCCCGCAAGAGATCCCGGTCCCCTTCGATACTAAGTATTCACTCGGCTCCGGGGTCTCCTCTTTTGTCGGAGCGGAGCCATCGGAGCCGATCTTCGAGATCTTCCAGGCTGTCTGACCACGATTTGGAGAGGGTGGTAAGCAGGCTGTTGAAGTCTCAGGCACTGGCCCAAATGCTCCATAGCCCGTCTCAACAGACGTCGGCTACAGCCCCAATTCTTGAGATTCCTCCTCCGACTCCACACCAGAGTTCGGAGCCGGAGCTTCTTGGGACAGCGACTGTTTCGATGCCGGAGCCGATACATCCTTCGGCTCCGTCATCTTCGGCTCCGATCTCCTCCTTGAGACTTTCCTTGGAGGGATCCGGCCGTCGGGTTTCCACTGTCGGCTCCGAGGGGGCTAGTGGCATCGGACCCTTGTCCGACCCCGCTCTCCCTCTCGGAGCTTCGGCTTTGGTAAGCTCGGCCGACATCGGCCTCGGAGCCTTCTCTCTCCTTGGAGCCGACCATTCCTGTTTCTTCGGAGCGGGTGTGTTCAGGTCTCCCGGGGAGAGGAGCTTTTGAGGTGATGAGGAGTGTCCTGGCCTCTGAGCCTGGTCAACGGTCTATCCCTCTAGCTCCTCCCTCATCAGTGCCTGCAGATGCCTCTTGCCAGCCTCTTGCTCTCAGGCCCAGGGATCCATCGCCCCAGGTTTCCCCACTGGGAATTTCCTCCTCTTCCGAGGTTTCTCCTGACCCTGCAGGGGAACCCCCTCGGAAGAGGACGTGTAAGAGGAAACACACAGACTCCCCTGAGTCTACTACATCTGATACCGACTTAGATGAGTCAGAGGGTTCCCCTCGGTCCCCCTCTGAGGATGTCTCATTTTCAGACATCCTTGAGCTCCTCAAACAGAGGGGGAATTGGCCTTCCATTGACCCTTCCGAGGATGAGTCGGTATACCTGGAGGCTTTTGGATCCCGACCCTCCACCTCCTGGGTGTCTCCGCCTTTCGACCCACTCATGCAAGTAGTGGCTCGGAAGGCGTGGGCGGCTCCAGATTCTGTGGAACCTGTCCCTAGGAGACCATCAAAGTTCATCACCGCCCCTTCGGACAAACAGTTCCTGTCCAAAGGTGTCTCTGTGGATGCTATGGTGGTGGCGGCGGCCACTAAGAAGGAACTGGCGGATCCTTCAGTACCTGTCCATCCTCCTAATAAGGATTCTAGGACCATGGACAGGTATGGAAAGCGGATGTTTTCTTCAGCGACCTTTGCTATGCGTTCGCTGAATTACCTTTGTCACTTCACCAGGCTTCAACGAGATATTCTCAAGGAACTGGGAGAAGTAGTCCAGGATCCTTCAGCTGTTGGGGCTCAAGAAAAGATTGCCTCTCAGCTAGCTATCCTGAATTCGATATCTAACTCCTCCATGCGGCTCATATCTTATGCAGCCGATGGAACGAGCAGGGCCGCAGGCACAGGTGTTGCTCTTAGACGCCAAGCCTGGATGCGGCTGTGTAATTTTGCGGACCCCTTTAAGGCGTCCTTCACCAACACCCTCTTTGACGGTTCGGCTTTGTTCGGACCTCAGGTGAAGGATACTTTGACCAGATGTGAACAGGACGGTAAAACTCTTTCTGCCGTTGGAGTCCAGTTTTCCACTCCTTCTAGACCATATCCCAAGGGTCAGAAGGGGGGGAAGATGTGGTTCCGTAAAGCCCAGGGAGCTACACCGGACACACGTGGTCAGTTTACCCCCAGAGGCAGAGGGGGTAACAATAATAGACGCCACCCTAGAGGCAGGGGGGGTCCTCAGAACCAGGGCAACAGGGAGCCTCTTCCTGAGAAGCCCTTTCAGCATCCCTGAGGTGTTGCCCGACTGTCCACCCTTGGAGGCAGTCGGGGGAAGAATTTCGCTGTACCCAGTAGCCTGGCAATCCCTATCACAAGACAAGTGGGTACAGTCGATTATATCCGAGGGTTACAAAATCCCCTTCGAAAGTTTTCCCGTACCTCTACAATCCCTTCCAGACATCTCACCTGGTCAAAGGGATTTGGCAAAACAGGAAGTTTCAAAACTCCTGGCAAAAAGAGCCATCCAAACAGTGCCGGCAGACCAAGTAGGATCCGGCTTCTACTCAAGATTCTTTTTGGTCCCCAAAAGGACGGGAGATTGGAGACCAATACTAGACCTAAGCAGACTAAACAAGTCTGTCAGAAAGGCAAGATTCCGGATGGTCACGCTGCAATCCATTCTGCCCTTTCTGGGCAAGGACAACTGGATGTGCTCGATAGACCTTCAGGATGCGTACTATCATATAAAGATTCACAGACGCTCCAGAAGGTTTCTCCGCTTTCAGCTGGGAGCCAGTCATTACCAATTCAGAGCACTGCCCTTTGGCCTCACTTCAGCCCCCAGAGTGTTCACCAAATGCATGGCAGTGGTCACAGCTCACCTGAGACGTCGAGGATTCCAAGTGTTTCCTTATTTGGACGACTGGCTCCTCTCCGCCACCTCAAGGATCAGCTTCTTGGTCCAGAGACTACACCTTACAACTTTGCAAGAGTCTAGGAATTTCGGTGAATTTCGAAAAATCCTCTCTGCTGCCTTGCCAATCTATCACCTTTATAGGCGCAGAGTTAAATACCGTCAGAATGTTAGCCAGACTAACAAATCAAAGGATTCTGGACATCCAGAAATTTGTTCAGCTTCTGTTACAAAGCAACAAGGTCAAAGCCAGGTTTGTCTTGAAAGTTCTAGGCCTAATGGCTGCAGCCATTGTTCTTCTTCCACTGGCTCGCTTCCACATGCGTCTCCTGCAGTGGATGTTGTTCACGCAGTGGTCGTACCACGATCTGCCCATGAGACACGAGATCTTAGTGACACAGTCTTGCAGGGCTCATCTACGATGGTGGATATCTTCCCCTCTTCTTCATCAGGGCCGACCCTTTGTTCCCCCTCCTCCAGTTGCCACAGTCACCACGGATGCCTCTCTGATCGGGTGGGGGGGCATTATCAGGGCAGGATGGTCCACGGACGTGGCAACCCATAGAATACCACCTGCACATAAATGTCCTGGAGATGAGAGCAGTGCTTTTAACGTTGCAAGCCCTCGGCGACTTTCTTCCCACAGGGACTATTGCAGTACAGACGGACAACATGTCCGTGGTCTGGTACATCAACAAACAGGGCGGAACCAGGTCCTATCCCTTATGTCGAGAAGCTCTCAGACTTTGGCAATGGGCGATCTCTTCTCAGCGGTTTCTGATAGCAACGCACATCCCGGCAGGTCCATCCTATTGGCGGACAGGCTAAGCAGATCTATTCTGATGCCTCACGAGTGGTCTCTCAATCAGTCTGTAGTGGATCAGATTTTTCTGAAGTGGGGCACCCCTTGTTGCGATCTTTTCGCTACCCCTCAAAACAGCAAGTGCCCAGATTACTTCACACTATTTCCCCTTCCAGGCCATCCCTTGAGAGACTCTCTAACCCAGGATTGGCCTCGGGGACTTCTTTATGCTTTTCCTCCCTTTCCATTGATTCCACAAGTCATTCAGAAAGCCACCGTTTTGAGAGCCAAATTGATCCTCATTGCTCCATATTGGCCTCGACAAATTTGGTTTCTGTCTCTACATCATCACCTTCTGGTGCAGCCCTGGCATCTGGACCCAGTTCCGGATCTTTTGATCCACCAGTCGGGTCAGCAGCACCGGGCCATTCATTCTCTCAACCTCACTGCTTGATTGCTCCACTTCCTTCCCTAGCCAGGCTACCAATGATTTCTGACTCAGTCAGAGACATTTTAGTGTCTTCTTTAAAGTCGTCCACTAGAACTGTTTATGCTAGCAAGTGGCGGCGTTTTCTATTTGGGCAAACGCCAGAAATATTGATCCTTTCACCGCTCCTATACATTCTGTTTTGGATTTCCTGGCGGAGGTTTTTCATTCGGGATCGTCATCATCCACAGTCAAAGTACAACTGGCTGCTATTTCCAAATTTCATGTTGGCTTGCAGGACAATAACATCATGTCTCATAGGTTATGCAAAGCCTTTTTGAGAGGAGTTTTCTCCTAAAACCGCCTGTGAAACATCCTCCTCCGCAATGGGATCTGAACTTAATGTTGGCATCCCTAATTCTACCTCCTTCGAACCGTCTGCTACGTGTTCTTTAAAGTTGTTGACATGGAAAACTATATTTTTGCTGGCTGTTACTTCTGCAAGAAGAGTTTCTGAGATTCAGGCCCTCTGTATTCGTTCACCTTATTTGGTGTTTCATAAGGATAGGGTTTCGCTCAGAACTAACCCTTCCTTTCTTCCCAAGGTTGTATCTCAAGCCAATATTAACCAATCTATTGATCTACCAGTTTTCTTTCCTAACTATTCTGACAGAGCTGAACAGAAGCTGCATTTTTTGGATGTTCATCGTCAGCTCAGGTACTACTTGCATAGGACTAAACAAATTAGAAAATCAGACCAATTGTTTGTCTCCTATGCACAAAACAGGTTGGGTCTTCCAGTATCTAAAGTGACCTTATCTAGATGGTTGATTTCCACCATTTCCTATGTGTACTCTCTAAGGGGCAAACAACTATCTTCTAAGCCAAAAGCACATTCGACCAGGAGTCTATCCACTTCTGTAGCCTTTCAGGATAGACTTCCCATTGACACTATTTGTGCAGCAGCTACTTGGGCCACGCCTCATACCTTTGTGTCTCATTACAAGTTGGATTTGGCCTCCAGAGATAGGGCCAGTTTTGGTTCCACTGTTCTCAAGAGTCTGTTCCATTGAGCCACCCGGGATACAGGTGCTAGGGACGCGGTCCCATCCAGCAAGAATGAAGGCGAGATTGACAACTTAACATTTAGAAGTTATGTACCTACCATAACGTTCCATGTTAGTTGTCTTCTCTGCCTTCTTTCTTCCCTCCCTCCTTCCCCTGGCCTGGACAGATCTTGGAGAGTTCCTATTAGATTGCTTCCTCTGGAGCATTGTTATGAGGACTTCTTTTAGGAACCATGGTTCCTAATTATATTAGGATAAGTCTTTAGCAGGGTTAGTTAGCTGCCAAACGAGATCTGAGGTAGTTCCGCCTTGCATCATGGGATATAGGGTTGCCTCGAGCTGGTAAAAGGAGTTCTCGAGCTAAAGCTAGTGCCGAATCGGAGCCGAGGATCGGCTCCGAACCCATCCAGCAAGAAAGAAGGCGAGAGAAGACAACTAACATGGAACGTTATGGTAGGTACATAACTTCTAAATTTCAGTATATCGAGACTATAAAGTCGAATCTGCAAAAAACTGAAACCCCAAAACCCCGAAAGTAAAAATTGCAAAGTTAAGCACATCATACACCACACTACATATACACCATACTACCCACACTACAAAAAACAAGCAAAACACACACAAACATAAAAACACAAATTAACAAACCTACGCTACATATAAGAAGGGGGCAAGCCCCCTGCACCCCCTATACTCTCGTTACTTATATATAGCAACTCCGAGATCGCACCAAACAGAAAAAGACAGTAAACTCACAACCAGACATTCTACAGTCCCTCCCACACACACATCACTTATATACAAACACCACCACTTTCAACACTTAAACACTCATACTTTTACTTGCCTACCCTAATCCACATGTACAACTTCCAAACACACTCACATACACTCAAACACCTAACCAAAACCCTTACAAAATAATCACTTCCCTTAAATTCCACCTAAATCCATACATTAAACCGAACACCATTCACACAATACATTCCACATCATGTACCGTAAAACAATAGCCGTGAATTCAACATATCTGGATTTGCGGTTATGCACTTTCACTATTTTGAACATTCAACTTTATAGTCTAGAAATACTGAAATTCGATATTTCAGTATTTCGAGATTATAAAGTGAATACATATATATATATATATATATATATATATATATATATATATATATATATATATATAGATATATGGATTCACTTCATAACACTGAAAACTCAAAACACTGAAAATGAGAAAACGTCATAATATAGAAAACCAAAACATTGAAACTTCAAAACACTGAAAACTCAAAACACTGAAACTCAAAACACTGAAAACACATATCATACATATATTGAGTTTAAACAACATAAATCATAGCACTTTCCACCAAGTGTAAGAAGGGGGCCAAGACCCCCTGCACCCCCCCATGTGGGGGGCTGTGCCCCCTACACACACCCCCTGCTACTTAAATATATCAACTCCAAGATTGCACTTAGTGTAGTGAAGTGCAATCTTGGAGATGATATATATATAAGTAGCAGTGTGTGTGTGTGGGGGGGGGGGGGTGCAGGGGGGGGCTTGCCCCCCTGCTTACACTTGTTGGAAAGTGCTATGATTTATGTTGTTTAAACTCAGTATATGTATGATACGTGTTTTCAGTGTTTTGGTTTCAGTGTTTTGAGCTTTCAGTGTTATGAAGCGAATCTATATATATATATATATATATATATATATATGTGTGTGTGTGTGTGTGTGTGTGTGTATTTTATTATTCTTTATTTATTTAAATAAATAAATACTAATATGTCTATATAAAACTCTCCTTTCTGATTTATTCTTTGGTTCTTTATTGTAACAATGGCCGAGAATGGCTTTAAGAAGTGTTCAAAGTGTGGGCACAATTTTCCTATTTCGGACACTCACAATCTATATATTTATTATTTAGGTTTGTAGCATCTACAAGAGGACTGTTTTATCTGCCACAACTTTAATCCCTGCACTTTAGTGGACAGAAAGAATAAATTAATATTGAAAGGCTTTCTGCCTTCTTCATTCGGAGAAGCAATTTCAGGGGTTCAGATCCCTCATGCTTAAGACCAAGGAGTTGAAATCTCCTGTTCCTTCTACTTCCTCAACTCCATCCTCGGCGTTGTCTAGTAGGAGGACTAAATTGGATTTGAGGAGGTCTCTTACCTCTTTCCCCTCAGATCCAAAGAAAAAGAGGCTTACAAATCCGTTGTCCTCAGAGCCTTCCAAAAACATTGCAGAGCCGACAATGTCAGATCCTATTGTTATGCCTAGGAACTGTTGTTCTCCCTCTGTAGATCCAGTTCCATCCAGGGTCCCATCTCCCTTTTTAGAAAGGCACCATGCTAAGTCACCTTCCTCAGCCTCGTTTTGATCCTCCAGAAGTTTGACTGAAGAAGATGTGGACAGGATGATCAGGAAGTTTCTCTCTGTGCAGATCCACATCGGTGTGTTACCGGCTCCTAACATCAGGTCAGGAGGCCTGTCCTTTGACCACACCACCACTTCCAACTCCTTCTCTGATCTCTTTGGTCACTTCGGAGTCCCTGGATCTGAGTCTTCTGTGTCCATCTGGCTTGGATCTGAAAATGATCCTATCTTCGGATTCGAAGTTAAATCTGAGTGCCACAGCTCTGACACCTTCGGATCTGGTGGGCTGTCGGAGCCGAACTTCCTTGTCAGATCCAAGGCACTGAAATTGACTCTGAAGGTCTCAGAGCTATCTCTGTACCTTGATGCTTCGGCATTGGACAGCTCTGCTCCAACTTTCTCCTCAGGGAGATTGCTTTCAGGGCAGGAGGAGACTACAGTCCAGAAGCCTGCTTTCTCGGCACCAAGGTCTTCTCTTTCTCCAGTGTGGTCTGCCTTCAAGGTTGTGAAGAGGGTGTTTTCTGCTCCAACAGAATTGACAATCCCAACCACCTCAGATTTTCACTCCAGCACCCAGATATCTCTGCGTTTTAATCCTCATCATTCCACTTCACAGGGACAGACAGCTCAAGACCTCCAGTCTACCCAGCAGGATATTATAATCTCTTCTGATGCTTTCCTAGAACACCCCACCAAGGAAGTCCCTAAGAAGAGAATGTGCAAGAGGAGGCACTTTGACTCTCCACAAGAGTCAGTCACTGAGGATACGGACTGTGTTGAGGGTGTAGGGTCCCCACAACCACCTCCAGAAGACTTCTCATTTGGAGACATCCTTGTGATCCTAAACCAGAGAGGTGGTTGAACCCCAGCAACCCTTCATCTGAGAAGTCAGTATTTTTGGAGGCCTTTGGAGCTGGCCCATCTACTTTCTGGGTTGCTCTGCCCACAGACAAGCTCATTGATTTTGTCTTTCAGCAGGCATTGAAGGAGCCTGATGCAGTGAAACCAATTTCCAAAAGGCCAGATAGGATTCTAGCTCCACCTGAGGGAAAATAATTTTGGCCAAAAGGGGTGTCAGTGGATGCCATGGTCATGGTGGCAGCCACAAAGAAGGAACTTGCCAAACAGAGTTCTCTGTTCATCACTCTAACAGGGAGTCTAGGGCAATGGACAGATTTGTGAAGCAGTCTTTGCTTCAGTGACATTTGCCTTAGGTCACTGAACTATTTGGCACATTTTACTAGGTTACAAAGGGATTTGATCAGAGAACTTTCAACTTAAATTTCAGAGACCATTTCTGCTGAGGCCCAAGTGTCTGTGGCTTCTCAGTTGACTACCCTCCAATCTGTCTCAAATTCATCCATGAGGCTCATTTCACATGCAGCCAAAGGTACCTCAAGAGCAGTGGGTTCATGCATATCTATTAGGAGGCATGCATGTGATTTTGCGGAGCCCTACAAGTCTTCATTCGTCAATATTCCTTTTGATTGCGCATCTTTGTTTGGCACAAAGTGAAGGACACATTATCCAGGTGAAAGAAGGATGGTCTGCAGTGGGTGCATGATTTTCAGCACCTCAAAGATCCTTTTCTAGGAATCAATGAGGTGATTTGATGATGTAGTTCAGGGAGTCCTAGGGTCTTTTCCAGGACACACTTGGAGAAACTTCACCTAGGGGCAGAGGGGGGAATTCTAGTGGTTGATGTCACCCCCACAGCAGAGGAGGTTGACAAAACCAGGGGTACAAAGATTCTTTCTCTGACAGACCCTATCCACACTCCTGAAAGAAGGCCCGATTGTCTACCTCTTGAGGCAATCGGGGGTCAACTATCCCTGCACCAGAGAGCCTGTCTCGACATAACAAAAGATACTTGGGTGGAGAGAATTATTTTCAGAGTTTATATAATACCCTATGTTAAGTTGTCAATCTCGCCTTCATTCTTGCTTGATGGGTTCGGAGCCGATCCCTCGGCTCCGACTCGGCACTTGCTTTAGCTCGAGAACTCCTTTTACCAGCTCGAGGCAGCCCCATATCCCATGATGCAAGGCAGGAAGTACCCAGATCTCGTTTGCCGCTTCGCTTGGGAGGTCTTCTCTTTACCAGCTCCTGGTAAGTAATTCACTTTTGTGACATTTAAGCCCCTTTTTACTTAAAAACTTTTTATATTTGATAGTTTAACTTTAAACTTAATTTTTCTGACAGAAATCCCTGTCTCTTTTAAATTTTTTTAGTCAGTTAATTTCCCTTTCCCATCCCCCCCCTGTTAGGGTGTGTGTGTTGGTTTAATTTACTATATCCCCTTTTGGGATTAATTTAATTTAATTGGACTGGTGTGTGTGTGTTTTTGGGCACCATGTCTAAAGAGAGGGTTTCAGGTTTTAAGAAGTGTGACTCGTGCTGTCAGAAGATGTCTCTGACAGACGGTCACACTTCTTGCCTGTACTGTTTAGGCCCTCTTCACCTGCAGGACTCCTGTGCTATTTGTCACTCCTTCAGCCAGAGAGTCCTGCAGGAGAGAAGGAATAAGTTGATTCTGAGGGGTCTTCTTAAGCCGGAGGGCTCTCCGGCTAAGTCGGCCCCACAAAATCAACAAAATCTGCCAAGACCCAGGCTTCTGTTTCTAAGCCTGTGGCCTCGGGTCTGACTCGTATTGAGTCGAGATCGGCTCGGCTGGAGCCGATTCTGATCTACTAAGCCTTGGCCGATGGCTATCGGTGCCGAATCTGCTGACCACTGTGGGGTCGGTTCGACCGCTCCGACACCCACGGCACGGCATCGGTGTCGGCTCGATCGGCTCCGACACCCATGTGGCACAGGCATCGGTGTCGGCTCCGATCGGCTCCGACACCGTTACTCTGGTGGCTGTATCGGCTCCGGCTGGAGCCGATACATCGAGGCGTTCTGCCCGCTCCGAAATCGGTGCCGGCAGGGTCAATAATATCGGCTCCGAGGACCCATTCCAGGAAGAGGTCGAGGTCTCCTTCCTTGGAGCCGATACTTTCGGCTCGGCCTCCCTCTTCTATCGGAGCGGAGCCATCGGAGCCGATCTTCAAGGTCATCCAGGTTGTCAGACCATGACCTAGAGAGAGTGGTCAGTAGATTGCTCAAGTCACAGGTACTGGCCCAAATGCTACACAGTCCGTCTCAGCAGGCGACTGTTGGTCCACACCCCGTTACAGTTCCTCCTTCAACTCTACCCCAGAGTTTGGAGTTGGAGTCTTCGGGCAGGGTTACTGCTACGGCTGGAGGACGGATACCCCTTCTGTTCCTTCAGCCCCTACTCTTATCTCCTCTTCCTTAGAGGGATTCGTGGTCGGGCTTCCATGGTCTCCTCCGAGGGGTGAGTGGCATCGGACCCTTGTCCGAACCCGCTCTTCCCTTGGAGCCTCGGCCTTGGTGAGCTCGGCTCCGACATCTGCCTCGAGACTTCCCTTCGGTGGCCCCTGGAGTTCCTAGCTCTTGGAGCGGGTCTCTCGGACCTGCCTGGGAGGGAGCTTTGAGGTGATGAAGAGTGTACTGGCCACTGGTATCAGTCAGCAGTCTCTTCCGTAGCTCCTCCCTCTATTGTACCTGTTGACATCTCTGCCACTTCTCTTGCTACAGGACCCAGAGATCCTCCGCCTCAGGTTTCCCCATTGGGAATTTCCCCTCTTCCGAGGATTCTCCTGATGTTTCGGGAGATCCTCCTAAGAAGAGAACTAGTAAGGGGTAGCATGAGAAGTCCCTTGAGTCTGTCACTTCGGATACTGACTTTGATGAGTCAGAGGGATCCCCTAGATCCCCCTCTGAGGATGTCTCCTTCTCAGACATCCTAGAACTTCTGAAACAGAGGGAAACTGGCCTCCAACAATCCCTCTGAGGATGAGTCAGTATACCTAGAGGCGTTTGGATCTCGGCCCTCCACCTCCTGGGTGTCTCCGCCATTCGACCCCCTTATGCAGGTTATAGCACGAAAGGCGTGGACAGCTCCTGACTCTGTAGAGCCAGTCCCTAGGAGGCCTTCTAAATTTATAACTGCCCCTAGTGACAAACAATTCCTTACAAAGGGTGTCCCCGCTGATGCCATGGTGGTGGCTGCGGCCACCAAAAAGGAACTTGCAGATCCTTCCGTGCCCGTCCATCCTCCTAATAAGGACTCTAGGACCATGGATAGGTACGGCAAGCGGATGTTTTCCTCAGCGACCTTTGCTATGCGTTCGCTGAATTATCTTTGTCACTTCACCAGACTCCAGAGAGATATCCTGAAGGAGCTGGGAGAAGTAGTTCAGGATCCTACAGCTGCAGGGGCCCAAGAAAAGATTGCTTCGCAGCTAGGAACCCTCAATTCCATTGCTAACTCCTCCATGCGGCTAATATCTTATGCTGCTGATGGAGCGAGTAGAGCCGCAGGCACAGGTGTGGCTCTTAGACGCCAAGCCTGGATGCGGCTATGTGATTTACCGGATCCCTTTAAGGGGTCCTGCACAAATTCTCCCTTTGATGGGTCAGCTTTGTTTGGCCCTCAGGTGAAGGAAACCTTGACCAGGTGTGAGCAGGACGGCAAGACTCTTTCTGCTGTTGGAGTCCGTTTTCCACCCCTTCTAGGCCTTATCCCAAAGGACAGAAGGGTGGGAAGATGTGGTTCCGTAAATCCCAAGGAGTCACGCCGGATTCACGTGGTCAGTTTACCCCTAGAGGCAGAGGGGTAACAACAACAGCGCGCTCTAGAGGCAGAGGGGGTCCCAAGAACCAGGGCAACAGGGAGTCTCTTCCTGAAAAGCCTTTTCAGCATCCCTGAGGTGTTGCCCGGCTGTCCCTCCTTGGAGGCAGTCGGGGGAAGATTATCACTGTACCCAGAAGCCTGGCATTCCCTCACTCAAGACAGATGGGTACAGTCGATCATATCCAAGGGTTACATAATTCCTTTCGAGGAAAGTCCCTTCCCCTCAAGTTCCCTTCCAGATGTACCACCCGGTCTAAGGGACATTGCAGAGTTAGAGATCGCAAAACTACTGCAAAAAAGAGCCATTCAGCCAGTCACAATAGACCATTCAGAGCCGGAATCTACTCAAGGTTCTTTTGGTCCCCAAAAGACGGGAGACTGGAGACCAATATTGGATCTCAGCAGACTCAACAAGTCTGTCAGGAAGACAAGATTCCGAATGGTCACTCTTCAGTCAATTCTGCCCTTCTTACAGAAGGACAACTGGATGTGCTCAATAGATCTTCAGGATGCGTACTATCACATCAAAATTCACAGACGCTCCAGGAGATTTCTCCGCTTTCGGCTGGGGTCCAGTCATTTCCAGTTCAGAGCCCTGCCCTTCGGTCTCACTACAGCCCCCAGAGTGTTCACCAAATGCATGGCAGTGGTCACGGCTCACCTGAGACGTCAAGGATTCCAGGTGTTTCCGTATCTCGACGACTGGCTCCTGTCAGCCACCACCAGGCATCAGCTTATACAAGCCAGGGATTACACAATAGACCTTTGTTCTCATTTGGGCATCTCAGTCAACTACGAAAAGTCATCCTTATCGCCCTGCCAGTCTATTACCTTCATAGGCGCAAACTTAAACACTGTTCGGATGTCAGCTACCCTTACAGAACAAAGAGTTTCAGACATTCAGACTCATGTCAGGATCATTCTGGCCAGCAAGAGGTACAGGCCAGAATGGTTCTAAAGGTATTAGGTCTTATGGCTGCGGCCATCACTCTTCTTCCCCTGGCTCGATTCTACATGCGCCTCCTTCAGTGGATGCTGTTCACACAGTGGTCATACCAGCAACTCCCAATGCGTCACCAGATTCTGGTGACACAAACATGCAAAGAACATCTTGCTTGGTGGATCACATCGTCTCAGGTTCACCAAGGCAGGTGCTTTGTACCTCCGTCCCCGATAGCCACTGTCACCACGGATGCCTCCCTGATCGGGTGGGGGGGTCATTATCAGGGCAGGATGGTTCATGGGACGTGGCAACCGTTCGAGTACCATCTGCACATAAATGTCCTGGAGATGAGAGCAGTGCTTTTAACGTTGCAAGCCCTCAACGACTTTCTTCCCGTAGGGACAATTGCAGTCCACACAGACAACATGTCTGTAGTTTGGTATATCAACAAACAGGGCGGAACCAAGTCCTACCCCTTGTGTCGAGAAGCGCTCAGACTATGGCAATGGGCGATCTCCTCTCATCGGTTTCTGGTAGCAACGCATATCCCTGGGAAAACCAACATTATAGCGGACAGATTGAGCAGAGCTATTCTCATGCCTCACGAGTGGTCTCTCAAGCAATCCATAGCGGAAGAGATTTTTCTGGAATGGGGTCGTCCATGTTGCGATCTTTTGCTACTCCCCAAAACAGCAAATGTCCAGACTTCTTCAGCCTCTTCCTCTATCAGGCCATCCCCCAGAGACGCTCTGACCCAGGATTGGCCCCAGGGACTTCTTTATGCCTTCCTCCATTTCCTCTGATCCCTCAGGTGATCCAGAAAGCTACCGCTTTGAGAGCCAAATTGATTCTCATTGCCCCTTACTGGCCTCGACAAGTTTGGTTCCCGTTCCTCCATCGTCACCTTTTGGTGCAGCCGTGGCATCTGGACCCAGTGCCAGATCTACTGATTCACCAATCCGGTCAGCTGCACCGGTCAATCCCTTCTCTCAACCTCACAGCATGGTTGCTCCACTTCCTTCCTTAGCCAGGCTTCCTTTGATCTCTAACCCAGTTAGAGATATTATAGTAGCTTCACTAAAATCCTCTACCAGGAGGATTTACACAAGCAAATGGAACGTTTCTCTTATTGGGCTAAGGCCCAAAATATTGATCCTTTTACTGCCCTGTTCAGGCAGTTCTGGACTTCTTAGCAGAGATTTTCCATGCAGGCTCCTCTTCTTCCACAGTCAGAGTTCAGTTGGCTGCTATTTCTAATTTTCATGTCGGGATAGCAGATCATAATATTATGTCCCATAGACTCTGCAGGGCCTTTTTGAAAGGGATTTTCCTACTAAAGCCTCCAATCAGGAATCCTCCTCCTCAGTGGGATTTAAATTTAGTGCTGACATCCTTGATTCTTCCCCCTTTGAGCCAGCTGTTTCTTGTTCCCTGAAATATCTTTCTTGGAAAACTTTATTCCTAGTGGCTATTACATCTGCCAGGAGGGTGTCTGAACTTCATGCTCTTTCGGTTCGACCCCCCTATTTGATTTTTCACAAAGACAGAGTATCTTTGAGAACTAATCCATCATTTTTACCTAAGGTCGCTTCAAAAAACAATCTGAATCAATCCATTGATCTCCCTGTATTTTTTCCTAACTATTCAGATAGAGCTGAACAAAAGCTACATTATCTTGATGTCCACCGTCAGCTTAGATATTATTTGGACAGAACAAAAATTTAGGAAATCTGATCAACTTTTGTTTCCTATGCGGATAATAAAAAGGCCTTCCTGTTTCTAAAGTGACTTTGTCCAGATGGCTTTCTTCGGTCATCACTGAAATTTATACGATCAGGGGAAAACAGCTGTGCTCAAAACCTAAAGCACATTCAACTAGGAGTTTAGCTACTTCTACAGCCTTTCAAGCTAGACTACCTTTAGACACTATTTGTGCAGCGCCACTTGGGCCACTCCTCACACTTTTGTTTCCCATTACAAATTGGACTTGGCCTCCAGGGACAGAGCCAGTTTTGGCTCTACAGTCCTCAAGAGTTTGTTCCAGTGAGCCACCCAGGATAGAGGTGCTAGGGACGCGGTCCCATCAAGCAAGAATGAAGGCGAGATTGACAACTTAACATTAAGAAGTTATGTACCTACCATAACGTTCCATGTTAGTTGTCTTCTCTCCTTCTTTCTTCGACCCTCCCTCCTTCCCCTGGCCTGGACAGACCTTGTATAAGAAACTATAATGCTAAAGACCATTTAGACCTGGTCCTTTTTCCATCTGTAAGTTTCTTCTTCCTTTGGGAAGTATTGTTTATGCTTGGTGTTATTGCCCTTTGTCAACAAACGAGATCTGGGTACTTCCTGCCTTGCATCATGGGATATGGGGCTGCCTCGAGCTGGTAAAAGGAGTTCTCGAGCTAAAGCAAGTGCCGAGTCGGAGCCGAGGGATCGGCTCCGAACCCATCAAGCAAGAAAGAAGGCGAGAGAAGACAACTAACATGGAACGTTATGGTAGGTACATAACTTCTTATTTTTCTTCCACCCCCAAAATTTCCAACATTCTACACAGTCAGAGAAAAGAAGCAGCAGTACAAGTACAAAAACTGCTAGAAAAAGAGTCACCCAAAAGGTCCTGCCAGACCAGATAGAATCTGGAACTTAATCAAGATTCTTTGTAATGCCAAAGAAAA
The DNA here is from genome assembly GCF_019279795.1 of Protopterus annectens. Lineage (NCBI taxonomy): Eukaryota > Metazoa > Chordata > Ceratodontiformes > Protopteridae > Protopterus > Protopterus annectens. The sequence goes on from NC_056733.1 coordinate 134,768,114, forward strand.
CAGGGGAATGGAGACCAGTTTTGGATCTCAGCAACTTGAACAAGTCATTTTGACAAACAAAGTTTTGGATGGTCACAGTTTAGTCCATTCTCCCTTTTCTTGACAAGGATGACTGGATGGGCTCAATAGACCTTTAGGAAGCATACTATCATATAAAGATGAACTGACAATCTGGAAGGTATTTACACTTCTGTCTGGGAGCCAGTCATTACCAGTTCAAATCTCTGCCCGTTGGCCTCACCACAGCTCCCAGGGTGTTTACCAAATGTATGGCAGTAGTGGCAGCTCACTTGAGACTGCAATATCAGATAAAGAAGTTATGTACTTACCATAATGTTCCATCTTGTGTTGTCCATTTTCATTCTTCCTTAACTTCCTCACCCACCAACCCCTTCTTTTACTTCTACTAATGTCTGGAAGAATGAGATTTTATAAGGACACCACTGCATGTTAACAGATACCACTTCTGATAAAATTAGCAAACAAGATCTGAGGTATGTTATGAGTTGTTGCATTATGGGTAAAGTAGAAGATTGAGAACTTTTTGGTTACCATGAGCTTTGGTAGCGGCCAATATGGATCTGAGGATTGGATCCGAACCCAACAGTTGAAGAAGAATGAAAATGGACAACACAGATGGAATGTTATGGTAAGTGCATAACTTCTTTTTTCCACAAGTCACAGAGTTTTTATCATGACAGCCCTGGGGATAGACTTTCTCATGGCAGAGGAGAAGGTAACTACAGTGGATGTCACCTAGAAGCAGAGATGGAATGCACAATCAGGGCTTTCATGATCTCTTCACTGAGAAGCCCTATCTGTGCCGCTGAAGAGTTTCCTGACTATTGCACCTTGGAGGCAGTTAGGAGGAGCTTACCCATGCACTTGCCAGCCTGGTAAAATATAACAACAGAATCTTAGGTGCTACACATAATTTCCTATGGCTATTCAATTCCCTTTTTCCTTCCTCCAATAAAAAAGAAGAAAGTTCCCAATGTTCCACCCAGTCAGTGGGGACTTGCAGCAACAGAAGTTTCAAAGCTGTTAAGAAAAAAAGCCATCCAACTGACCCCCAAAAGCCATTTACAGTCCAGGTTCTATTCAAGATTCTTTATAGTACCCAAGAAAACTGTGACCTCAGACCAGTTTTGGATCTAAATCACCTAAATAAGTTTGTAAAACAGACAAAATTCAGGATGGTGACAGTTCAGTCACTTTTACCTCTACTGAGGAAGGATGATTGAATGTGCTCCATAGATCTCCAGGATATATACTATCATATAAAGATACAGAAGCATACACGGAGATTTCTCCATTTCTGGCTGGGGTCTAATCATTAATTCAGTGCCCTACCTTTCAGTTTCACCACAATTCCTAGAGTGTTTACCAAGATAATGGCAGTTGTGGAAGCACATCTTTGCTTGCTATCAATCCAGGTTTTCCAAAATCTTGACAATTAGCTCCTAACTGCTACCTCTTGGGCTCTACTATTGAATCATCTGGCTCTTCTGCTCCATCTAATGTACGACCTAGGTTTCACAATCAACCTATTCAAAAGTCATCTTACCCCAATGCAACAGATAAAATTTATTGAATGCCATCTGCATTCAATTCTACAGATCGCCAGCCTTCCCCACTACAGAGTGCTCTCCCTTCTCCTCACAGCTACGTAAGTAATCCATCATTCTTCTCCTCCAATAAAGCTGATTGTTTGTCTTCTAGATCTAATGGCTTCTACAGTCTTAGTGGTCCCACAGGCCAGGTTTTAAATGAGAGTACTTCAGTGAACCCTAGCTGTGCACTTGTCTCAGAGTGTTCATCCAACACATCTGAAAATTTGTATTACTCGAATCTGCAGACATCATATCTCCTGGTGGATAAAATCTCCCTCAGTGACAGAAGGATGCCATTTCAAATGTATCCACTTGTGGCTTAACTCCCTTCTAGGGTGAAGTGGCATTTCAAAGGGAGGATGGTCCAAGGTACTTTGTCACATACAAAAGTCAATCTTCACATCACTATCTTCAAGATGAGGGCAGTCCTCCTAGCATTGCAAGCATTCCAGGATGTCCTCCCCAAGGATGTGATTTCCGTGCAGTTAGACAGCATGTCAGCAGTCTGGTACATCAACAAACAAGGAAGAAAATTATCCTATTCCCTATGTTAAGAGGTCATGAGAGTTTGGCAATGGGAGATGTATACCCATCACTTTCTGATAGCAATGTATATACCAGGAATGTCCACTGTACTAGTGGACAAATTGAGCAGGGTTATATTAATGCCTCATGAGTGGTCCCAAAATCCAACAGTATCCAAAAACGTACCACGGAGCCCTTGTACCAGCAACAACAAGTAGGTAGTCTTAACGAATTTATTTATCACAAACGTTTTCGCCGCACAAAGGTGCAGCTTCCTCAGAGAAAACAAATTAACAATGAGGTAAAAGTGCACGCCCCTTTTATACAAAGCAAAAGGGAAATGACAACATGGTAAGGTGAAACTCATTGTAGTAATTGGTAAACAAGTAGAAGCCTTCACAAGAACAACTTGTTCCTCAAAGAGAAAATGCAAACATTAATTCATGTTAGTAATAAGCATTTCAAAGTGTGGAATGTTACCAAAGAAATAAACATAAAATTTAAAATGACATATTTAAAATTCTTAAAATATGTGAAAGAAATCATAACGTTAAAGTAAAAATTCAACATAAAAAGTCATTCAAATAGCAACTCATAAAAAAGTAAGTATAATATGCAGTAATGGATTAAATCTTAGTAAAAAGTAATGGTAATCCATTATAAGTATGAACCATAATGAGCAACTGTGTACCTTAAAGATATTATTGTATAAACAACAATAATAACTAAAATCTAGGCAATATTTAACATGAGAGGTGCTACAACAAAGGCACGTCACATGAAGTCAGAAACAAAAAATTTTGTATATTTTAAAAAGTCTTTATGTATGCATAAGAAAGTAAGGAATATCTACAAAGGGGGTACTACCTTAAATAGCTCCTCAATTTGAGTACTGCTGAGATGTTGCAGTTTTCGTTTAAACCGGTAGCAAAATGCGTCTAAACGCAGTTGCCACTCCAGTTCACGTACTTCTAAGAGTAGAGTTATTGGGCCTCCCCGGATGTTATTGGTCACTTGATCCATGGCCATAAACGAGAAAGAGTGCCCAGGGTGGTTGGCAATGTGTTTAGCCAAAGCGTTAACGTCAGAGTTTTTCTTAATTGCATACATATGCTCATAGACACGGTCCCTAAGTCTGCGATCAGTCTTTCCCAGATAAAATGAGGGACAGCAATCACAAAGAGCCAGGTATACAACTGATCTACTTTCACAGTTGAGTGGAGCTTGGATTAAAACTTCCTGTCCCTTATAGTGTAGGTCTGCCCTACCTTCATTTTGTAACACCAGTTGCAAAACCACATGGGTACATCCCTGTGCCTGTTAAAGGTTTTTAGTTAGGTCCCTCTGTAGAAGTTCCTTAAGATTGTTGTTCCTCTTGAAGACAAAATTAGGACAGGGGCCTAATTTCTCAGAGAGGCCAGGACTCCCCAAGATAAATTGCCAGTTTTTCTTAATCAATGCAGTGGTAGTCTGAGTGTTAAGACTAAATGTGTGGACGTAACTAATGGCAAAATCGCTACATGGTTGGTCAGAGAGATGTCATTAGGAGAGGGGGAACACTCAATGGGTGACAGTAGTGTGTTGTTAGAACTAAGGTCAAGTAGTACATGGCTTTGCAAGATAGGTTTATAAACCCCGTTTATCCTTTTGGCTGTAACTTCAAGCCTAATTTCATCAATGAGATTCCTCGGGTAACCCCTATTAAGGAACATGTTACACAAAAGTGTGCATTCGTTCTGGAAGGTGTCAAAATCACTACACATTCTAACAGCCCTAACCATTTGGCCCTTCACAATAGATTTCTTTTGTTTGAAGGGATGGTGGCTTGTGAAGTGCAAGAACGAATTACAGTAAGTTGGCTTTCTGTAAACACAAGATGTGTAGGTGTTCCCTTCCTTTCTCAACTTTACATCGAGGTAATCGATTTCTACAGGTGAAAAATTAGAAGTGAATTTCAAGAAGTCAGTAGTACCATTTAGAAACTGTAAGAAGTCTACGGCTTCTGTGTCATTACCATGGAAGAGGATGAAAATATCATCCAGGTAACGTGTGTAAAATTTCACTGTCTGCATCCTTTCACTGGAAAAAAGGAAGTTCTTTTCCCAAACACCCATAAAGGAGTTGGCGACTGAGGCCCCACAGGGCGAGCCCATCGCCACGCCTTTTTCTGTAAAAGTAATCCTTATCAAAAGGAAGTAATTACATGAAAGGACTATGTCCAAGACTTCTGTAACCAAGTCAATTTCAGTCTGTGGTGCTCCACAGTCTAAAAGCAGGAGGGAAATCCATTCCACAGCTTCTTGGTGTGGAATGGAGGTGTATAAGTCAACAACGTCGATGGTGAGAAAATTATTCCCATCATCGAACAGAATGTTGTTGAAGTTGTCTAAAAAAGACCAGGAGTCTTTACATACACCCCGAAGGTCCTTCAGGTATTTAGACAGGATAGTGTCTACCAATCTGGCGCTGGGATATGTCATAGATGATCTACCATCAACCTCATTATGGTTCATACTTATAATGGATTACCATTACTTTTTTACTAAGATTTAATCCATTCCTGCATATTATACTTACTTTTTTATGAGTTGCTATTTGAATGACTTTTTATGTTGAATTTTTACTTTAACGTTATGATTTCTTTCACATATTTTAAGAATTTTAAATATGTCATTTTAAATTTTATGTTTATTTCTTTGGTAACATTCCACACTTTGAAATGCTTATTACTAACATGAATTAATGTTTGCATTTTCTCTTTGAGGAACAAGTTGTTCTTGTGAAGGCTTCTACTTGTTTACCAATTACTACAATGAGTTTCACCTTACCATGTTGTCATTTCCCTTTTGCTTTGTATAAAAGGCGTGCACTTTACCTCATTGTTAATTTGTTTTCTGAGGAAGCTGCACCTTTGTGCTAAAACGCTTGTGATAAATAAATTGCTAAGACTACCTACTTGTTGTTGCTGGTACAAGGGCTCCGTGGTACGCTTTTGGATTCCAGTTGTTCTTGTCTTTGCATTTGCCTGTTTGTTTTCATGGCCACAGGGAGCCCTGTTAGTCCCAGCAGCCCTCGCATCTCTCTTAATTCTGGAGTGAAGGAAGCGCAGTCTAATCCACTTCTTGATGTGCCTGCCTTGCTGATTTCATTGTCGGAAAGACTCGACAAGCTTAATGCACGCTTTGACTTACTGGAAGGTATTAATGGCAACAGGAACCGCCAGGTAGCTTCTATACCTTTATCTACTCAAGGCTCTTCAGCCACTAATACTACACAGGCGAACTCTGGTTCTCTAATACCGCAGGACAACCTTTTCATTCTGCAAATGAACATAATGCACCACCGCCTTCTACATCTACATCTGCTGGCCTTGTCAACAGTGGTACAAGATTGGAGGCAACTACAGGTACTTTTCCTAATGGTATTCCTGCCCTTTTATTAGGTGCAGACATTAACAGTAGTGGAGAACATTCAGTTAATTATAATACAACTAACTCTGCCTGGCCCACTGGGCCTGCAACTTCTTCTTTACGTATAGCTGCAGCTGTTAACACTGGCTCTTTTCAGGCCAGACTGACAATGTGAATGCTCCATTCATTTTTTCTGAATGGATGACAAATACTGACAACTTTGTTTTTTCTAATCCTATGGAAAGTACAGCTGATCAGCATGATACCATTTCAAGTAATGAGTCACTGTCCAATAAATTAAAGATCTTTGACAGTAAAATTCTCAAACTTAAAAGTTACAGCTTGAGATTGGTTACTTTAACCAGTGCATTCATGAGAAACTTGTTCCAAAAGGTCTACGTAGTACTTTTTCTCCTTCAGGCTTAATCAACAACAACAATTTCCTTTGTGACTTAAAAGACTTATTTCAACAGCAAGGTTTAGATCTGTTACAGCTTATTGTGAAACATTATAACCAACATGTTTGTGTTCTCCTGAAGGAGATTGATGTTTTAGACAAGGAGATTAAAGCAGACTTGAATTTTGTAAGGTACAGGTTCGACTATGACCGTACCCTTTCTAGTATTAACACGCTTCTTGTCAAACTAAAGCTTAACAAAAATAAAAAATTAGTCAGAGACAGATTGGCTTATCAGGATAACGTTGCATATCCTAAATTACAGGCTTCTGAATCTCACAACACTACTACTAGTACCCACCAGGAACATCCTAACCCTGCACCCCACCCTGTCTCGGCCAGCCCTCACTTTCACGAAGATGAGGTAGGAGTGGACGAGGTAGGCCCTAGACGCAGTGACAGGATTAAAGGGTTTAAGAAGGGTAATCAAGGCAATAATAACACCAACACAAATAGGACCAATACTAACAAAAACAACAACAGTTTTTTAGGCAACCGCAACCACCGACAGTTTCACAACAAGAGATAGAAGCGGAAGAATCTTCCCCTGGTCTCTCAGTTCTTGACTGTTCGGACTCTCATTTCTCTTACACAGCAGGTGTCTCTTCCTCCTTCACCACGACTGCTGACCTTAACCCTTGTTTCCTACACCAAGGTCCAAGAATTATACTTAACCGTAAAGGGGACTTCACTATTTACAATTTCACAGACTTGGAACTAAGGGAGGAACTAGTTGAGTTACTTTCCCTTGGTTACACATTTGTCCCCAGTAAAATGGGTGACATATCCAAGGAACTTATTGAACTAAAATGCTTTGTCCGAAAGTTAAATTTCAAGTTACTGTTTAGCAATGAAGTTGCCTTGCCACATGATTCTCTCAAACTACCGAGTGTGTATAACCCCCCCATCCACCCTTCTCTTCAGCTTTTCGAAAGGATCTGTGAAGCAGACATCAGACATTCCTTTAAGGCATGTAATAGTTATTCCGAAACTCCTCGGTATAACATTACTAAAGAACAAGTCTCCCTCTTAGATGAATTATGCCATTACCCAGTTCGAGTAGTCAAACCTGATAAAGGGGGTGGACTTGTAATTATGGACAATTCACTGTATAACAAAAAAAAAAAAAAAAAAAAAAATGCTCGATGTCCTTAACACACCTGCCTATTCCCCTGCTTCTCTCAATGAAATACACCGTACCCATAGTATGATGAGGGGCGTCTTCCGTGACTTGTTCTTGCAGGGTAAGATTGACATAGAAACTTACAATTACATCGACATCTCTATGCCAAAAAATCCAGTCATGTTTGGCATCCCCGAGGTCCATAAGGATGTCAATAATCCCCCTATGCGTGCGCTGGTTGATGGTAGATCATCTATGACATATCCCAGCGCCAGATTGGTAGACACTATCCTGTCTAAATACCTGAAGGACCTTCGGGGTGTATGTAAAGACTCCTGGTCTTTTTTAGACAACTTCAACAACATTCTGTTCGATGATGGGAATAATTTTCTCACCATCGACGTTGTTGACTTATACACCTCCATTCCACACCAAGAAGCTGTGGAATGGATTTCCCTCCTGCTTTTAGACTGTGGAGCACCACAGACTGAAATTGACTTGGTTACAGAAGTCTTGGACATAGTCCTTTCATGTAATTACTTCCTTTTGATAAGGATTACTTTTACAGAAAAAGGCGTGGCGATGGGCTCGCTTTGTGGGGCCTCAGTCGCCAACTTCTTTATGGGTTTTGGGAAAAGAACTTCCTTTTTCCAGTGAAAGGATGCAGACAGTGAAATTTTACACACGTTACCTGGATGATATTTTCATCCTCTTCCATGGTAATGACACAGAAGCCGTAGACTTCTTACAGTTTCTAAATGGTACTACTGACTTCTTGAAATTCACTTCTAATTTTCACCTGTAGAAATCGATTACCTCGATGTAAAGTTGAGAAAGGAAGGAACACCTACACATCTTGTGTTTACAGAAAGCCAACTTACTGTAATTCGTTCTTGCACTTCACAAGCCACCATCCCTTCAAACAAAAGAAATCTATTGTGAAGGGCCAAATGGTTAGGGCTGTTAGAATGTGTAGTGATTTTGACACCTTCCAGAACGAATGCACACTTTTGTGTAACATGTTCCTTAATAGGGGTTACCCGAGGAATCTCATTGATGAAATTAGGCTTGAAGTTACAGCCAAAAGGATAAACGGGGTTTATAAACCTATCTTGCAAAGCCATGTACTACTTGACCTTAGTTCTAACAACACACTACTGTCACCCATTGAGTGTTCCCCTCTCCTAATGACATCTCTCTGACCAACCATGTATGCGATTTTGCCATTAGTTACGTCCACACATTTAGTCTTAACACTCAGACTACCACTGCATTGATTAAGAAAAACTGGCAATTTATCTTGGGGAGTCCTGGCCTCTCTGAGAAATTAGGCCCCTGTCCTAATTTTGTCTTCAAGAGGAACAACAATCTTAAGGAACTTCTACAGAGGGACCTAACTAAAAACCTTTAACAGGCACAGGGATGTACCCATGTGGTTTTGCAACTGGTGTTACAAAATGAAGGTAGGGCAGACCTACACTATAAGGGACAGGAAGTTTTAATCCAAGCTCCACTCAACTGTGAAAGTAGATCAGTTGTATACCTGGCTCTTTGTGATTGCTGTCCCTCATTTTATCTGGGAAAGACTGATCGCAGACTTAGGGACCGTGTCTATGAGCATATGTATGCAATTAAGAAAAACTCTGACGTTAACGCTTTGGCTAAACACATTGCCAACCACCCTGGGCACTCTTTCTCGTTTATGGCCATAGATCAAGTGACCAATAACATCCGGGAGGCCCAATAACTCTACTCTTAGAAGTACGTGAACTGGAGTGGCAACTGCGTTTAGACGATTTTGCTACCGGGTTTAAACGAAAACTGTAACATCTCAGCAGTACTCAAATTGAGGAGCTATTTAAGGTAGTACCCCCCTTGTAGATATTCCTTACTTTCTTATGCATACATAAAGACTTTTCTTAAAATATACAAATTTTTTTGTTTCTGACTTCATGTGACGTGCCTTTGTTGTAGCACCTCTCATGTTAAATATTGCCTAGATTTTAGTTATTATTGTTGTTTATACAATAATATCTTTAAGGTACACAGTTGCTCATTATGGTTCATACTTATAATGGATTACCATTACTTTTTTTACTAAGATTTAATCCATTACTGCATATTATACTTATTTTTTTATGAGTTGCTATTTGAATGACTTTTTATGTTGAATTTTTACTTTAACGTTATGATTTCTTTCACATATTTTAAGAATTTTAAATATGTCATTTTAAATTTTATGTTTATTTCTTTGGTAACATTCCACACTTTGAAATGCTTATTACTAACATGAATTAATGTTTGCATTTTCTCTTTGAGGAACAAGTTGTTCTTGTGAAGGCTTCTACTTGTTTACCAATTACTACAATGAGTTTCACCTTACCATGTTGTCATTTCCCTTTTGCTTTGTATAAAAGGGTGCACTTTACCTCATTGTTAATTTGTTTTCTCTGAGGAAGCTGCACCTTTGTGCGTAAAACGCGTTGTGATAAATAAATTCGTTAAGACTACCTACTTGTTGTTGCTGGTACAAGGGCTCCGTGGTACGTTTTTGGATTCCAGTTGTTCTTGTCTTTTGCATTTGCCAAAATCCAACAGTGACAACTATGATTTACTGTTGCTGGGGCCGACCTTTCTGCAATCACTTTACTTCCTACCTAAACAACAATCACAGCAGTTATTTTGCCCCGATCCCTCCATAGGGACAATCACTGAGGGATGCTCCAGTTCACAGTTAGCCTCCAGGTCTCATCTATACCTTTCCCCCACTGCCATTAATGAACAAATTCATCCAGAAAGCAAGAATGTGCAAGGCAAGAGTGATCCTCATTGCCCCCTTCTGGCCCTGACAAATGTGGCTTCCCTTCCTGTTGCCTGTACTGGTGCATTCACCAAGGATGTTGGATTGGTATCCAAACCTATTAACACATCCATCCGGATTGCTTCCTCCAGACCAGAGATGCATGAAATTTACCTCTTGGTTTCTCCAGTTCTAACCTTAGCCAGATATATCAGACTTCTATTTTCAGTTGTTCTCATCATAGCAGCCTTTCAAAAACAATCCACTAAGATCTACTACAACAGATGTAGAAGATTTTCCATTTAGGCCATGTCAAAAGGCTTAGACCCTTTGTCTGCTCCCATTCCTTCCCTATTAGAATTATTGTCTGAACTTTTCACATTGGCTCTAGGTATTCCACTGTCAAAGTGCATAAATGGCCACCATCTCAAATTTCCACACAGGACAGAATGACAATTCTACAGCTTTCTTAAGAGTCTCTAAACGATTTTTAAAAGGAGTGTTTCTTCTATGGGCACTTATCAGAAACCCAGTACCTCTCTGGGATATGGGTCTATGTTTATTCATCAAACAGCACATTCATCGAATGGCTGTTCATCGAACTCTACTTATTGAACCTAACTTTAATTGAAAGGCCAAATCATTGTAACTATACATCGAACGATGATAGTTGGCCAACATCAAGGAAGCCGACACAGCAACGAAGTACTTACTTACTTACTGTTATAAGGAAACCTGCCTTTCCCCACTGTAGTGCAATCTCGGAGTTGATATATATATAAAATTAGCAGGGGGTTTGGGGGTGTAAAGGGGACGCTGTTTATGTGGGGGGCTGCACCCTCCACACCCTCCGCTAATTATATATACCAACTCCAACATCAGAAAGGGCAGGTTTCTTTATACCTAAGTTACTGGTAAGTAAGTGCTCCATTGCTCTGTTTGGCTTCCTTGATGTTGGCCAACTATCAATGTTCACTGTATAGTGTTATGATGATATGGCCTTTAGATTAAAGTTAGAGTTTGACAGACATCCGTTCAATGAATGTGCTGTTCAACAAATAAACGTAGACCCTTGGAATATTACTATCATACTGCCGGCATTAACTAAACCCACCTTTTGAACCAGTAGTGTAAGTTGATTTAAAGTTCTCTCTTATAAAATCATTTTTATGGTGGCTATTGCATCAGCCAGATGGATTTCAGAGATACATACAGTTTCCTCCAAACCTCCCTATCTCGTATTCCATAATGGCAGAGTTTCCTTGAGAACTAACACATCCTTCCTTCCTTCCTAAGGTGACATCCGAGACAATCTGACAGTCTTTTTCAGCAAATTCTCAAAGGTGAATACATTTTACATATGCTGGACGTTCATTGACAGCTTAGGTTATATCTTCATAGGACCAAGCAATTCAGAAAGTCTGATCAATTGTTTGTCGCTTTTTCAAGACCTAAATTAGGCAAAGCAGTTGCTAAGGTTTCTTTCTAAATTTCCTTTCTCTGCAATAAAAAGGGCATGTCCCTACTGTCTAAACCTAAATCTTACACTACCAGAGTAATGGTCACATCATACCTCTCAACCTCTTAGAGCAAGAAATCTGGACAAAGCCATGCATAAAAGTGGGACAAAGGCCAAAAAGTAGGGACAATTTTTAAATATTGCTCTTACAAACTTAGAAAGTTGATAGAATAACAAGATTTGCATTAGCTTGTATTTTCTGAAGGGTATGAAGTCTGAAACTCAAATGTCTGTCATTATTTTCTAACTTCAATCTTTAATGAGTTGCCACTAATTTGCCAGAAAATCACAATTTTATGAGAAACGGACCAAAAATTTGTGGCAAAAATCTGTACAGTTGAGAGGTATGGGTCACATCAACACCCTTTACTAGTAGACTACCTACTCATGATAGTTGTTCTGTAGCAACTTGATCAACAGTTCAGACTTTTGTGTCTCATTACAAGCCGGATGTACAGTATAGATCATACTCTTCACAGGAATGTCTTTCATTGATAACCATCCAGGAAGCAGATTGTAAGAAAATGACACTGTTGTTGGTGGATGTTTATACAGAGAAAACATTTGACAAGGTAAGCTGGGATTTTATGAGAAGGCCAGTGGAAGCATTTGCATTCCGTTACAATAATAAGGCTAATAAGGTGGAGATGAAGGATAGGAGGCAAGAATTAAAGTAGGAGAACTCATCTCTGACAAATTGTGTTTGGACAGAGGTACCAGGCAGGGGTGTCTTCTTTCACCTTTGTTGTTTGCTTTATTTTTGGAACCATTGACAAAGAAAACATGGGATTCAGAAATGCAAGGATATAATTAGTATGGTAATCAAGAAAAGTTGGTTTTATTTGCAGATGATATTATTTTGCAGTTGATAAATCCAGAAAAAGATAAATACTGGTATTGTGGAACATTCTGAGACAGTTTTGAATCTTTTCATGATATAAAATTAATGAAGAAAAACAAAGGCTATACCCCTAAATGATGTACCCAAACATGAATTGGTTCAGCAATAACCATATTTATGTAGCATGATAAGATGATGTATTTAGGAGTATGGATTAAAATGTCTTCTGTTATGGCAACTTCGGATATAAGAGAAGAGACAAAACAAAATATAATGCAAAAATGAGAAATTGACACTCTTATTTATGAATATGGATAGTAAGATACAAGCAGTGAAAATGGTTTTAATCCCTTAAGTGTTATATACAGGTCAGGCATATTTTTATCAAACAGAGGAAATGTTATGGTCAATAATTAACAAAATGTTGAAGAAATTTATCCGGGAGGGGAAGAGGGCAAGAATAAAGTGGGATAAGTTGATCCTTCCAATAGAATAAGGTGGATAGGACTACCTGATTAAAGCTACTCAGTTAAGGCTCATATAAATAACACAAACAGAAGGTTATAATTCAAAGTGAAAATGGATGATGGATTACCACTAGCACTTCTTTGATACTGACTTGCTTCTGTTGCATCCTTGGGCTTCCAAGTGACTTGTACATGCACACCAATTTACACAGCTGCCCAAGCGAAGTCAGCCAAATCTGTCTTGACAGGTTGTGCTAGAACAGGTGAGAAGAAGGGAAATCCTGGATTGATACTCATCTGTGCAGTTCACCATTGTAATACTCATCTGATGAAGTCCAGCACCAGCAACTGAGCTTCAAAAGAATGTAAGTGCTAGGTTCCACATTTTCATGCATAGCACTGAATTTTCCTCACATGAAGAAGGGACCGTGTTTTCCTGAGAATCATGGTAACCATCAGTCCTAGAATTTTTAGGAATTCTCTTGTTGAGGTGCCATTCCTCCTGGAGAATTTCTGAAACATCATCTGGTAGGACAGGATATTGTTTTTAGGAAGAAAGGCCATTCTTTCATCAGTGTCAATTAAGCACCCCAGGAAGACAAGTATTTGTGAGGGTGCCAGGCACCACTTCCTAAGGTTAAAGATTTCAAAGACCTGCATACAGACTCTGCACAGATCAGCAAGTTATCCAAGTAAGGAAAAATGTGAATGCCAGGAGTCTGGCACTGAGCCTTTACTAGACCAAAGCATTTCATAAACACTCGAGGTACAGTGGACAGCCCAAAGGGCAATGCAGAGAACTGATTGTGTGAACCAGACTCAACAAATCTCATAAATGTTCTTAAGAGGTGAGCAATGGGGATATAATGATATACATCCTTCAAGTCCAGTGTCACCATGAAGCAGTGGTTTCACAGAAGATGAAGCACTTTCTGCTGGTTGAGCATTTTGAACTTGAGGACATTGATAAAGGTACTCAGAAAAGATAGATGTTAAGTTGTCTATCTCGCCTTCATTCTTGCTGGATGGGTTCGGAGCCGACCTCGGCTCCGACTCGGCCACTCTAAAAGCTCGAGAGTTGGTTCCACCGGCTCGAGGCTCCCCTTATATCCCACAATGCTAGGCGAGAGTTACCCCAGATCTCGTTTGCCGCTACAGCTTCGAGGTTGGTTTTTCTACCGGTTCTTGGTGAGTGACTTTTCTTGTTGAAATTAGTCTTTCAAAACCCCTTTAATTTTAATATATTTACTTAATTCCCTTAGATTAGAGAAAATTTTATCCCCTTCTAAAAAATTTCCGTTTTTTTCCCTCGAGAACCTTAGGTTCTTCCCTTGGGCCTACAGGCCTTTCCTTCCCTAGTGGAGTGTGTGTGTATTATTTTATTTTAAAATCCTAGTTACTGGTTTTATTATATTTTAACTTGACAGGGTGTAACTAGTGTGTTTGTGTGTGTGTTTGTGTACACCTGTTCAAAAAAATGTCTAAAGAAGCAAAGGTCTCCGGATTCAAGAAGTGTGATGCGTGCTGTCAGAAAATGTCTCTGACAGACGCTCACACTTCTTGTGTCTACTGTCTGGGGCCTTTGCACCTGCAGGACTCCTGTGCTGTGTGCCATGGCTTCAGCCCCAGGGTCCTGCAGGAAAGAAAGAATAAATTGATACTCAGAGGCTTACTCAAGCCAGAGGATTCCCTGTCTGTTTCAACAGGGAAGCCCTCTAAGGCATCTAGGTCTTCGGCTCCGCAACTGAGCCGAGACCTAAGGTTTCTCAACCTCTGCCTTCATCGGCTCCGGCTGGAGCCGATAAGTCTCAGTCCACAGTTTCTGTGGCTCCCTCGGCTCGGTCGGGACCCGATGTAGTAGAAGTTCCTGTGTCGGCTCCGACCAGACCTTCGGAGCCGACAACTAGGAAGAGGTCCAGGTCACCATCTCTTGGCTCCGTTCATTCGGCTCCAGGATCTCCCCTGCTGTCTGAACGGAGCCAAAGATCTCACTCCTCTAGGTCATCGAGGCTGTCGGATCATGACCTTCAGAGGGTAGTGAGTCGACTTCTTAAGTCCGAGGCACTGGCCCAGATGCTTCAGAGCCCGACTCATCAGTCGATGCCTGCCCCGGTCCATCAATATATTCCTCCTTCGACTCTCTTGAGCTCGGAGCCGGGTCGTGTCGGAACCGAGACTGTGTTAGCGTCGGAGCCGATACAATTGTCTTCGCCCGTCGGCTCCGTTTTCTTCTTTGGAAGAATCTCGGCGGACTTCCTCGTCGGCTCCGAGGGGGTGAGTGGCATCGGACCCTTGTCCGACCCCCCTCTCCCTCTCGGTGCTTCGGCGCTGGTGAGTTCGGCTCCGACATTGGCCTCGGAGCCATCACTGTCGGTGCCGAGGGGGGTTCTTAGCTCCTCGGAGCGGGGACCTCTGGCTCTGCCTGACAGGGGTGCATTCGAGGTCATGCGGAGTGTGTTAGAGCCTGGCTCTACTCCACAGTCGGCTCCGTCCGCCCCTCCCTCTACGGTGCCTCAGGCCAAGTCGACTCACTCCCTCATCCCGGACCGCAGAGAGCCAACTCCTCAGGAACCCCCTGTGGGGATTTCATCCTCTTCCGAGGCCTCTCCTGATTTGGCAGAAGAGCCCCCTCGGAAGAGGAAGTGTAAGAGGAAACACATTGACTCACCTGAGTCCATCACATCAGACACAGATTTGGATGATTCTGAGGGTTCCCCCCGTTCCCCTTCTGAAGATGTCTCATTTGCAGACATTCTGGAGATCCTGAAACAGAGGGGAAATTGGCCAGCCCTCAACCCTTCGGAGGACGAATCTGTGTATCTTGAGGCATTTGGCTCTCGTCCTTCCACCTCCTGGGTGTCCCCCCCTTCGACCCCCTCATGCAGGTGGTTGCTAAGAAGGCATGGACGGCTCCTGATTCAGTGGACCCCACTCCCAGGAGACCCTCCAAGTTCATAACAGCTCCAGCAGACAAACAGTTTTTAACAAAAGGAGTTTCTGTGGATGCTATGGTGGTAGCTGCTGCCACTAAGAAGGAGCTAGCTGATCCTTCAGTACCTGTCCATCCACCTAACAAAGAATCTAGGTCCATGGACAGGTACGGCAAGCGGATGTTCTCGTCATCGACATTTACCATGCGTCCGCTGAACTACCTGTGCCATTTTACTCGTCTTCAAAGGGACTTGATCAAGGAAGCGAGTGAAATGTTAAAGGACCCTACAGCTGCGGGTTTCCAAGATAAGATGAACACGCAGCTGGCTACCCTTAACTCTATAACCAACTCCTCCATGCGCCTTCTTTCTTACGCGGCTGATGGAGCGAGCAGAGCCGCAGGGACAGGTGTGGCCTTACGTAGGCATGCCTGGATGCGGCTATGCAATTTTGCAGACCCCTTCAAGACGTCTTTCACGAACTCCCCGTTTGATGGATCATCCCTCTTTGGTCCCCAAGTGAAAGAAACCTTGACTAGGTGCGAGACTGATGGCAAGACCCTTTCTGCCGTCGGAGTCCGTTTTTCTACTCCTTCCAGGCCTTACCCCAAAGGCCAGAAAGGTGGAAAGATGTGGTTCCGTAAACAATCTCAAGGGACTTCGCCTGACGCACAGAGTCGCTTCCGCCAGAGGCAGAGGCGGAATAACAATGGTAGACGCCGCCCTAGGGGCAGGGGGGGTCCGCAGAACCAGGGCAATCGGGAAGTCTTCCCTGACAAGCCCTTTCAGCATCCCTGAGGTGTTGCCCGACTGCCCATCTTTGGAGGCAGTCGGGGGAAGATTGTCACTGTACCCAGAAGCCTGGCTATCCCTGACTCAAGACAAATGGGTACAGTCCATCATTTCGAAGGCTATTCTATCCCCTTTCTTCGCTTTCCAAATCAGTCAAAAAAATCCCTTCCAGATGTTCCACCCGCTCAAAGCGATCTACCAGCTTTGCAGATCTCAAAACTGCTTGCAAAAGAGCAATTCAGCCAGTTCCAGCAGACCAGCAAGGATCCGGAATCTACTCAAGGTTCTTTTTAGTTCCAAAGAAAACAGGGAACTGGAGACCAATTTTGGATCTCAGTATCTTGAACAGATCAGTCAAGAAAACAAGATTTCGGATGGTCACGCTGCAATCCATCCTTCCCCTTTTGGGCAAAGGAAACTGGATGTGCTCTATAGACCTTTGGGATGCGTACTATCACATAAAAATGAACAGACGCTCCAGAAGATTCCTCCGCTTCAGGCTGGGAACCAGTCATTTTCAGTTCAGGGCCCTGCCCTTTGGTCTCACCACTGCCCCCCGGGTGTTTACCAAATGCATGGCAGTGGTAGCTTCTCACCTGAGACGACAAGGATTCCAGGTGTTTCCATATTTGGACGACTGGCTCCTCACAGCTCCCACCAAGCATCTCCTTCTGATGGCCAGAGATTACACTTTTCGCATTTGTCAAAAGCTGGGTATTTCAATAAATTGCGAAAAGTCTGTTTTGTCGCCTTGTCGTACTATTACCTACATAGGCGCAAATCTAGATACAATAAACATGTCTGCAAGACTAACACATCAGAGAATAACAGACATTCACAAATTGGTATCACTCCTTTTCAACAACAACAGAATCAAAGCCAGGTTAGTTCTGAAGGTGTTGGGAATTATGGCAGCGGCCATACCTCTGCTTCCATTAGCCAGATACCACATGCGAATCCTTCAATGGATGCTCTTTACTCAATGGTCATACCAGCAACTTCCAATGTCTCACACCATTATGATCACGCAAGCGTGCAAAAATCATCTCATGTGGTGGATGTCTTCCCCCCAGCTCTTGTCGGGAAGACCCTTTGTTCCACCTCCTCCGGTTGCTACTCTGACAACGGATGCCTCCCTGATCGGGTGGGGGGGGCATTATCAGGGCAGGACGGTCCAGGGCACATGGCAACCAAACGAGTGCCACTTGCACATAAATGTTCTGGAGATGAGAGCAGTGCTTTTAGCGTTGCAAGCCCTTCAAGACTCTCTTCCCTTGGGAACGATTGCAATCCAGACAGACAATATGTCTGTAGTGTGGTACATCAACAAACAAGGCGGAACCAGATCTTACCCCCTGTGTCGAGAAGCACTCAGACTGTGGCAATGGGCGATTTCTTCTCAGCGTTTTCTGATAGCAACGCACATCCCCGGGAAGTCCAATCAAATTGCAGACAAGTTGAGCAGAGCTATACTCATGCCTCACGAGTGGTCTCTGAAAGACTCTGTAGTGAGAGAAATTTTTCTCAAGTGGGGTCAGCCTTGCTGCGATCTTTTTGCTACTCCCCAAAACAGCAAGTGCAGAGAATATTTCACTCTATTCCCTTTACCAGGCCAACCCAGCAGAGACGCTCTAGTCCAAGTTTGGCCCCGGGGACTTCTGTATGCATTTCCTCCTTTCCCACTGATCTCTCAAGTAATACAGAAAGCTATCGCTCAGAAGGCCTCATTGATCCTCATTGCTCCTTACTGGCCTCGACAAGTGTGGTTCCCCTTTCTACATCGTTTTCTCTTGAGCGACCGTGGAATCTGGACCTAGTTCCAGATCTTTTGATCCATCAGTCGGGTCAGTTTCATCGCCCTCCCTCTCTGAACCTCACTGCTTGGTTCCTCCAGTTCCAACCTTAGCCAGGCTTCCTCAATTATCTCACTCTGTTAGAGATATTTTGATAGCTTCCCATAAATCTTCCACTCGAAAGATTTATTTGAGTAAGTGGAAACGCTTCACATATTGGGCTCAAGGAAAGGACATAGATCCTTTCACTGCTTCCATCCAACTAGTCCTCGATTTTCTAGCTGAACTCTTCCATGCAGGTTCATCTCCTCTACACTTAAAGTTCAATTGGCAGCTATTTCTAATTTTCATGTGGGTATTTCTGAATCTGCCCTAATGTCCCACAAGCTCTGCAAAGCCTTTTGAAAGGAGTTTTTCTTCTCAGACCTCCTATAAGAAATCCTCCTTCTCCTTGGGACCTAAATTTAGTTCTTGCTTCTTTGATTCTTCCCCCTTTCGAACCTGCAGTCTCCTGTTCTTTAAAATTATTATCATGGAAAACTCTTTTCTGGTAGCTATTACATCAGCTAGAAGAGTTTCAGAGCTTCAAGCACTCAGCTGTCGTCCTCCTTATCTTTTGTTTCATAAGGACAGAGTATCCTTACGAACTAACCCGTCCTTTTGCCTAAAGTGGTCTCGACGTCAAATCTGAATCAAAGCATTGATCTACCGGTCTTTTTCCAGAATACTCCAATAGGTCTGAACAAAAATTACACTGCCTGGATGTTCACCGTCAATTGAGGTACTACTTGGATAGAACTAAACAGTTCAGAAAATCTGATCAGCTGTTTCTCTCCTATGCGGAGAGCAGAAAGGGACTTTCAGTTTCAAAGGTATCATTATCCAGATGGCTAACATCTTTGATTTCCCTTGTATATGAAATTAGACATCAAAAGCTGCCTGATAAACCTAAGGCTCATTCCACCAGAGCTTTGGCTACTTCTTTAGCCTTCCAAGACAGACTGCCTATCGACACCATTTGTGCAGCGGCTACTTGGGCTACTCCTCACACTTTCATTTCTCACTATAAGTTGGATTTAGCTTCTAGGCATAGAGCTAACTTTGGTTCCACTGTTCTCAGGAGTCTGTTCCGTTAGGCCACCCGCGACAAGGTGCTAGGGACGCAGTCCCATCCAGCAAGAATGAAGGCGAGATAGACAACTTAACATATAGAAGTTATGTTCTTACCATAACGTTCCATGTTAGTTGTCTTCTTCTCGCCTTCTTCTTGCGTCCCACCCTCCTTCCCCCTGGCCTGGACAGACCTAGAGGAGTTCTGATTGTGACCTCTCTTTCTACCACCTCTTTCTTAGACATATGCTATTATGCATATTTCCTGGTTCAGGATGTAGGTCACCCTTCTTTCTTCCTGTTGTTAGAGGTGGATTCTGTTTTGCAGTTATTCTGTTACTATTATAAGCTGGGGTTAGCTTACAAACGAGATCTGAGGTAACTCTCGCCTAGCATTGTGGGATATAAGGGGAGCCTCGAGCCGGTGGAACCAACTCTCGAGCTTTTAGAGTGGCCGAGTCGGAGCCGAGGTCGGCTCCGAACCCATCCAGCAAGAAGAAGGCGAGAAGAAGACAACTAACATGGAACGTTATGGTAAGAACATAACTTCTATTTTTAGCACCAGTCTTGATGACAGCTGTGGTTCTCCTCTACCCAAACCAGACAATAGTACAGCCCTGAAGGATGTGTCTGACCCTTGTGTCATGCTTAGTTATGGTACTAATACCACAACAGGGGACTTGGAGGCAGAAGAAGGCAAGTGGACTGATACCCTGCTGAGGCTAGTGTACAGTCACAAGCCATAGGCTAAGGCATATTTGTTGATTTAGTTATATGTTTTTTAGGTGCACAAAGGGTAGATGGTGGGGTGGGTGGCACGATGTCTGAGTCCATTAAGTTAGTGGTCAAAAACAAGCAGGAGTAATACCAGTAATGACTGCATGGTCAGCCTAGTAAAAATACAATATTCCATTATTCTCCCATAAAATATTATTCTGAAGTCTATTTCTGAAGAGATACTGTTCTGAACACTACACAGGATATAAATGGCAGTATTTTGAGAAATACAGCCTGTTTTGATGTCTTCCATTGTTATAAAAAATAAAAATCAGAAACAAATGAATAGAAACAGCATAACACAGTTTTTAGACAAGAAATAAAGCAAAAGCTTATGAAAAAAATCTGGTCAGAATTTTTAACATACAAAATAGCACCAGAATCATGACTTACATGAAAAAAAAGCATTTTAAATGCTGTAGTCCTGCTGAATCATCTCAGTTAATCCTAACACCAAAGAAAACCTTCAAAATCAGCAAGTGTTCATGTCAATCTTCCAAATGAAGCTTTTAATCAAAAGAAACAAAAGGCACAATTAACTCACACTTCTAGAAGCATGAGGTAATGAGAGGAACTGTACTGCAATAGCCTTAGTACAGAAACTCAGTTAAACATTTAAAATGGCATTAAAATATATTTGCATGGCTAAACATTCCAAAAAAACTAACAAATTATATATATTAAATGGTATAAGTCTTATAATATGCAGGCAAGTTAAAAACCCAGGCATATACAACATTTCCAATAAGAAAAAAAAAACAGCAGCAGAATGCACTATTCAAGCATTGATAGAAAAAGGAAAAGGAAGTAAACACCCAGAATGGTTTCTTACCTAAGCTCATCAACTAAAGAGGTCCAGAGTTTGGAGCATTCTTCCAAGAGATCCTTCTCTTACTATGGCACTGGAAAACTGAAAGTGTCCTGTCTGTGGGTCTGTAAGAGGATCCCTGTGCTACCAGGTGATTTGTCCATTGCACCCAAAGATAGGCAGTGGGAGACAGTCTGAGGCCACTACCACCTGAATGCCAGCAAGGAATTGTTATGGTGAGTATCAGAGTATTTAGAATTACCCTGGCCACCTGCCATCTTGTATCTCACTTAGAACATTTGCTAATGAAAAAAAAAAACAAGTTAATATTTTTGTAGATGCAATAAATGTAGCATTTTATGACTTTCATCATTTTGTCCTATTTTTCAAGCCTATGTGTTTACAAAAATGTTTATATCTTAAGCCAAGGGCATTAATCTAGACACCTACCCTTGTAACATTAAATTAAATTATTCAAGAACATAAATGCATGATTAATAATTATTCAATAACATAAATGCATGATTAATAAAATGAGAACACTTTTACAATCCACCCCCACCCAGCAGCCCAGTATCACAGCATTATATTAACTCAGATTTGCTTTTATTCAGCCTTCCTTCTCTTGACATACTTTAAAAGCCTATAATTCTGGCAACTCAAAAGTACTTATTTACTTCAGTATCTTTAACACATACAACAATCACTGAAAAGACCCCCCCCCACACACACACACACATTTAAAATACCCCTGACTGCTTAGTATTCAAAACTGCTTTACAATATAGCATAGTTTATATCATGAAATGTTTTATATAAATACCAATAAGAACAAATACTGTTTTACTTATAGTTACTTCTTTTTGTCTTTCAGTGTCCTTCTAAACATTAATGACACAATGTGGGTTGTGTGCTTTACAGTCCAGCCACAAGTTTAACAAAGTCAGCAAAAGAGTAGTCTTTTCTCATCCAAGTTTTCTTACAAAGTCATACTTCAAAAATGTGATTAGTGCTTTATACTCTCCTATTTATTAACTAATTTCAGTGTTGCTGGTCTTCTTGATTTTTTCCATCTCTCAGCAACAGTCTAAGTACCCTTGATTCTTCTAGTCATCTCCTGTGCTTGTTTATGTCTCTCATGCATTTTCCTTTGGAATATTGAAAAAGGTTTCACTGGGAAAGTCCCTCTGTGAGCTGTATTGTCAGAAGAATGAGAAGCAGAGTTCTCTTCTGTTTTCTGGCTCACGTTTTGTTAGATAAACTTTATTTCCTCTGTAGCCTGTGCAGCATCAAAAATGTATTTGATTGCCCAAGAAAAATATTCTGAAGACAGCTGCATACAGCAGCTTGAATCTCACACCCCCTCTCAACATTTACTGATTGCTAGGATAAATTTGCTTCTCTTCTGCCTGGTGTAGAGGGAATAATCATTTTCCACAAACAATTTACCGTATCCTGATTTTAATGCTATTCCCTTCTTCCACATATTGTGAAATTTAAATTAGACACAAGGATAGAGTATATTTTGTCTCAACATACCTTTAAAATATTGGATCTATTTAATACTGTAGAGAGAGATATGTGTGTGCATTGCTAACAAATTTTAACCATCAGGCTAAAAGCTGTTGACTTGTGAATATATGAAAAAGAATTCCAGATTCTCTTTTCTTTCCTGTCTTTTCTTTATTTTCATTTTGTAGCCCCATTGTGACCATCTAGACTGCCCAGCTGCCCTATGAGATTCATTTATTTCTCCCAGAAATAAGAAACCAGCGGATCGTTCTGTTGCAAGAATTGAGCAAAGAGGGTGGTGTCATCATCTATCATGTGATCTAGATTTTTTTCTTCATGTTGATGCATGCCTGTACTCTTTTTACCATGGGTGTGACTTCCATACCTCCTGTTTTCAATTTTGCATTTCTGTGTGTTATCTTTGCAAGCTCAGTCATCAAGCCATTCCTATGGACCAGCTGTGGCTCTGTCATCCATGGTGGGCCAGCAGACACCTGATGCTCTACTCCTGATTCCTCCATGACAACTCTTCCATTGGCCAACTCACTAATCAGACTTGGGTTGATTGTAGAAATGTCAGCTGTATCCTGGCAAGGCACAAAACTAGTTACAGACTGTTTAAAATAGTAGCATTAATTAAGTAAATTCTCTTAATATTGAATTGTGTGGCTTGTGAATAGCTTGGAATGGTAAAAGGAATTCTCAGTGAAAAGCAAGACCACTTGTATAGAAAACCAGCACAACATCACAAAGACATATTGGGTTCTGTGCAAAACCATAATAGTATAAATGATATATTGAATAACTATGCAGTTTTATTTACAGATTTAGAAAATTGCCTAGGCGAATATCAAATACAAATTAAACCTGATACAATGCTAGTGATGCATGTATCTAGGAAAGTGCCATTAATTATTAGCACAGAAATACAGCAAATACTGTAGCTAATGAAAAGCGTAGTTGACATTAAAAAATGGATCCAGCAAAAGGGATAAATATTGTGATGGTGCTGTAAGGAAAGACAAGATTCAGATTAGTGTTAATCCACAAGACCGGAATAAAATGGTTAAAGGTGAGCACTACACCATACTAATTGTTGAAGAAGTGGTTAAAAGCATGCCAGATGCAAAGTTTATTTTATTACTATTTAGGGTTTCTGGCAGGCAAAGCTAGATGAACAAAGCTCTAAACTGGTTTTATTCAAAATGTCATTAGCAAAATACAGATTCCTTAGATTACCATTAGCTATTTCATCAGTACTAGAGTTACTCCCAAAAGCTGTTACACAAGTATGGAAGTTATTGTTAAAATAACCGGTTTCCTGTTAGTGTGCAGTCAGATACAAGAAGAACATGATAAGAACACTGGTAAAGCTACTAAGCAGATTAAGACAGCATAATTTCAAGTTAAATTACAGCAGATGTAAAATAAGTGACAAGTCTGAAATACCAGGGTTATATTTTAACTTCATGTGGATTAAAACCTGATGCAGAAGAGTTAGGGTAACTGTTTATATGCCAAGGCCAGAAGGCAAAAGGTACAGCAGAGGTTTCAAGGTGTGATACAGTATTTTATATTTTTCCCATCTAATTGTCTCTGATAACTGTGCATGCAAAAAAGTGGTAGAGTAAGATGAAGCTTGGGAATGGAATTACTGACAGCAAAAATAAATGTTGAAATGGCCAAGAAACCATTCTGAAATGTGCCAAATGTTACATATTATGATGTGAATAAGCTAATTATATTGAAAGTAAAGGCCAGTTGGAATGATGCAGTGGTCTGCGATCCTACAAATGACTAGAATCATTGCCTATGGGTAAAGAGAATTCATTGATACACAAAACCACATTCTCAAATAGAAAAGGACCTATTAAAATAGAATGTGCATGTGTGAAATTCCATGAATATGTCTATGGTATAGAAGTTTGTGGCAAAACAGACCACAACCCCTTATAAAGTATATTCAGATATTGTTTTGTATAGATCACCTCTTAGATTGCAAGCAGTGTTACATAATCTACAGAAGTATGACCCACATGTATAATACAAACCAAGTAAGGAATTCAGATATAGCAGGTATGTTGAGAAGAGCATATTAACCAAAGAAGTACAAATAACAGTTAGAAGACAAACTAGAGATTATTTGGGTAATACCATACTTACTTGTGACAGAAGAAAAAGTAAAATAATTTCCAGAAGTATTTTGAAATGTGCTTATGTAAATGTATTACCCTGAAAAGATGGCCTGACAAAAATCATGACCAGTGAAGTGCATTAAGATTTATTTTTCATTTAAGGAATAAATTAGTTGTGTCATAGGATTGATATCCACAGCTGAAAAATAACAGTTCCTAGTCAACTGAGAAGACAGGTGCTTGAAAGGTTTCGTGTCACCTGCAGTAATAGTAAAGTAGAAAGAAAGATGTGGCAGTAAAATGTATTGACCAGGATTGTAAACTCAAGCAAATGAAGTAGTAGAGTTGTCCCATGTGCATTTAATACCACAACAATAAGAATGAAGAGATACAAGCAAACTCAGTTCCAGCATATTAGTGGCATTGAGTGTGCACTGATTTGTTGTCTCAAAGAAGATATATATCTCATTTAAGTGGTCTTGTTATTTCATACTGCCTGAAATTCAGATTATTTGAACTTCCATTATGGTGCTGATCAGCTAATGAGCGGTTTGACTGCAATCTCATCACTAAAAAAATTCAGCAAGCTGCAAAGTTATCAAATTGCACTTCATAAGTTATGATAATCATGGCTAATGCCAACAAGGAGAAGGAAACCTTGGGATATGAGGCAAACTGATCATAACCAATAAAAGGTAACTTTTCTGTGGACCAGAAATGGCAATTACATTCTTCTTCATGTGACTGCTTGGCAACAGAGACAGAAACGGCTACTATAGCTGAAAAACTGGATAAACTGTATGCAAGAATAATCAAAATAAGAAATTCTTTAACAGATTACTTAAAGAATAATGACAAGAAAATAGAGGAAATTGAATCAGCTTTGTCTTCAAATTCAGATTATATACAAACGCAGCAGTCAGAGAGTAGTGAAGCATCATGCAGGCTGAGAGTTCTGAAAGTGTTCAGAGAAGAGTTAGAGGAAAAAATTACAGAAAGAGAAAATTAGGAGCAGAGGGAGAACCGGAGGTTTATCGGCTTCCCTAAGGGAGTAGAGAGCCCTAATTGGAAACGTTTTAATAGAACAGCTGATTAAGTGGTCTGATCTTCCAAAAAAGTGATCTTGATTGATAGAGCGTACCGAGTTTTTAACCCTACTGGAGGTGTCAGGTACTTCCCTCACCTGATAATAGCAGATAAATATACTACTTAAAAGAACAGGTATTAAGTGCCTTATGGAAAAAAGACAAAGTTTTATTGTAGGGACTCAAATAGATTTTGTTGATCATGACTTTCCATAAACACAAGACTAAAAAGGGGCAAATCCACCCCTCTCTTTAAATTGTGCAGGTAGCTTTAGCTTCATTTCAATTTGCTTTACCCAGCTATATTTAAGATATTTTTCCTGCATTGTACAAAACCTTTTTTGGATCCTGAGCTTTTTGTAGAGGAACTGGATTCCTATCAATCAAAATTATCCCAACAGTCCACTGAAGATTGGAAGCAACCACCAGGAACAAAGAAATGATAAAAATGGAAGAATCGAGAACAAAGATGGCCAGTTAAACCATTCCCAGTATTCTGCCAAAAAGAGTTAGAAAAACAGAAAGAAGTTGGGAAGCACAGTAAAAGAATGTCGGCAGAGATGAAAGGGAAGAGAATGTACAAACTGTTGAAGAAAGTGAAGATCGAAAGGCATGGAACTTAGACTATAAACTTTTAACTGTCAACTTATGGACAAAATATTGGAATGATATTCACAACTGGACCTGGACAAGTCTTAGACACTCAAGCTGAGCATGTTGTACATTGCTGATTTGCCAAAATACTTAGAAAATATTAGATGTTCTTCATAGTAATCAGTACTGCAGTAGCCTTTACTATATGGGTTATATTCTGTCAAGAATGTAACAACTGGCCACCTTCCAAAGCTTCATGGCACCCTCCATGTGTCCAAACTGTCAAGCATCTCAAGGTGAGCTGACTAAAAGACAAGTTTACATGTGAAGCCCTTAAGAGCTTTACTTCTGCCAAAGAGTATGCTCCTCGATGAGGAAGATTGATGGTCTGCTTGTCGCTTTTCTTTACTGGGGAGATACATTCTTTTGGGGAATAACTTCCATTTAAAATAAGAAAAGTTATTTTAAACCTAGGAATGTTATTATTTAATGGACTATCTTGAGACTGTAAAGTTCTTTTAAACAGAGCACTTTCTTTCTGTGCAGAAATTGTGTTTATTTTTCTGTTGTGGGACTGCCATAGTGTTTTTATGTGCTTTTTACTGTTTTTTTTTTTCTGTCAAAAAAGTAACTTTTGTGGACTGGTAGTTTTACTGGCATTTGCTGCTTGTCTTCCATGGGAAAGAGGCACCATTTACTGCTTGACCATGGAACAGAATACTAGTTCCATGGTCAGTCCTTTTTCCAGCCACAAAAAGAAAAAGTTAAACAAACAGCCTTCGTCACCATAGCAGGCTAACAGTTTGCCTTAGCCACAGGTGAGTGACTCTGTTGAACCTCAAACCACTCATTTTCTTACCCCTGATCCCTCTGGTGTAGCACCTAGAGTCTTTATGGACCGGGGGTTACCCATGTCCACTTCAACTGTTGGAATCGTCTCAGTAGGCAAGAGAAAGACACTCTTGTCAGTCCTGGGAGAGGCAACAGGAAAGGTTTCTCTGTTGTGTCAAAATGCTGTTCCCATCCCTGGGGAAGCAGTGAAGTTGGCCCCAACCATGTATCTATTCCTTAAATTTCTTTTCATAGGAGTAGTTTACTGGGACTGGCTCAGGGCTTAATTCAGGCTGATGATCCTTCTCATAAAGTAGTTTCCAGTAAAAGAAAGAGGGAAGAGATTCAAGATTCTGAACATAAACAGGAAGATGCAGGGACTCTCTGATGCATCAGGCATCTCTGATCAGTACTAGCAAGAAACTACAGTCCCTCATAAAATCATCTAAGGCCAGCTTCGAAAGAAAAATTGCACAAGACGCTAAAGATAATCACAAGGACTTCTTTAGTTATGTCAGTGTCAAAGGAAAAATCAAAGATCAATGCAGCCAAGGTTCAGTTAAGGTTCCTTTATTCTTGTACAATGAGACAAAAATGCAGTTCAGAAATATGTCTGACATTATACAGGAAATCCTTCATTATTATACCGTTCTATAAGCCATTGCCGTCTAAGCTGACTTAATTAAATAAACTCTAAGCATTGTTCTAAAACAGGTGTTTACTAAGTTTTTCTGCTGATATAACAATTGTAAATGTTCCCATGAGAAAGTTTTCTCAAAAACAACGTGGCCTTGCTGACCACCAGTCTGTAACAATTCACTCATATTCGGTGTTACAATTTGTGATTCTTTCCTACTTTGAGCACAAAGCATATACTGATTACAGCCTATAGTCTTATCTAGTTCCTCTACAGCTGCAGTGTTCACTCAACACGAACAAGGTTATTTGCCTAAGTCTAATAACATTTCAAAATGCTTTATTGTTCTCTTTCCCTAATGCTAGCAAAATCATCTGTTTCTCAGTGTATGAACAAGGTCATTCACTGAGCTGACCAGAAGCAAAGTCAGAAAGTACATGCAATTATTTTCAAGCCTGTAACAGAATAAATGTGTTAACCCTTTTAGGCTTCTAATGCAGCAAGCATAATGCTAATACATATATTAATACATATTTTACTATATATGTGAATACATATTTTTCTTACATTTCCCCCTATTAACACTTTTATTCTCTTCAAAAGTATAAACAGTTAATTTCTTCTCCTAACCTCTTCAACTTGGGATTTGCAGTTAGGTGAGTCATTTAGTTTAATCTTCTGAAAGCATTTTATTTTCCAGTAATTTATCAACCTCAGTGTTTTGATACAAGGTTTCAGATACTGACATGTCTATCAATTCTTTAATCAGTTTTTTCATGCAGGGTATGCCACAACATGCACACACTCCCAACAGGAGTATCCCCACACAGACAGCTATTAATATGTTCATTATGAAGGTACCCCACCCCCCCCAAACAGATTCTAGAAAAAGTCCGTCAGTGGGTTGAGGCCTGGTTTGGTCATGGCCGACACTTGCTGTATCACCTCAAGGTGGTCATTTATCTCATGCTGGTAATCAGGAATTCTTTGATTAAAGTGCACGTACCACCTCTCGCCGCTAGGGTGAAGTCAAGAGCCATACGGTTCTGGAGCACTACAGTTCTCATAGCATTCAGTTCATCAGTTATCAATTCAAGAGCAGAAAAAGTTGCATTACTCATTACTTCGAGAAGTTTAGACAGTTTTCGCAGTTCCCAAATTGATTTTGCCACTGCATATGCTGGTAATATGCCTGCCCATGATATGACAGCATCACTCAAGCCCATGTGCGTCAGCTTGGTATCCACGGTATGATGGTCTTTCCAGCCCGCCTCGATCTGTCCCACTGGATTCTCAGGCTTTCTGACAGCTTTCTTGGCTACATCTCGGGTATTTTGAATATTTCCCTGAGGCAAAACTGCAGTGTGTTGTATGTCCAGAACCAGGTACCCCAAAAAACAACTGACGGACCAATTCTCAGGTAGCCATTTATATGCTTTCTTACCACACACAAAATAACAATCCCCTACCTTAGTAGTTACTTTACTGAAATATGGCTGCCCTGCACGAAACATTTTCCTATCTATTATAGACAGTTGCTTAAAAAGAACAGGATTACGTTGCACTTCATCAATAGTCTCGTGCATGGACTTGAGAAATGAGTCATAATTCGAATTACAAACTGTATCCATTCTGTTTGTTTTGGTATAACATTTGTAATATACAGTCACATTGCACCTGCTCCAACCCACTTGAATTGTGTCATTCTTATAAAAACATACAATTCCCTTTTGTGTTGCAGGCAAATACAATGCTACCTTATCATGTGCTTTGATAGTTACAGTCTCATAAACCAAATTTTCCCAGGTCTCTTTGACCCCTGGGGGGACTGCAGTCATTAGTAATCCCCCGTATGCTGTTGGTATGGCTGTGCAAATCCAGCAATTCGAAACATTAAAAGTCTCAGCATATACACGTGTAATTGCCTGATAAGTGTTAAAGTTCGGGTGCCAGTCTATGGACGACTCATCACGTTTATTCAGTTCAGCTGGTGTGGCCGGAAAAAGGATGGGCCACAGCAAAAAGATTATTGTTATCAGTACAGTCAACAGGATAATCATGCAATACTTCTGGGGTTGTTCTGCATTCCTGTTTGCTCTAGATTTTGACATGTTTAGTCTTTTTGTGGAACAGCAAGATTTTTATATAGCTCAAAGTTTTTGCAAAGGTTACTGTGTGTCATATGGATCCAAGAGGATTTCTTACCAATCTTGACTGCTGTGGGTGTCGACAAAAGGACCTGGTAAGGTCCCTCCCACTTTGGTGAGCTCCAATTCTTCCGCTTGTCGATCTTCACCTAGACCTAATCGCCTGGGGCTATTGTCACTTCCAACGGTTGATTTGGCTCTTTACCTGAAACAGAAAACTGCAAAAGATGTTTAGAGTTCAGCATACATCCCATATATCTTGCTAGTGTACAGTCTGCTTCCTGGTCCATGGGCATGAGAATTTTCGACTGAGGGGTATAGTATGCCCTCCCAAATATTATCTCAAAAGGAATCAATCCTTTCGCATTTGGAACAGTTCTCATGCTCAACAGTGCCAGGGGCAGGCAGTACACCCAATTCTTCTGTGTATCTGACATCAATTTCCTATGCTTGTTCTTTAAAATCTCATTGTGCCTCTCCACCAACCCTGCAGATTGAGGATGATATGCACAATGGTTTTTTAAAGAAATTCCAAAATATCTACTGAGTTGTTGTATAGTTTGATTTACGAAATATGTGCCATTGTCACTGTAGATCCTTTCCAGTATACCAAATCTAGGAATAATTTCTTTAACCAGGGCCTTTGCAACCATAGCTGCATCTGGATTTTTAGTCGGAAAGGCTTCCACCCATTTGGAAAACATATCTACAATGACAAGGCAGTAGCGTTTATTTTCACATTTACTCAATTCTATGAAATCCATACAAATAGTATAAAACGGATACAGTGGTGTAGGGAAACTCCCTTGCTTGGGCTTTAACGCCCCCTGTGCATGATGTTTGTTATAAGTGTGGCATGATAAACAAAATTTTTTGTATAGTTTGTAAATCCGTATGTAGTGAATACCCGGTTGACTAACTGTACCATCCCCCCTGTTGAGACATGGCATTGCCCATGGCTCAACAAAGCTGCATATCTAAACAAATTAGATGGCAATATTGGATGTAATGGGATCCTATCTCACTTACATTCATAACTGATGGGTTCGGAGCCAATCCGTCGGCTCCGACTCGGCCACTATATACTAGAATGAAGTCTCTCATTGGCTGGGCTTCCCCTTATCCCAGAATGCACCACGCCTGCTTCCCCAGATCTCGTTTGCCGCTTTTCAAGCTGGACGTGGTCTCGACTTGGCTGGAGCTAAGTGTATTTTCTTGACCTTTTTGGTCTTTTTGATTAGGGTTTCTCTCAGAATTTCAACAAACAGCTGTTTTAACAGCTTTGTGAGCGTTTGTTTTCAGTTTGTGTGAATTTTAGAAAATTTTATATTTTCGCGCTTATAGTATACTGGGCAAGGCCCGTTTAAGTTAGAGGGCCTTTGCCCTTTACTGTGTGTTTTTACTTGGTTGTGTGTGACTGAAATTGTTGTTTCTCTGTGTTTTTCTGTTGTATCGGGCTAAGCCCGTTTAAGTTAGAGGGCTTTAGCCCATATATTACCTTACTTCGGTATACTGTGTTTAGCTTTTCCTTATCTGTTATAAACTAGTATAAGATGTCGAAGGAGCAGAAATCAGGGTTTAAAAAATGTTCTAAATGCAATTATAAAATGTTGAATACAGACAGCCATTCTATCTGCGTGTACTGTTTAGGGCCTAAACATCTACAAGATACTTGCAGTGTTTGTCACGCTTTTTCTTCCAGGGTCCTTCAGGAAAGAAAAAATAAGCTGATTCTTAGAGGTCTTATTAAGCCTTCATTTGAGGAAGCTTTGGCTTCATCCCCAGCTTCTAAAAAGAAGAGATCGTCGGCTCCGACCAGCCCGTTGGGCCCAACACCCAAGAAGCATAGATCGTCGGCTCCGACCAGTCCATCGGACCCGAAATCTAAGAAACATGGATCGACTTCTTCTTCCTCGGCTCCAATGGCTTCGGAGCTGATGGCTGAAGGGTCTGCCTCGGTGCTTCTTTCCTCGGCTCCATTGGTGTCGGAGCCGCAGGTTAGTGCATCGAGAGGCCAATCACCTACTTCGGCTCCTTTGGTTTCGGAGCCGTTGGAGGTGTGCAGCTCAGACTCTTCCCCCTCGGCCCCGGAGCCGCCTTCAGCGCCGACACCTTTACAAATGGTTCCGATCTCGGATCCGATAGTGTTGGAACCATTTCGGAGCCGGTCCCCTGTTTTATTGGAGCCGAGGCAAAAGTCTTCTTGGCCCCAGTCTAGTTCCTCCAAATCCTCTAGGTTGTCGGATTCGGATTTGGATAGGGTTATCCAGAGGCTGTTCCAGTCCCCAGTTTTTACTAAAATGATCTCGGCTCCAGCCCACTCGGCTTCGGAGCCGATTCCGTGCATTTGATTCCTCCTCTGACCCCCTTGGAGCCGTTGGAGTCGATGCTGGTAGAACGCAGCGGAATCGTCCAGTCGGAGCAGGGACCCCCTCGGAGTTTCTCTGCTCCGACCTTCATTCCTACCCTGTCCTCGGTGTCAGGGTTTGGTACCGGGTCTTCCTCGGCAGGGGCCGAGGGCAACACTGTGGAGCTCGCCTCTTCGATGTTCAGTCCTCCCCTCGGAGCATCGGCCACAGGTATTCCCGGTACCACCGTGGTCTCTCAGCAAGTGCCCTCTGCAGAGTCTGGAGGTCCTGCTTTTGAGGCCATGAGGAGTGCGCTGGCCATGACCTTGCCGGTTCAGCAGGTTTCTACCTCACCTTCCCAAGTTTTGGGTACTGGTGCCTCTGGAGACATTCTTTCCCACGACAGTGGGGCCCCGGAGCCTGAGGATACCCCCTTAGAGGGTTCCCTTCTTCCGGGGGGGTCCTTCCGAATCTGCTTTGGAGGAACCCCCAAGGAAGAAACTGTGCAAGAGGAAGCACGTTGATTCCCAAGATGAGTCCGTCACTTCAGATACTGACCTCGATGATGCGGAGGGGTCCCCAAAATCGTCCTCGGATGACGTCTCCTTCTCGGATATCCTTGAGATCTTGAGACAGAGAGGCGATTGGCAATCCAAAGCCCCTACCGCTGAGGAGTCAGTCTTCTTCAAGGCCTTCGGGGCCCAGCCCTCCTCCTCCTGGGTGTCTCCACCCTTCGACGAGTTATTAGATCTAATCTCTCGGAGGGTGTGGGAACATCCTGATACAGTGGAACCGGTGCCTGCCAGACCTGATAAGTTTCTTTCAGCCCCTCCCCAGAAGGAATTCCTCACTAAGGGTGTTGCAGTTGATGCTATGGTGGTGGCATCTGCCACTCAGCAGGACGTGGCAGAGGCTTCAATGTCTATTCATCCTGCTAATAAGGATTCTAGGAGCATGGATAGGTACGGGAAGAGTACCCTTTCTTCAGCGACCTTTACCCTGCGGTCACTGAACTACCTCTGTCATTTTACAAGGCTCCAAAGGGACCTCCTCAAGGAGTTAGGAGAGTCTCTTGCGGGTAATCTTCCTGAGGCGTTAGCCCAGACCGTAGGCGCCCAGATGACTACCCTATCTTCTATTGTCAACTCGTCCATGAGGCTCATTTCCTATGCAGCCGAAGGGGCGAGTAGAGCAGCGGGCACAGGAGTGGCTCTTAGGAGACAAGCCTGGTTACGCTTGTGTCCACTCGCGGAGGCCTTTAAGTCTTCCTTCGCCGACGCCCCCTTTGATGGGTCTTCTCTGTTTGGACCCAAGGTGAAGGACACACTTATCCGGTGCGAGCAGGAGGGCAAGACCTTGACTGTCGTTGGGGCCCATTTTTCCGCTCCCTCTAGACCTTATCCCAAGGCCCAGAGAGGAGGGAAAATGTGGTTCAGAAAATTCCAAAAGTTCTTCTCTACTCCACCGACTGATCCCCCCTCCAGAGGCGGGGGGGATTCAGGAAGATGCCGCCCTAGAGGAGGCAGAGGCCCTCATAACTCTGGAGACCGCGATTCCTTTCGTGGTTCCTCCTACCCTCAACATCCCTAGGATGTGGCCCGGCTGTGCTTCTCCGGAGCCAGTCGGTGTTTTGCGAAACACCCACAGGCTTGGGAATCTATAACCAAGGATCAGTGGGTGCTTCGCATTGTAACCGGAGGCTACCTCATCCCCTTTTTCAAGCCCCCTCCTCCTACAAGGAGAATCCCGGACGTGCCACCCAGTCAACGGGATCTAGCAGCCGCAGAAGTTTCAAAGCTGCTAAGCAAAGGGGTCATCCAGCCCGTCCCCACCGACCAGATCGGATCAGGAACTTACTCAAGATTATTTTTGGTGCCAAAAAAGACAGGGGACGTAAGGCCCATTTTGGACCTAAGCTCATTAAATCGTTTTGTGAAGAAGTCCAAGTTCCAGATGGTCACCCTTCAGTCCATTCTCCCGTTATTGGAGAAGGATGTCTGGATGTGCTCCATAGACCTCAAGGACGCTTACTATCACATTTTGATACGTCAAGAGTCCAGGAGTCATTTACGCTTCCGCCTAGGAACCAGTCATTTCCAGTTTCGTGCACTGCTCTTTGGTCTCACCACAGCCCCCAGGGTGTTTACCAAGTGTCTGGCAGTGGTGACAGCTCACCTGAGAAGTCTAGGATTCCAAGTGTTTCCCTATCTCGATGACTGG
The DNA here is from genome assembly GCF_019279795.1 of Protopterus annectens. Taxonomy (NCBI): domain Eukaryota; kingdom Metazoa; phylum Chordata; order Ceratodontiformes; family Protopteridae; genus Protopterus; species Protopterus annectens. The sequence goes on from NC_056733.1 coordinate 134,802,588, forward strand.
CTCCTCACTGCCACCTCTGAGCATCTACTGATTCGAGCGCTGATGGCCACAGTAACTTTGGGTCTCTCGCTGGGAATCACTTTCAATTGGGAAAAATCTGTGCTGCGGCCATCTCAGAGTATCACCTTTATAGGTGCAGAATTAGACACAAAAAGGATGCGGGCATTTTTGCCATCAGAAAGAATTCAGGTTCTACAATCACAGATTCTAAATTTGTTACCCAAATCTCGAGTTCCTGCCAGACAGATTCTTCAGTTATTGGGCACGATGGCTGCAACTATCCTCTTATTACCATTTGCCAGGCTGCACATGCGGGTGCTGCAATGGCTATTATCTGTTCAATGGTCGTACCAAGAACTTCCCCTTAACCACCTGGTTCTGATTACGGACAGTTGTCGTCGGGACCTCTGTTGGTGGCTGCATCGGTCCAACCTGGACCGGGGGCGTCTTTTCGCCCTTCAGCCCCCTGTTGCCACAGTGACCACGGACGCCTCCCAGATAGGGTGGGGGGGTCATTATCTGGACAGGTCTGTCCAAGGCACTTGGCAGGATTGCGAAGCGCACCTTCACATCAATATCCTGGAAATGAGAGCGGTGCTTCTGATTTTGCAAGCACTTCATCAGGCTCTCCCCCAAGGTACTATTGCGATTCTATCCGACAACATGTCGGTAGTTTGGCACATAAACAAGCAGGGTGGGACCAGGTCCTACCCCCTTTGCAGAGAGGCCATGAGAGTATGGCGCTGGGCCATAGCTACTTGACATTTCTTAGTAGCCACGCACATTCCGGGGAAAGCCAATGTGATTGCAGACAGGCTCAGCAGAACTCTCCTGTTGCCCCACGAGTGGTCCCTCAACAACAGAGTGGCTGCGCAGATCTTCGCCAAATGGGGTCTCCCTTGTTGCGACTTATTCACCAGCCCCAACAATGCGAAGTGCAGAGAGTTCTTCACTCTGACTCCCTCCCAGGGGCAGTCTCCCTGGGACGCTCTAGCCCACAATTGGCCCCCTGGTCTCCTTTATGCCGTCCCCCCGATCCCCCTTCTCCAGAGGGTGATTCAGAAGGCTCTTCATGTAGGGAGCCACATGATTTTGGTCGCCCCACATTGGCCCCGTCAGGTTTGGTTCCCATTCCTTCAGAAGTATGCGGTACAGGGCCCTTGGATTCTGGATCCAGTGCCAGACCTGTTGTCTCATCAGTCGGGACACTCTCATCTGTCCCTTCAGTCATTGCGACTGGCTGCTTGGTTACTCCACTTCCATCCTTAGTTAGAGATAACTCTCTTTCTCCAGAAGTGATGTACATTTTGTCCTCTTCCCACAAGCCGTCCACCGTTAAGCTGTATTCCAGCAAATGGAGAAGGTTTGCCTTTTGGGCCCAGCAGCGAGGCATTGATCCTCTTACGGCCCCAGTTCTGCAGGTCTTGGAATTTCTAGCTTCATTGTTTCATTCAGGCTCTTCAGTCTCCACAATTAAAGTTCAACTGGCGGCTATATCTAATTTTCATGTTTCCATAGAGCCTTCCTTAATGGCTAACAGACTTTGCAAGTCCTTTCTTAAGGGAGCCTGGCTTCTCAGGCCTCCTATGGCTCATCCTGTGCCCCCTTGGGACTTAAATTTGGTTCTGGCCTCCTTAACTGCCCGTCCCTTTGAGCCGGCAGCCACTTGTGATATAAAATTTCTGTCGTGGAAAACCGTCTTTCTAGTGGCAATAACTTCTGCTAAGCGGGTTTCAGGGCTTCAGGCTCTCTGTTCTACTCCTCCTTATTTGATTTTTCATAAAGACAGAGTTTCCCTCAGATTGAATCCATCCTTTTTGCCTTAGGTAGCATCCCCTTTGTGCATTCAGCAATCATTGGAGTTCCCCGTTTTCTTTCCAAATTTTTCTAATTGAGCAGAATATACCTTCCACCAGTTGGATGTTCACAGGCAAGTGCGTTTTTACTTAGATAGGACCAGTCAGACACAAAAATCTAACCAACTGTTTGTGTCCTTTGCGGAGAATAGGTTAGGTCTACCAGTTGCCAAAACCACCATAGCCAAATGGATTAAGGATTGCATCTCTTTCATTTATTCCCAGTCAGGCAGAGAGTTACCTTTCCCACTTAAAGCTCATTCTACCAGGGCTATGGCCACCTCTGTAGCTTTTCACTCCAAAGTTTCAATAGATGATATTTGTGCAGCTGCTACTTGGTCTTCTCCGCACACCTTCATTTTTCATTACAAGGTTGATGTGGCTTCCCAAGGCAGAGTTTCATTTGGTTCCGCAGTTCTCAGGAGTGTGTTCCAATGAGCCACCCGGGATTTAGGTGCTAGGGACGCTGTCCATTCAGTTATGAATGTAGGCGAGATAGGATCCCATTACATCTTTTAGTTATGTACTTACCATAACTTCGGATGTATGGGATCCATCTCGCCTACATTCATACATACCCACCCTCCTTCCCCCTACCTTTTGGATTTGGAGGAAATATTGCTCTTGCTGAGCTCTCCTCTGGAAGGGCTCTAGTTGGTTACAGTTATTGGTATGTGTTTTCTGTACCTGTATGAATGTATGAAAGCGAACAAACAAGATCTGGGGAAGCAGGCGTGGTGCATTCTGGGATAAGGGGAAGCCCAGCCAATGAGAGACTTCGTTCTAGTATATAGTGGCCGAGTCGGAGCCGACAGATCGGCTCCGAACCCATCAGTTATGAATGTAGGTGAGATGGATCCCATACATCCGAAGTTATGGTGAGTACATAACTAAAAGTTTTCCTTCTTTGGAGATGTACAGTCCTTCCTTGAGGAGTGCTCCTCGCCTTACCCACTTTTGTTTTTCTGCCTGTGTAGTAAGTGTTTGCATTGTTTTCAACATTTCTAAGTCTAAAATCTCAGAAGGTTGTAATTCCTCGTTCACAAGAAATGCTTCTGAGGCTGCTTGCTTTGCAGCTGTGTCAGCTCTCGCATTGCCTTTTGAAATCCTATCTTGTTGCTTGGTATGAGCTATGCATTTACAAATAGCTACTTTCTGAGGTAACTGAATTGATTCTAACAAATCTAAAATAAACTGTGCATGATTAATCGGTTTGCCAGTAGATGTCACCATTCCTCGATTTTTCCACTGTTGTGCAAAAACATGTACAGTAGAGAAAGCATACTGGCTGTCTGCAAAAATGTTCACACATTTACCCTTTGCTAAGGTACATGCCCGTGTCAAGGCAATCAATTCTGCTGCTTGTGCAGATAAGCTGTGTGGTAAAGGTTTTGCTTCTATAATTTCAGTATCAGAAACTACTGCATATCATGTTAAGGTTTCGCCCCGTAAGACCCCTTTTGCACAAGCCATCCACATAATATGTCACCTCGGCGTCATCCAAGGGAACATCCGTAAGGTCTTTTCTAGGTAGTGTCTTTTGCTTAATTACCTACAGGCAGCTGTGCAGTGTGCCATCCGCAGGAGTTGGGAGCAAAGTAGGCAGATTCAAAGTTGTACAACATTCAATTGTCATGTGAGGTTGGCTCAACAAGATAATCATACAGGATAGATGCCTAGCAGGGGAAAGGTATGCTACCTTCTCTTGCAGTAAAATAATCGCGACTGCATGAGGCACTCTCAATGTGAGAGGGTGGAATAATACTACTGAGGCCGAAGCCTGCACTGCCATTGTGGCTGCAACTACTGCTTGTACACAGTGGGGCAAAGACTGCGCTACTGGGTCCAGTTGTGATGAATAGTAAGCAATGGGGCGTTGCTTGTCCCCATGCTGTTGTGTCAATACTGATGTCATATAACCTTGCTTACAATCTACGGTTTGGAAAAAACGTTTATAAGAGTTTGGTAATCCTAAGACTAATGAGGATGCTATCAACTGTTTCAGTTTACAGAAAGCTAATTATGCTTCTGGTGTCCATTGTATCAAATCTTGTGCTGCCATAGGCTTCTTAAAAATTAGGTTGGTTAACAGTGCAGATTCCAAAGCATAGTTTGGGATCCAGCTCCGACAAAAATTAGTCGTACCAAGAAAATACATCATTTCCTTCTTGGTTGTGGGTTTTGGTGCTTGTAAGATTGCTATTTTTCTGTCTTCATCTAATGTCCTACCCTCTTTGGATATTACATATCCAAGGTACTTAACTTGTTTTCTCCAAAGCTGCAATTTATCTTTGCTTACTTTGTGTCCTTCAGCGGCTAAGAATTTCAATAATGCTCTAGTGTCTTCCTTACAATCTTGCTGGGTGGGGGCTGCCAGCAGGATGTCATCAACATAAAGTAAAATCTGACTACCTTTCGGTGGGGTAAACCCCGTCAAATTACTTGCCATCTCTTGTGAGAATATCGTTGGACTTTCACAATATCCCTGTGGTAGTCACGTATATGTATACCATTTCCCCTGAAATGTAAATGCAAACCAATACTGGCTGTCAGGGTGTATCGGTATTGAAAAGAACGCATTGCTAATATCTACCACAGAAAAATATTTTTGTTGAGGCTTTAGATCATTCAATAGGGTGTGTGGATCTGGCACCGTGGGTGCCCTTGATATTACTGCGTCATTTACAGCTTGCAAATCTTGGACCATACGCCATTCTCCATTTGCTTTTTTAACCGGGAATAAGGGTGTGTTACATGGTGAATCAGGAGATTCCACCAGTATTCCTTCCTTAATTAAAACTGCTATGATAGGTTTAATATCTGCTTCTGCATCTTTTCTTAAGGGGTACTGCCTTTTTTGCGGTCTAAACGCTGACTTTGGCATGATGGTAACTGGTCCTGCTATACGAATAAGTCCTACATCTGACTTTCCTGTTGACCAGAGAGTCTCTGGTATGTCTAATAAAGCTTTTTCTTCTTCTTCTAAGAGTGCTTCTCAGCTGTCCCTGCTTGACTGCAAGTGTGCAGCTGGGTGTGTCTGTGTTATCCAATTTAATTTCTATCTTTGTACTTCTTGTTCTGACAGTTCTGATTCTGTCTGTTTTTTCCATTTTGTGACTTTTTCTCCTAGATCTGCCCATTTCATACTCTTGTCCTTAGTTAAACTAACATGTGGTAATCAATTTGATTTATACAGTGCAAAGAACTCCTGGGGCAATGAACAGCTAACTACACTGTTCCCTTTCATGTCCCAGTACAGATTACTCAATACTAATCTGTTTGCATGGTTTTTAAACAATTATTGCTCACATTCTTTGTCAGGTCCTGGTGTATTACAATAATACAGAGTACAGTGCAATAGGTGTTGTATGTCAATGCAAAGGGAGGGGAACTTACTGATAGCTACATTCATTAACTCTTCAGTTATTGCCCCAGGACCGGTCGTAACCAAGTCCTGGCTGTACCAATAAAATGTTTCACCCTCCGATTGCACTGCAAAAGTATTAATTTGTCACTGTGCTTCCATACCCTGCATGGTCGGGACTACTGCTATGCCAAATAGTTGCATAAGGTCCCTGCCCAAAAGGTTCACTGGGCATTTTGCAGAAATAACAATTTTACTTTTCTGGGTTAATCCTGAAACAGGATCTGTTATTGCAATATTATGGGAGAGAGGCTCCCGATACAGCTGTCCATTAGCTGCTTTCACTAGTATGTAATCATGTGACTCTCAATTCTCCGGTAGTTTGGAGGGGTGTACCAGGGTTCGTGATGCCCCTGAATCACACAGAAATTTGACTTCCCTCCCCTCTACCAGGAGTGTAACTTCTGGTTTTGTGTCTGCCAAATAGAACTCCAAGCTCAATAAGGCTAGGTCTAATATTTCATTGTCTTCACTATCGGTAGCTTCCTGCACTTCCTCTATTTCTCCTAACACATTCTCTGCTCTCTCTATCACATTCTCATTTGTCCCTTCTTCGTTATTCCTATCTAGTGATTCTTGACTATCATATAGTCAGTCCTCACCCTCTTCATTTTTATCCTTCATTGTTGCCTTCTTATTTTTCTTGCAATCCTTCGCCATATGTCCCTTTTTACCGCATTTGAAATATTCACCCCTTTTCTTTCGCCCTTCAAAGTCCTCTGATCGCTGATCAGATTGTTTGTTTCCCTGGGCATTCTTCTTGCCCTTCCTCCCGGACTGTACTAAATAAACTTCTCCGTCTTCTACGGCAAATACTTGGGCTTTCTTTTTCTTTTTGTTATTAAAATGCCTTTCGGCATGCCTAGCATATTCAAGCAGTGACTGTAATCTGCTTGTGCGATGATCTACCATATGCTTCATAATAAAACTGCTTATGGGTGCAATACTGCCTTTTAAAAATGCATTCTTTAACTGCTGCTCATATGGGGAATCTTGTGTCTGGTCTTCAGGAACCTGCATTCCACAATAGTTATTGAAACATTCTAATAATCTGGCATAATACCTATCAACATTTTCACCTTCTTGTTGGATGCATTGATTAATGCAAGTCCAGTCCGCCCTAGGCTTCCATTTCTCAGAGATTTGGTCTGTTAGACCTTTCACTCTGTTGTCTAACTCGGCGCTGCTATGTGGAAGGGGCTTAAGCGCAGCGTCACGGTGATTCCAGTTGCCACTGATCATGTGCCAATCTGGTCCTACTATTTCTCTGACTACTTTTTCTACTTCCTCTCCGTTTAAGTGATAACTTAACCTCATGCGTTGTAAGTCTTCTAAAAACTTTCTAAAATTAACTTTTGGATGGGGAATTCCCTCTGTGGCTTTCCAGATATCTTCCGGTGTCCACGGTCTGTATACTAGGAGAGTTGGGTCCTGCCCTTCTTGTCCTGCCTGAGGATTTGGTACTTCTATGAGTGGACACATCTCTTCTTCACTCATAGCCTGTGATTCTCTATTTGCCTGATACAATTCAATTCTCTCCCTTTCCTTATGTGTTTGAAGTCGAGTTTCAGTGAGATCTCTAACAAACGGCTCTGCTTTTGTAACACTTCTACCTGATGGAACAGCAGGGTATCGTGGGGGGGACCTGCCTGTTCACTCACTTCATATTCCGGTAGGGGAGGTGGAGGGGCTGATGCTACCACTAAGTTATTATCCTCTTTATCCAAAAATAATGCCTTTGAATTTTTATTTATTTGTTCCTTCGGTTTGCTTCCTCAATCCACCTGTGTGCCTGAGGAATTCCTAATTTGCGCTGTCTTTTTACCTGTCCTTTGGAATCAGTTTTGAGTTATTTTAAAAGTTTGACAAGTGAGGACTTTTCTAGTTTACCATCAAATTCATATTTATTAACCCACTTCGTGTAGTACTTAATGTTATCGGCATGTCGTGACCGCATGTATTCCACGTCTTAGGTTAACGGCGGATTTTAGGGTCGTTTTGTACACTTATTACCCATTTTGTCCTAACCTTATGAATGTTACGTAAACCTTCTTATTTTTAACGTGGTACCACAAAGATTTTATAGTCCCTTCAGACTACCTGGCTACTTATTCTGTTTCCCTGATCTATGACAAGATAGCAATTTTTCTGTCCCTGGATTTATGCAAAAATCCTGACTGAACAAATTCAATCAAGTCCCTGATCTAAAACAGAAAAAAGTAGAATCACCTTACCTGAGCCTCAGCAATTGATCACCCCGGTCCGATTGAAACCTGCCCGTCAGCCGCAGATCAGAAAGTGGCCGGCCTCTTTTTGTACGACAATTCAGTCGGAGGTCTTTTCGAATAAGAAGAACCGTTACGGTAACTTCTTCCATACGGATTCAAGCCACCAGGCCTGTCTGATCTGGGATAACCGAGAGGTTTCCGGTCAACGAAGGACCAACTTGTCAAAGGAAAAATCAAAGTTCAATGCAGCCAAGGTTCAGTTAAGGTTCCTTTATTCTTGTACAAGGAGACAAAAATGCAGTTCAGAAATTTGTCTGACATTATACAGGAAATCTTTCATTATTATACTGTTCTATAAGCCATTGCCCTTTAAGCTGATGTAATTAAATACAACTCTAAGCATTGTTCTAAAATAGGTGTTTACTAAGTTTTTCTGCTGATATAACAATTAGAAATGTTCCCATGAGAAAGTTTTCTCAAAAACAACGTGGCCTTGCTGACCACCGGTCTGTAACAATTCACTCATATTCGGTGTTACAATTCGTGATTCTTTCCTTCTTTGAGCACAAATCATATACTGATTACAGCCTATAGTCTTATCTAGTTCCTCTACAGCTGCAGTGTTCACTCAACATGAACAAGGTTATTTGCCTAAGTCTAATAACATTTCAAAATGCTTTATTGTTCTCTTTCCCTAATGCTAGCAAAATCATCTGTTTCTCAGTGTATGAACAAGGTCATTCACTGAGCTGACCAGAAGCAAAGTCAGAAAGTACATGCAATTATTTTCAAGCCTGTAACAGAATAAATGTGTTAACCCTTTTAGGCTTCTAATGCAGCAAGCATAATGCTAATGCATATATGAATACATATTTTACTATATATGTGAATACATATTTTTCTTACAGTCAGGAACCTGGGTGGCAACTCCCAGGTATGCTCTGAGTTAGTGCAAAATGACAAAAAATACACTGAACCCACAGACATTGCCAACATCCTGGCAGACAGTTTCAGTGCAAACCCCCCCCCCAAAAAAGAGCAAATGTCTATCCCAACAGTGTGTAGACTCCCTGATATCACAGATGCACAGGTGAGAGCTGCCCTCTCCAAAGCAGAAAACACAGCGTCAATGGGACCGGACGGTGTCCCAGGCTGCGTCTTACACGAGCTCCAAGAAGAACTGAATCCTCACATAAAGTCACTGTTCAATCTCAGCCTTACTACAGGATATATACCCAAGGAATGGTGTACAGCAACAGTGGTCCCACTCCACAAAGGTGGTGCCACAACGGACCCCGTAAACTATCACCCTATAAGCCTGACTAGCCTGGTCTGCAAAGCTATGGAGCGTATCATCATGGAACTCATAAACAAAGACATTGGGAGCCTCCAAGCACTGGATCCTACCCAATTTGGCTTTGTTAAGGGCAGATCTTGCCTCTTGAACCTGGTCAACTTCTTTGAAACAGTCACCAAGGCCATAGATGAAGGGAAGGTAGTCCACACAGCCTACCTGGACCTCGCAAAAGCCTTCGATACAATACCCCACTCGGGCATCATAAATAAGCTCACCAGCTTTAATATCAACCCCTATGTCAAAAGATGGGTTGCAAACTGGCTCAGGGATAGAACCCACATGGTCAGAATTGCAGGTGCCATTTCAGACTCTAAACCAGTTACAGGTGGCGTTCCCCAAGGCTCAGTCCTGGGACCTCTCTTGTTCGGTATATATTTCTCTGAGGTACAGGCTAATACCGGAGGACTATGGCTGACCAAGTTCGCAGATGACTGCAAACTGGGTGCCATAATCGACTCGCCAACTGACACAAGCATCCTCCAAAAGGGTCTCACAGAGACGGATAACTGGTGTCAGAGCCATGGCCTAAAGCTAAATGCCAAAAAGTGCATTGTCATCCCCTTTGGGAAAAACAAAGTGCCCACAAATTACCACATAGGTGGTAATCCATTAAGTACAGAAGAAGTAATTAGGGATTTGGGGACCCAAGTAGATAGCAATCTCTCCTTTGACAATCACGTTGCCAAAGTGGTTAGAAAGACCTTCTATATGGCCCACCTTATCATGAAAGGGTTCACATCTAGATCAAGAGAGGTCATTGTGCCCCTCTACTCATCACTCATCAGGCCCATAATTGAATACAATGCCCCATTTGGGATGTACCTTACCCGACACCTGCAGCAACTGGAAAGACCACAAAAGTACCTCACCAAGAGGATCAAGGGACTCAAACAGATGCCCTAAGCAGTTAGACTAAAGAAACTCCAGCTCTACTCAGTTGCTTACCACCTACTCAGAGGCGATCTGTGCCCGACATATAAAGCCATGTCCAACCCAGAATTAATGGACATGCTCCACCTCAGGAAATCCAAATCCCTTAGAGCTACATGCTCCAGGGACTTAAACCTCAGCACAGAAATAAATAGGACATGCTGGAGGGAAAGATTCATATTCCAAAGGCTCCCCTCACTCTGGAACAAAATCCCAATCCATGTTAGGCAGAGCCCCTCAATGACCCTCTTCAAGAGAAATCTTGACGAGTGGATGGGAGATCGTAGATTTACCCCTGGGATCTCTTCTGTGTCCCTACTAGACAGAGGCACAGTAAACTAACCTTAAAAGGGCTATCTTCTGTGACCTACTATACAGAGGCACAGTCAACTAATCTAAAAGGGTGGCGAAAGCCAAACACACTCTGGCTAGGCTTATAAATGCCCTAGGGCAGATAGCCTAGTATCAACCTATGAACCTATGACTGATTCATGGTTTTGTCGTTAGATTTCTGATTCAGACTCCGAGGAGAGCTTAGTTTCTGATTCTACATGTGTGTGTGTGGGGAGGGGTCTCTTTCTCTGAGACTATTTCTAAAATGTCCCATTGTTTTCAGTGGAAGAACACTGAGGTTTCTCAGTCCCTCAGAAAATATATGTTGCTACAGAAGGATTTTCTCGAACCTACACCTATTCCTCTTGTCCTGTCTGGTTTAGAGGATGTGTATCTTACTGTCTGCAGTTTTCCTGATAGTGAGCCAACTGTCCTTAAAAAGGTAAACAGGATGTCGATCATTCTTCAGTATTTTAAATTTTTATGTGCCATTCCCAAACCTGACCCGGCAGCTATAGCCTTTGTTGAGTCCACTGCTGCTAAGCACTTAGTTAATTCCAATCCTACTCCTTCCAATAAAGATGGAAAAAGTATTGCTAGGTATGGAGAAAACGGTATACTTCTATAACTTTGATTTTCAGACTTTTGAATTGTCAGGCTCATATGTTAAAGTTTGATCTGATGTCATTTTTATTTGTTTCTCAACAAATGGGTTTGGATCCGATCCTCGAATCTGACTCAGCCACTTTCTTTAGATTCTAGAAGCAGACTATGGACCTCCTCCCGTACCCATAATTCCCCTGATCACTGAATTACCCCAGATCTCATTTGCTGCTCTTCAAGATCGGATGGGATTGTGACTTCTCGGGCTTGGGGAAATATTGATCTGATGTTCTCAATTTTCATTCATCCTCACAAATGGGTTCCAGATACAAGATTGGATCCAACCTGGCAGTTGCTACAGCTTGTGGAAAACGTTTGAGCTCTCGAGCTCTCCCCTACCCACAATGCACTGCTGCCTTTTCACCTCAGATCCCATTTGCTGCTTTTGCGACCAGACGTGGTTACTGAGGAGCTCTCGAGCATCACTCTATTTTAGGTGATATTTACCTTATCTTTTATATATACTTCCTTCCTTTTTCTACTGAATCTCTCCTTGATTTTAGTGTCTCCTTTTTTGCCATATGCTATCTTTAAAAAAAAAAAAAAAAAAAGAAACATTTTCCTTATCATCTTTTTCCCCTACCTAATCCTTTCTATTTTCTTGATTTCCCCTTTTCTTCCCTTGCCTTTTTGTCTGAGAAGGGGTTCAAAAGTGTACCCATTGCGGGCACTAGATGCCCTTTTCCAACAGGTATCCTCTTTGCCTATATTGTCTGGGTCCTGATCACTTGGACCAAGACTGTAAGATTTGTGGGACTTTTAATCCCAGAGTGATTAATGAAAGGTAAAATAAGTTAATTTTGAAAGGCCTGCTGCCCTCTTCTTTCTCCATGGCTTTACCAAGAGATCAGCCCTTGACTTATTCTCATAAACATCGAAAAAGTCCTAGGTCATTCAAGATTCCAGCTTCCTCGGAGCTGACAAAATCTGATCCAACCTCTCCTGCTGTTTCAAAGGTCTCAGATCCAAAGAAGGCCTCTTCGGTTTTGGAGACAAAGAAAAAATTAAGATTTGGATTCGAGTGTTCGGATCTGAAACCCTTGCCTCATCATATTTATTCTCCTTCTATAGACCCGACTCCATCTCGGCTGCCTTCTCCTTTTTTGGAGAGGCATTCCAGACCTGCTTCCATTGTGTTCTCTCATTCAACCCAAAGCTTCATCAAAGCAGATGTGGTGAGAATGGTGAGGGATTGTTTGATAGTTCTGACCCCATCGGATGTGGGACATCCTTCATCTTCCACTCCTCCTCCTCCTCTGACCGACTCCTTGCTTTCAGAATTGTCAGGCCCTAGCATCCTGGGCACATCTAGGTTCGATCCAAGGAGATTGGTCTCTTCAAATCCGACTATGACCTTGAGCTTCTCCATTCCGAAGTGTTCAGATCTGGTGGGCTTCTGGAGCAAAAGCCTCCACGTCGGGTCTGGAGAGGTGGGATCAAGTTCGATGTTTTCGGAGCCTTTCCTTCCTCTTGGAGCCTAGGTGCTGGGCACCTTGGCTCTGGCTTCCTCCTCGGGCAGTTGTCCTGTGGGAGTGGGGGTGTCAGTGGACCAGAGACCCTTGTCATCTGCTCCATTGGTTTCCTCCTCCCTGGGGAGGTCAGCCTTCAAGGTGCTTCAGAAGATGTCTGAACCTTCAGATTGGACTTGTCCTTCCACTTCGGACCCATCCCTGGCTACCCATTTGGTTTTGTCACATGATCCACGTCTTTCCACGCCATGAGGATAACCAGCCCAAGGCCTCCAGTCTACTCAATCTGGGATCCCTAGCTGTTCCACTACTTCTCCGGATCATCCCACAGAAGTTGTCCTTCAGAAGAGAAGGTGTAAGAGGAAACAACTTGACTCATCGGAGGAGTCTGTTACCACAGATACTAATTTTCAAGATGGAGAAGGGTCCCCCAACCCACCACCCAAGGACATCTCCTTTTGAGACATCCTTGAACTCCTGAAACAGAAGGGTGGTTGGTCTGCCTACAGCCCTTCCTCTGAGGAATCAGTATACTTGGAGGCTCTTAGCACTGGCCTATTATCCTCCTGGGTCACCTTGCCTCTCAGGGTGGAGGAAACTAAAGGAGCAGATGACAAGGGTCTCTGGTCCATTGATACAGAGGGTGACGCACAGGTGCTGGGTTCAGGCTTGGCCATGAGGAGAAAAGCCTGGATGTACCTATGCAACTTTGCAGAGCTTTTAAAGTCATCGTTCATCAATGCATCATTTGATGGACCATCACTCTTTGGCCCACAGTGAAAGAAATGCTTTCCAGGTGTGAGAAGGATGGGAAGACCCTTTCTGCTGTTGCCTCATGAGTAGCCCTCAACCACCGAGTAGTGAAAATGATTTTTTGTAGGTGGGGCCAACCCTGCTGTGACCTGTTTACATCCCCCCTGAACAACAAATGCAGTAGCTTCTTTGCCCTAATCCCTCATATGGGGGAGTCACCAAGGGAAGCTTTTCTACACAACTGGCCCCTCGGTCTGTTATACGCCTACCTTCCAACTCCCTCGATCCCCAAGTTTTTACAGAAAGCATCCAGACTGAAGATCAGGATAATCCTCATTGCTCCTTACTGGCCTTGATAGATATGGTTCCCCTTCCTATGCCCTCATATCCTAGCACCAGCATGGATTCTGGATCCAACTCCAAACTTTCTGTCGCATCCAACAGGATTGACTCCTCCGGGCCTGACAAAGCTCAAACTAACTGCATGGTTTCTCTAGTTCCCGTGATAGCCAGGCAATCTACCTTGTCTTCCCCTGTCTGCTTCATTTTGTTATCATCCCATAAACCTTCTATGAGGAAAGTATACAAAAAGCAAATGGAAAAGATTTTTTATTTGGGCTAAACAACATGATATAGAGCCTTTCACAGCACCCACCTATGCGGTTCTCTAATACCTTGGGGAATTGTTTCACAAAGGACCTAGTGCTGCTGCTATTAAAGTTAATTTAGCAGCAATCTCGAATGTTCATGTTGGAATTTCAAATTCTTCATTGGCATCTGCCAAAATCTGTAAAGCATTTTAAAAGGTATGCTTCTGCCAGCACCCCTTTTGAAGGATCCCATACCTTGTTGGGACCTTTCCTTAATACTTCAGTCTTTAACTGCTTCTCTCTTTGAACAGACAGCCAAGTGTGCTTTAAAATTTCTTTCCTGGAAAACTGCCTTTCTAGTAGCCATAACCTCTGCTAGGAGAGTTTCAAAGATTCAAGCCTTATCTTCTAAACCCCCTTATATAATTTTTCACAAGGACAGGGTATCCTTTCGGACCAATGCTTCCTTTTTATGGAAGGTGTTGTCAGAAACCATCAGTCAAGCCATCAACCTGCCAGTATTTTTTTCCAAACTACAGTGATAAGGGAGAGAGAATTCCTTCTCCACTCACTAGATATCCATAGGCAGTTATGCTACTATCTGCATAAGACTAAAGAATTCAGAAAATCAGACCAACTATTTGTTTCCTTTGCTCATCAAAAATTAGGCCAACCTGTTAAAAAAGTGCCAAATGGGTAACAGAATGCATTACCTTGGCTTACACAACTTTGAATGTTCCTCTACAGAAACCAGTAAAAGCACGTTCCACCAGATCAGTTGCGATATCCATGTTTTTTCAGTGTAGAACTTCCTCAGATGATATTTGTGTAGCTGCTACATGACCAAATCCACACACCTTTATCAATCATTACAAATTGGATTTGGTCTCAAGTGGTAGATCAACGTTTGGTTCAACCATTCTCTGGTATGCCCTTCCGTAGGGTCTACTCAGGGCTCAGGTAGCTCGAGACTCTGTCCGATTAGTGAGGATGAATGAAAATTGACAATATCAGATGAAGAAGGTATGTACTCACCATAATGTTCTATCTGTGTTGTCTATTTTCATTCAGCCTCAACTCCTCTCCCTCTATCCCCCAACCCTTGTCTTCTTTATTTCTGCTTTGGGGAGAACATGAGAGCACAAGAGATTTCCTCAGAACTTGAGGGCTAATCTCTGTAAACCTGAGATGGTATAACTTATCATTCTAACCTAAGCATAACACAGCTTCTTTTGTCAAAACAGTTTAGTCTCTGCTTTGCAGATAAGTTTCTCATATATGTATTTCTTAGGTGTATATATATATATATATATATATATATATATATATATATATATATATATATATATATATATATATATATGTGTGTGTGTGTGTGTGTGTGTGTGTATATTTATATATATATATACATACATATATATATATATATATATATATATATATATATATATATATATATATATATATGGGTCCCCTTCAGTACACCGACACTCCAGAAGGCCGACACTCTACAGAAGGAGACGAGAAGACTGACGACGCAGATGATCGACAAGGTGAGATCCCGACGGATGAAACACCGACATGGGCAAGGTGTGAGCGCGACTCGGTAAGTGTGCGATAGAGTTAGGGATTTAGTGTTAGGGAGCGGACAGGTAAGTGTGCGATAGTGAGGGACTGTAGTTTTAAGGGCGGGTTAAGTGAGTTAGGGTTAGGGTGCGGGAAGGGTGAGTGTGCGATCGTGACGGACTATATGTTTAAGGGTGGGTTAAGTGAGTTAGGGTTAGGGTGCAGGTAGGGTATGTGTGCGATAGTGACGGACTGTAGGTTTAGGGGTGGATTAAGTGAGTTAGGGTTAGGGTGCGGGTAGCGTAAGTGTGCGGTTGTGTCGGACCTTAGGGTTAGGGTTTGGGTTAAGGTTAGTGCATGTATAGTTGTGTGTAATGTGTAGTTTACGTTTTGTGTGTCGGGGTTTTGGGTGTTGGTGTTATGGTGTTCGGTTTTGTGCGTTGTCGGTATTGTGTGTTGTTGGTCTTTTGGTGTCGGTGTTTTGGGTGTCAGCTTTGTGGCGTGTCAGTGTAGTGAAGGGGATCCATATATGTGTGTATATATATATATATATATATATATATATATATATATATATATATATATATATATATATATGGGTCCCATTCAAAAGACCGAAACGCCGATTCCCCGACGCGGAAATCACCGACGCCAGATGACAGACAGGTACGTATACCAACAGGGTGATTCGCCGACAGTGAAAAGACCGACAAGGGTAATCTGCGATCGCGACCCGGTAAGTGTGCGACAGTGACGGAGGTAGGAGTGGTCAGGTAAGTGAGTTAGGGTTAGGGTGCAGGTAGGTGATGTGTACGTTAGTGTCGGAGCTTGGGCTAGGGGTGTGTAAGTGAGTTAGGGTTAGGGTGCAGGTAGGTGATGTGCGTTAGTGTCGGAGCTTGGGCTAGGGGTGTGTAAGTGAGTTAGGGTTAGGGTGCAGGTAGGTGAAGTGTGCGATAGTGTCGGACCTTAGGGTTAGGGTTTGGGTCAGGGCTAGTGTGTATGGTATGTAGTGTCGTGTGTTGTTTACGTTCCGTGTGTCGGTGTTTTGGTGTTCGGTGTTTTGCGTTGTCGGGTTTGTGTCGGGTTTGTGTGTTGTCGGTTATTTGGCGTCGGTGAGTTTTGTGTCGGGGAATCGTCGTGTCGGTGTTTAGAAGTAGACCCATATATATATATATATATATATATATATATATATATATATATATATATATATCTGTACAAAGGTCTCTTGCATGTATTTCTTCTGTCTCTAAAACTATGGATATAATCTGAAGTGACAGGACAGCAGTGCATTGTGGGTTGGGGAGAGCTCGAGAGCTTGAATGTTAACATGAGCTGTAGTAAGTGACGAGTTGGATCCGATCTCGGATTCAGATCCCATTTGTGAGGCTGAATGAAAATAGACAACACAGATGGAATGTCATGGTGAGTACATAACTTCTTTTTGCATGAGTTTATCTTTAAAACTTTGAATTCTCTATTATCTTTGTTAGTTATACTGTGTACTATCTCCTTTGCCTTGCTTTTCAATTCATTTTCTGTTGTAGGGTAAATTTTAAACTTTAAACTTTATAAACTTTCTCTTTCCACCTCTTTTGAGGTAATCTCTGAGTACCATAGTTGGTAGATTTTTGACTTCTTTTCTACCTCTTTTGAGGTGTTCTTTAGCTGCCGTTGTTGGTAGTACTTCCTTTCCAAAAAAAAAAAAAATTTTTTTTGAATTCTCTTAATATTGGGTTTGGATCCGATCCCATGAAGCCAACTTAGCCATTGCTAAAGCACATGGCAACCTAAATCTCTGTCTACTAAATATTTTATTTGTGTTCTAAATGTGAATATACATTTAGATGGCACAATGGTGCAGTGGTAGTGTTGTCACCTCACAGCAAGAAGTTCTTCGGTTCTATTCTTGACTGGAGTGCCTTCTGTGCAGAGTCTGCATGTCCTCCCTATGTTTGTGTGGGTTTCCTCCAGGTGCTCTGGTTTCCTCCCATGTTACAAAAACATGTGTCTGGAGCATTTCTCCCCAGGCCTCTGCTGAAAATTGGCTTTGTTACAAGTCAGACTTTCCCGGTTAACAAATAAATAATAAAATTCCTCTTTCAGATGCACGTAGTTTATTCATTTATTACTTAGGGCCTTTGCATCTGCAAGAAGACTGTTCTGTTTCCTATGCTTTTAATCCCAGGGCCCTTGTAGAATGTAAAAATAAATTGATATTGATGGGATTACTTCCCTTTTCCTTTGGAGAGGCCATTTCTGGAGACAACTTCCCCAAGTCAAAAGAAACAGTCACAGCAACATGTCCAAAGGCTTCTTCATGTTCAATCAGCTTTGGAGTCTTCTCAAAAAAGGAAAAAAATGGATCTGACTACCCTCGTTGGATCCTAGGTCACTAATCCTGATGTCTCAGCATTCACAATCTCACCAGATCTTTCTGTGTGGGGCAGTCAGCACCAAGACCCAAGGCTTTTCCACAGGGAATTTTGATTTCTTTTTCCAATACCTCTCCAGAGCATCCCACTGAAGAGGTCCCTAAGAAGAAGACCTGCAAGAAGAAGCATTTAGACTTCCGAGAGGAGACCACCACTGAAGACATAGATTTCGATGAGGGTGAAGGGTCTCCACAGTCACCTTCTGAAGATGTCTCCTTTGGAGACATCCTAGAAATCCTTAAACAGAGAGGTGGCTGGATGCCCAGCAACCTGACATCTGAGGAATATGTTCTCCTGAAGACCTTTGGTACTGGACTCTCTACCTCCTGGATGACTTTGCCCACTGATGAGTTCATCGACTTGATCTCACAGCAGGTGTGGAAAGATCCAGACACCATAGAACACATTTCTTGGAGACCAGACAGGATAATAACACCACTCGCAGACAGCATGTTCTGGAGTAAAGGAGGTCCTTGTTGATGCCATGGTCATTGTGACGGCCACCAAGAAGGAACTAGCTGAATAAATCTCCACTGTCCATCCTTCCATCAGGGAGTTACGATAGATGGACAGATTTGGGAAGTGTGTATATGCTCCATCCACCTTTGCACTCAAGTCTGTCAACTACTTGGCACATTTTATAAGATTACAGAGGAATTTGATTAAAGAGTTATCAAATACCCTCTCGGGTGCTGTCTTTGAGCAAGATCAGGCCTCTGTAACTTCCCAGCTGACTACCTTTCAATCCATATCCAATTTATCCATAAGGTTGATCTCAAACATAGCAGAGGGAACCTCAAGGTTCAGGCATTTCGATAAGGACACATGCCTGCGGGTCTATATTATATTTTCGAAAGTTTCAAATATCAAACACCATATGGGCGACACCATATGAGCGATGTTTGAAATTTCAAAAGTATAATAAAAAAATAAAAATAAAAAAACTATACTTACCTAAATGCTCCCCATACCCCCTCTACTTAAATATTCCTACTCCGGGATCGCACTGCATTGAAGTAAAGGGAAAATATTCCCTACAGTGATTTCCGTGTTATGCCCGCGATGACGAGTTCGCTCAATATGCGTTCGCTGTTTACAATTTTCAATCACACAATACGAACCCCTGCCTGGATGTACCTTTGTAAGTTTGTGGAGCCATTCAAGTCCTCGTTCATCAATGCTCCCTTTGACGGAACATCCTTATTTGGCCCCAAGGTAAATAACTCTCTCTCCATGTGTGAGAAGGATGGAAAGTCCCTGTCTGCCTTAGGTGTGCATTCTTTTCCCCTCAATGAACCTTTTCCAGGAACCAGTGAGGTGGTCAGAAAATGTGGTTTAAAAAGTCTCAGGGTCCTTTCCAGGACACATGTGGAGGAGGTTTCCCAGCGGCAGAGGAGGGGACTCTAATGGACATCACTGCCCACATGGCAGAGGTGGCCTGCAGAATCACTGTTCCAGAGATTCATTCTTTGACAAGCCCTAGCAGTACTCCTGAAAGGAGGCCCAATTGCCCACATCTGGAGGCAGTAGGGGGATGATTATCCCTGCACCAGAGAGCCTGGATAGATATAACAGAAGATACTTGGGTGCAGAGGATTATTTCCTGAGTATATAAAATACCCTTTTCATTTACACCTCCAATCTCAAGAAAAATCCTGGATGTTCCACCAAGTCAGAGGGAATAAACAGCAATTCAAATACAAAAGCTGCTAGAAGAAAAGAGTCATCCAAGAAATCCCAACAGACTAGATAGAGTCTGGAACTTACTTAAGGTTCTTTTTAGTGTCAAAAAAG
Source organism: Protopterus annectens (assembly GCF_019279795.1). Classification (NCBI taxonomy): domain Eukaryota; kingdom Metazoa; phylum Chordata; order Ceratodontiformes; family Protopteridae; genus Protopterus; species Protopterus annectens. The sequence continues at coordinate 134,821,986 of NC_056733.1, forward strand.
GCAGGGGACTGGAGACCAATTCTAGATCTCACCAAACTAAACAAGACAGTTCAAAGAACCAAGTTTCGGATGGTCACAATTCAATCCATTCTCCCTTTTGTGGGTAAGGACAAGTGGTTGTGCTCAATAGATCTTCAGGATGCATACTATCATATAAAGATGAACAGATGATCCAGAAGGTATTTACGCTTCTGGCTGGGAGACAGTCATTACCAATTCAGAGTACTTCCCTTTGGACTCACCACAGCCAACAGAATGTTTACCAAATGCATGGCAGTAATAGCAGCTCAACTTAGACTGCAGGGATTCTGAGCATTTTCATATTTAGACAACTGGCTCATATCAGCTCCAACCAGGCATCAAGTTATATTGGCAAAGAACCAGGTTCTCCAGACTTGTTCTGTTCTGAGAATAACCATAATTCACGAGAAATCTCATCTACAACCTACCCAGAGGATAGAGTTTATAGGAACAGTTCTCAATACTAAAACTACCACTGCATCCCTGCCATTATTAAGTGTTTAAACAATAACATCACAAGTCAAACAGATAATCTGCTATGCCATGATTTTGGCTCATCTGGTCCTTCAAGCCCTAGGATCAATGGCGGCAACAATAACTTTAGTGCCGTTATGCAGATTTTACATGAGAATTCTTTAAAGGACGCTAGCCACACAATGGTCAATTCTTTACCAGTTTATGTCTTACCAGATAAGAATCACTCAGACAAGCAAGAGTCACCTGGAATGGTGGATTCATTCAGATCAAGTTCTTCTAGTCCATCCACTCATTTGCCCACAGCCCAAGGCCATAGTGATCACAGACACTTCACAGTTAGGGTGGGAGGGCATTATCTGGGGAAGACAGTCCAAGGCACCTCATCCCCCGTGGGGACCAAATTGCATATACATTTCCTAGAGATGAGAGCAGTGTTGTTAGTGTTGCAGGTATTCCAAAATGCTCTCCCCTTAGGGACCATTGCAATACACACTGACAACAAGTCAGTGGTCTGGTACATCAACAAACAAGGAGGAACCAAATCGTACCCATTGTGGTGAGAAGTTCTCAGGGTGTGGCAGTGGGCAATCACTTCCAACTGGCAATCACTTCCAACTGCTTTCTCTTAGCAATGCACATTCCAGGGAAATCCAATGTGATAGCAGACAAATTTAGCAGGTGCATTCTTCTACCCCATGAATGGTTCCTTAACAAAAAAAATGCAGACAAGATCTCCTGACAGTGGGGCCAACCTTGCTGTTATATATCTGTTTCCCCCTGAACAATGAGTACAGCAGCTACTTTGCCCTAATCCCACCAGTGGGGGAAATCTCTTAGGGATGCTCTACTTCATGGTTGGGCCACCAGTCTCTTCTACATGTATCCAACCATTCCTTTCATTTCCAAATTCTTTCAGAAAGCTTCCAGGCTGCAGAGCATGGTCATCCTCATTGCTCCATATTGGCCTCAACAGATTTGCTTTCCCTTTCTTTTGCCTCACCTGATTCAGCCACCTTGGTTTCAGGATCCAACTCTGAACATTCTGTCGCACCCAACAGACATGATACACCCAGATCTGACAAACCTCAGGCTGACTGCCTGGCTTCTCCAATTCCACTGATAGCCAGACAACCAGTGCTTTCTTTTCCTGTCAATCATATTTTGATGTCTTCCCACAAACCTTCCACCAGGAAACTATATTCCAGTAAATGGAAAAGATTTGTTTTTTGGGGCTCAAAAACATAACGTTGAACCTTTTACAGCTCCCATACATAATATATTGGATTTTTTATCACATCTCTTTGATGGAGGGGCTAGTTCTTCCACAGTTATAGTCCAATTAGCAGCAATATCAAATTTTCATGTTGGGATAAATGGATCGTCTGTAGCTTCTCATAAGTTAAGCAAAGCATTTTTAAGAGACATACTACTCTTAATGGCTCCATTTAAAAATCCTACTCCTCCTTGGGACCTGAATTTAGTGTTGTAATACCTTATTCAATCTCCATTTGAGACCTCAGCTACCTGTAACCTTAAATTCCTTTCATGGAAAACAATTGTCTTAAAAGCCATTACTTCAGCCAGAAGAATGTCTGAGATCCAAGCATTATCCACAGAACCCATACTTGATGTTTCATAGGGACAGACTAACTTTATGTACCAATCCATCATTTCTTCCAAAGGTAGTGTCAGAATCCAATATTCATAAATCTATTCATTTGCCTATGTTTTTCCCCAAATTTTTCTAACAAAGGTGAATATGCACTACACTTACTGGATATCCTCAGGCAGTTGCATTTTTATTTGAATAGGGCTAAAGACATCAGGAAATTGGATCACCTGTTTGTTTCATTTTCAGTACCCACATTGGGTAAACCAAAGTTACACTATATAAATGGATAACATATTGCATTTTCTTTGTATAAAACAAATTGGGCATCACTCTGACAAAATCAATTTGTGTTCATTCTACTATATTCATAGCAACTTCCTCAGTATTTCAATCCAGAATATCCATTGATGATATTTGTGCAGTGGCTACTTGGGCTACTCCCCATACCTTTATTACTCATTACAAATTAGATCTAATCTCCAGATAAAGGGCATCTTTTGGTTCTATGGTGCTAAGGAATATCCTACCTTGAGTCTGACCTGGAAATTAGGTAGCTAGGGACTCAGTCCCATCAGTTGAGGATAGAATGAAAATTGGCAACATCAGGTAAAGAAGGTATGTTCCCACCATAATATTCCATCTGTGTTGTCCATTTTCATTCTTCCTCATCTCCCTCCCACCAACCCCCATCCTTTAAAACTTCTGGAAGAATGAGTGTTTACAGGACAATTGTGTCTTTACTTTTTATGTATATAACTCCAGACATAGCCTTTTCCATTATAATTTCTGTCCTTACATTTTACTAAGGCAGCAAACAAGATCTGAGGTAATTGGGGTTGGTGCATTGTGGATAATGGAGAAGCTCGAGAGTTCTAGGATCCTGTGAGCTTTAACAATGGCTGAGTTGGATCCAAGGGATTAGATCTGATCCCATCTATTGAGGAAGAATAAAAATGGATGACACAGATGGAACATTATGTTGAGTACATAACTTCCTTTATTTGTGATTGCTGATTTCTTCAACCTTTTGTGTTTCCAGTATGGCTGATAAGTCTACTGGATTTACAAAGTGCACTTCCTGTGATCATAAGGTCCCAAACTCTGATGCCCACAAGGAGTGAGTGTACTGTTTGGGGCTAACACATATGTAATGCTTATTTGTGTGACTTTTAACGTCAGGATGTTGAGTGACTGCAGGAATAAATTAATCCTCAAAAGGACTTCTTCTAGCTTTGGCTCTTTCTACTGGCACATCTTCATCAGGGGCTCAACTCCCTCTCAAAAATTGAAAGAGGCTAAAGAGCATAGGAAACGCTCTTCATCCATGTTGCCTCAATCAGTACCTCCCTCACAGCCTCCTGAGAAGGTACCCATGATCAGAAAGCTTTCAATCTGATACCTGTAGGTATTAAGTCTCCTCGGCACCATTCTCCAAGATTTTCCCTGGAGCAGGTATCTCCTACCTTGAGATCTCCATTCCTCCAAAAGACTCCCAAGAAAGTCTTCAAGGCCACCATCCACTTCCTCTTCTATTAGGTCCTCCCGGAGTCTTTCTGAGCCAGAGGTAGATAGGATGATGAAGAAGTTCATCAGAACACAGATCCAGATGGGGATTCTGCCAGTTCCATCTCCCACTGGATCCATTGAGCCTTAAATCTACCTTGCAGCCTGTACATGCTCCTTCTCAGATCCGACCCATGGTTTTGGAGTCCTTAGATCTGAAGGTCCTGAGATTTGAACCATCACATCTGAAGGTCCAAACGTCCTTGACTCCAGTGACTTCTCAGACCTAATCTGCTCCAACCCTGTTGGAGCATGATGGTTCTTGGAGCCAAAACTTCGGCACCAGATCTGAGGGGTTGACCTCGACTCTGAAGTTTTTGGAGCTATCACTTCCTCTCTGAGCTTTGGTGCTAGACAGCTTGGTCATGACTCTCCCTTCAGATCCAAGGGCTTGGGAGCCACAGGGGCTGTCTGATCTGAGAGTCTCAGCTCTTGTTGGATTGCTATTGGTGTCCCCCCTTGACTTTCAATGTGGTGGAGTGGGTATTCTCTTTACCTAGACAGACCAACTCTTCCTTCTTTGGATCCATGCCTCCAACCTCTTTTGGATCCTTTGTCTGAATTCTGTTATCCTACACTTCAGGAACAGCCAGCCCAGATGAGCATCCAAGTAGTTTCCACTAGAGGACTTCCCATCTCTTCCAGCACTTCTCCATAGCACCCTACTGAGGAGGTCTCTTGGAAGAGATAATGCAAAATAAGGCACTTGGATTCCTCACATGAATCCCTCAAAGAAGACACTGATTTTGATGAAGGGGAAGTGTCCTCTATATCTCCACCTGAGGATGTTTCATTCAGGGACATCATAGAGGTCCTTCACCAAAAAGGTGGTTGGTCTGCCCAAAATCTGTCCCAGGAGTAATCAGTGTTTTTGGAAGCCTTTGGGTCTGAACCATCTACTTCTTGGGTTACCCCATCTGTGGATGAGCTGAGAGACCTGGTCTCCTGCAGAGCATGGAAGGAACTAGACTCTGTAGAAATGATCTGTAAGCATCTGGACAAGATGCTTAGTGCCCCTTCAGACAGGTTACATTGGATGAAAGTTGTTCCTGTAGATGCCATGGCTGTTGTGACAGCTACTAAAAATGAGTTGGCTGAACAGATCTTCTCTGTCTCCCCCTCTAGCAGAGAGTCTAGGGCATTGGACAGATTCAGGAAGTGGGTGTATGCATCAGGGATCTTTGCTTTATGCTCACTGAATTATTTGGCACATTTCAGAAAGTTACAGAGGGACTTAATCGAGGACCTCTCTAACTCTCCTCTAGGGTCCATGTATGTAGAGGAGCAGAAATCCTTTTCCTCATAACTGGCCATCCTGCAATCCATCACTAACACATCCATGAGGTTAATCTCACACGCAGTTGAAGGTTCTTCATGGGTTTTCAGTTCAGGCATAGCCATTAGGAGACATACCTGGATGTGGCTGTGTGATTTTGTGGTGCCCTTTAAGGCATCATTCATCAATTGTCCCTTTGATGGATCTTCCTTGTTTTGGACCAGCTGTTAAAGAGATGCTTTACTAGAGTGAAAAGGCTTGGAAATCCATTTTTTTACCCCACAAGGAACCTTTTCCAGGAATCAGAGCAGTGGTAAGAAAGTGTGGTTCAGAAAATCCCAGGGGCCTTTCCAGAAATCTCATGGAGATTGGGAGATGCCATCCTCATGGCAGAGGAGTTTACAGAATCAAGGTTCTCGAGAGTCTTTCTCAGACAGACCCTTTTAGTGCTCCTGAAAGCTTACTAGCCTGTCCCACTCTGGAGGCTGTTGGGGGGCACTTATCCTTGCACCCAAAAGCCTGGCCTCCCATCATACAAGATTCTTGCATGCAAGTTCCTCCAAAGAAGATGAAAATTCGGTTTACCTTTAAAATGTCAAATGCACATAGTCGAATGTGCACACTGCCGAAATGTTTCCGTGAAACCCATACCATTGAAACTTCAGAAAGTCGACAAAACATCGAACGTCAACATTTCCGACCATGCCACACCTACAAACAGGTACTAACATGGGTCAAAAAGGGGGCGAGATTTTGTGGTTTGGAATATCAGCTTTCAAGGTTTTGAGAAGGTGCAGTTTAGAGTTTGCAGAAACAGTTTCAACGCTGTGACCATCAATATTTTGAAAGTTAACTGAAAATTCTCCCTGATGTTCCACTCAATCAGTAGGAATAAGCAGCTCTAGAAGTTCAAAAGTTGCTGGACAACAGTCATTCAAGATGTCCTCCTGACCAAAGAGGATGCGGAATTTACTCAAGGTTCTTTTTAGTGCCAAAGAAAACAGGGGATCTGAGACCTATTTTGGATCTCAGTTATTTGAACCAGTTTGTAAAGAATTCCAAGTTCTGTATGGTCACAATTCAGTCCATTCTACCTCTGCATCAGAAGGATGACTGGATGTGCTCTGCTGACCTTCAGGATGCATACTATCATATAAAAATGAACAGATGCTCCCAAAGATATCTACGCTTCCAGATGGGAACCAGTCATTTTCAGTTCACAGCCCTGTCCTTTGGTCCCACCACAGCCCCAGGGTGTCCACCAAATGCATGGTAGTGGTAGCAGCTCATTTAAGACTGCCCGGATTCAGAGTGGTTCCATATTTAGATAACTGGATCCTAACTGCACTGACTAGGCATCTTCTGAAAAAAACAGAGATTACTTTCTACTTCTGTCTCAATCTCTGGGATTACAATAAATTTGGGAAAGTCCCAACCTCAACCAGTTCAAGCCTTGGAGTTTATAGGGGTTCATCTAGACACAATCAATTGCCTAGCTCTTCTCCCTCAAAACAGAATTATTACTTTGAAATTGCATGTCAGTCAAGTTCTGTCTCATTCCTCACCCCCAGCAAGATTGATACTCAAAGCCCTAGAGTCAATGACTACTGCAATAACTTTACTATACCGTGCTCATCTTCATATGAGAATTCTTCAGTAGACTGTAGCGGTACAATGGTCTTTTCATTGAGAGTCTGTGTGTCATCCAATAAAATTATCTCAGGTTTGCAAAAAATCTCTACTATGGTGGATGCATTCTGAAGAGATTAATCAGGGCCACCCATTTGTCCTTCCTCCCCCAAATGTCACTTTGACCAGGGATGCCTCCCAGTTAGGATGAGGGGCATTACTTGGGATGGACAATTCAAGGTACATGGTCCCAAGAAGAGACCAAGTTGCATATAAATGTTCTAGATATGAGAGCAGTAGTTTTAGCATTGCAGGCCCTCCAGATCTCTTTTACACTAGGAACTATTGCTAGTCAGACAGACAACATGTAAGTAGTCTGGTACATCAACAAACATGGAGGAACCACATCTTACCCTTTATGCCGAGAAGCAGTGAGAGTTTGGCAATGGGCGATCTCTTCCAACTGCTTTCTAGTAGCGATGCACATATTGGAGAAATACAACATATTAGCTGACATGCTCAGCAGAACCATTCTGACTCCTCACAAGTGATCTCTAAGTCAACCAATGGCAAAGAAGATCTTCCACAAATGGGTACAACCATGCTGTGACCTGTTTGCTTCTCCTCTCAGCAACAAATGCAGCAGGTTATTTGCTGTAATTTCACCCAGGGAAAGTATTTGAGAGATGCTCTAGTTCATGTTTGGCCCTCCAGTCTACTTTATGCTTACCCTCCTCTACCCCTAATACTCAAGTTTCTTCAGAAAGTCAGTCAGTTGAAGAGCAAAGTTATTCTCATTGCCCCCTTCTGGCCTCAGCAAGTATGGTTTCTGTTTCTACGGTCTCACCTAGTATGTCCTCCATGGACACTTGACCCCAGTCCACATCTTCTGTCACGGCCTTCAGGGATGATTTATCTGGATATTACAGGCCTCAAATTGACTGCATGGTTTCTCCAATTCCAGTGATAGCTAGACATTTCAAGCTTTCCGCCCCAGTTTTCCAAATTCTTTTTTCATCCCACAAATCATCAACCAAAAAGATTTAAAAGAGTAAATGGAAAAGATTTTCTTTGTGGGCACATCAAAGAGACTTAGATCCCTTTACTGCTCCAAAACCAACTATTTTAGATTTTCTTGACAGTATTTTTCATACCAGAGCATGTTTCTCTACCATTAAAGTACATTTAGCAGCCATCTCCAACTGTCATATTGGTGATAATGCTTCTCCTTTAGCTTCAACTAAGTTGTGCTAGGCCTTCCTAAAAGGTGCAATCTGATGTTGTCTGTTCAGTCTTCATCAAACCTGTGGTCTCATTTCTGAGCTCAGAACTAACATGGCTGTCAGCAAGTTTAGGATTTGAAGCAAGAGCTCCTCCCACCCTACCCATACTGCCCAGCTCCTTTCAAATACCTCAGATCTCATTTGCCATGCTTAGCTAAAGCATTGTGATCAGTTACAGCTCCTCCTCTACTGTGTTTTTTGAGTGTAAGTGACTAAATTTTCCTTTTCTTTCCTTACCTTTTTTTTCCCTACCCTTATTCTAACTGTAAAAACAAACAAAAACAAAAAAGCTAGCTGAGTTAGTTGCTCTTAAGTTTACTAGTGTGCTGTATCTTTCTGTGTATGGTCATTGTGACTTTTTTCTCTCCTCCTTTTTCTTCCATTTTCTTTCTTACCTTGTCAGAGAAATCTGACAAACCAGTGGTTTTAAAAAAATGCTCTTCCTGTGGGCAAAAGATCCCTGTATCTGACGCCCACAGGGAGTGGGCTTACTGTTTGGGTCCTGCCCACCTTCAAGTAGATTGTTCTATCTGCAAGGCCTTTGTCAATCGGGCCCTTGTAGATAGACATAACAAGCCTTGTAGATAGACATAATAAGCTTGTTCTTCTTCTCCTGCCACTGCATCTGTTTCAGTGGCACAGCCCTCTACCAAGAAATCTAAGGAGGCCAGGGACCATAAGAAATGGTCCCCGGACCCCTCCTTCTTTGGAGTCGGAGCTTTCTAAGAAAGCCCTGAGACCATGGGAGCACAGTTTCCTGACTCCGATACCAGTCTCTGTCTCTCTCTGCCCTGTGCCCCTCTCCCCACATTGAGGCCAGAGCCATTGGCACCTAGGCTATCCCCTAGGGTCGTTTCACACAGACCCCATTCCAGACCCTCCTCTGTGTCCACGTCCGTTAGGTCCTTTTGGAGCCTGTTGGAGAGCAAGGTGGACAGACTGATGAGGAAGTTTCTCCGTAAGCAGATCCAGATGGGGATCCTCCCAGCTCCATCGCCTGTGGGATCTGTGAGCAGAGCCTCTTTCCTTCTGCAATCCGGCCTATCATTGTGGAGCTCTCGGATCCTTCGGCCCCTGGTGCCTGTCTGTCGAACCAGATAATTCTGTCTGCTTTGCATCTGACTGCTTCCTTGATTCACCCAGTTCCAACCATGTTGAGGCCAAGTGTGTCTCAGAGCCAAAGCCTCAATGTCGAGTCTAAGGGGGATGATGTCCACTCCGAAGTTTTTGGAGTTGTTGCTGCCCCTTAGTGCCTCGGCATTCGACAGCTCGGTATCAACTCTCCCCTTGGAGTAGAGGGCTGTTGGTAACTGGGAATAACCTGTTCATGATCCCTCAGGATAGAGCAGTCTTTCTTGAGACTCCAGCAGTCCTTCTGGCTTCGAGGTGGTGGAGAGGGTCCTCTCCACTCCTAGGAGACCTCCGGCACCTACTGTTTCAGATCCACCCCTTCCCATTTTGGGCTGCGTGTCAGAGACCTATCTTCTGCCACCAGGACAGCCAGTTCTGCAGAGCCTGTAATCTCTTCCACCTACGAAAGCCCAGTCCTCTTCCGACAACTCCTTGGAGCACCCCAACAAGGAGGTTCCGCAGAAGAGAAGGTGAAAAATGAGACACCTAAATTATCCAGAGGAATCTCTCATGACTGACACTGACTGTGATGAAGGAGAGGAGTCCCCAGATCTCCACATGATGCCTCATTTGGAGACATATTAGAGATTCTTCATCGGAGAGGTGGTTGGTCAGCCACAAATCTCACCCTGGATGAGTCAGTGTTTTTGGAGGCCTTCAGGACCAGTCCATCTACATCCTGGATGTCCTCTCCTACAGATCCCCTCATGGACCTGGTATCTGCACAGACATGGTAGGAACCAGACACTGCAGAACCTATCCTGAAATGAGCACACAAGATCATTAGTGTCCCCAAGGATAGACCTCACTGGACAAAGGGCATTCCAGTAGATGTCATGGTGGTGGCAGTGGCAACCAAGAAGGAGCTTGCATGAGAAAGCTGTACTGTCCATCCTCCTAAAAGAGTGTCTAGGGCTATGGACAGATTTTGAAAAAGGGTCTATACTTCTTCCAACTTTGCCTTCAGAGTTTTGAATTACCTCGAATTACCTTGCCCATTTTACCAGGCTACAGAGGGACTTACTTAAGTAACTGTCTAGCTCTGGCCCTGAGTCCATGATGCTGGAGGATCGGACTTCCTTTATCTCCCATATGGCCACTCTGCAGTCCATTTCCAATGTGTCCGTGAGGTTGATTTCTTATGCAGTTGAGGGCACCTCTAGTGTGGCCGGTTCCAGCAGTGCTATTTGGCACAATGCCTGGATGCAGCTATGTGATTTCACAGAACCCTTTAAGACATCTTTTGTCAATACCCCCTTTGATGGTTCCTCCCTTTTAGGACCGACTGTACATGACACATTCTCCCACAGTGAGAAAGATGGAAAGATCTTATCTGCCATCAGGATCCACTTCTCTACCCTGCGAAGGTCCTTTTCCAGGAATCAGCACAGGGGAAAGAAGCTATGGTTCAGAAAATCCCAGGTTCCTTTCCAGGATGCTCAGGAAGATTTTTCCCCCAGGAGCAGAGGAGGGAATAATTCCAGTGGTAGATGCCGTCCTCAAGGCAGAGGAAGTCCATTGAATCAGGGATCTCGGGATTCTCTGTTGACAAAATCCTTATGGCATCCCTGAGGTGTTGCCCCACTGTCCCTCTCTGGAGGCAGTTGGGGGCCAATGTTTCTTGCACCTAGAAGCCTGATCAGCCATCCCGAATGACCAATGGGTGCAAGGTGTTATATCCAGAGATTACTCCATTCCCTTTTTAAATCCCCCCAAGCCCAAACAACACCTATCTGATGTTCCACCCTTTCAGAGAGAGGCAGCAACTTTGGAAATTGCAAAGTTGCTCCAAAAAACAGTCATCCAGGAGGTCCACTCAGGCCAACACAGATAAAGGATTTACAATTCCTATAGCTAGTCTGGGCTCAGGGCTCTGAGTTCTATGGCTGCAAGAATTACCTTACTACCAGTATTTTACTTACATGTGAGAGTTCTCCAGTGGACATTGTGTAGCCAATGGTCCCTTCTGCATCACCTCCTCAATCATCTTGTGAAACTGTCTACAGTGTGCAGAAATTCTCTTTTGTGGTGGCTTCATGATCCAGAAGTATCTCAGGATCGACCTTTCATTCTTCCCACCCCCATTGCCATGTTGACCACGAACACCTCCCACCTGGAGTTGGGGTGGGGTATTACCTGGGACAGACAGTCCAAGGCATGTGAACTCCCCAGGAGACCAGTTTACATATCAATGTCCTAGAGATGAGGGCAGTTCTTCTAGTGTTGCAAGCCCTCACTCCCTTCTTCCTCTGGGGACAATTGTGATTCAGACTGAAAACATGTCTGTTGCATGGTATCTCAACAAACAAGGTGGAACCAAGTCCTACCCACTTTGTGGAGAAACAATGAGAGTGTGGCAATGGGCTGTCTCTATCAGTTGCTTTCTAGCTGCAATGCATATTCCTGGGGAGCACAACATATTGGTGGACAGGTTCAGCAGGGTACTTCTGATGCCTCATGAGTGGTCTCTGAATCAGTCAGTGGGAAACCAGATATTCCTCAGATGGGGTTAACCCTGCTGCAACCTTTTTGCCTCCCCTTTCAGCAACAAGTGCTGCAGGTACTTTGCCCTGATCCCTCCAAAGCGACAGTCACCAAGAGATGCTCTAGTCCATGCTTGGCATCCCAATATAGTTTATGCCTTTCCTCCTGTCACCCTAATTCACAATTTTTTTCAGAAGGCACATGGGTGGAAGAGCAAAGTGATTCTCATTGCCCCTTTTTGGCCTTGACAAGTTTGATTCACCTTCCTTTGGTCTCACCTAATTTACCCTTCTTGGACCTTGGAACCACGTCCGGACCTTCTGTCTCACCCTTTAGAGCAAATTCACCCGCATCTTCACAGTTTGCAACTAACCCCATGGTTTCTGTAATTCTTGTGATAGCTAGACAATCCAGGCTTTCTTCTCCTGTCCAGAAGATTATCATTTCTTCACATAAGTCTTCTACCCAAAAAATTTATAAAAGTAAGTAGAAAAGGTTTTCCATCTGGACTCAACAGCATCACATTGATCTGCTTACGGTGCCCATTATGACACTCTTGAATTTTCTAGCTGGTATTTTTCATTCTGGGGCCTGTTTCTCTACTTTCAAAGTTCAGTTAGCAGCCATCTATAATTTTCACATCGGAGAGAATGACACATCTTTGGTTGCTTCCAGACTTTGCAAAGCCTTTCTCAAGGGTACTTTCCTTATTCAACCTCCTATCAAGGATCCTACTCCTCCGTGGCATATTACATTAGTTCTTCAAGCCTTGACCTTACCCCACTTTGAACCTACCACTAAGACTGAATTGAAATTTGTGTCGTGGAAAACATAGTGGCCATTACTTTGGCCAAAAGAGTTTCTGAAATTCAGACACTTTCTTCCAAACCTCCCTATCATATTTTCCATACAGAGTTACTTTATGTACTAATCCCTCTTTCTTACCAAAGGTTGCATTGGTCAATACTATTAATCAGTCTATTAATCTCCCTGTATTTTTTCTGAAGTTTCAAAATAAGAGTGAATATATGTTGCATCTTTTGGATATCCATAGACAATTGCGATTCTGTCTGGATAGGACAAAATCTTTCAGGAAATCTGATCAGTTGTTTGTCACTTTTTCAGATTCCAGAAAAGGGAAAGTGGTCGCTAAAATGACTATTGCTCATTGGCTAACAAGCTGTATTATTCCTCTGTATTCTTTGAATAATGTTCTTTTACCTAAACCAGTCAGTGCTCATTCCACGAGATCTATTGCTACTTCCCAGGCTTTCTCTTCTAGGGTTTCTTGAGAAGATATTTGTGCAGCTGCATCATGGGTGAATTCCCACACTTTCCTTTCACATTACAAGCTCGACATCATATCTAGAAACAGGGCTGCCTTTGGTTCTACAGTGCTCAGGAATATCCTTCCATAAGGCTACCCAGATCTGTGTAGTTGTGGACTCTGTCCCACAGGTTTAATGAAGACTGAACAGACAACATCCGATAAAGAAATTATGTACTCACCATAACTTTCCATCTGTGTTGTCTGCCTCAGTCTTCATTGACCTTCCTTGCCCTTCTTTATCTCTGAAGGACCTGATGGATTATACTGGGAACTTTTGTTCCTCTGTTGAGCTCCTGAGCAACTTTTAATTTCTGTTACCTTTTGGAATGTAATTTGTTATTTATGAAAATATTGCAGCAAACTTGATCTGAGGTATCTGAGAGGAGCTTGGCAATATGGGTAGGGTGGGAGGAGCTCTAGCTTTGGATTCTAAGCTTGCTGATGGCTGTGTCCTTCTGAGTTTGGAACTGAGACCCACAGGTTTGATGAAGACTGAAGCAGACAACACAGATGGAGCGTTATGGTGAGTACATAACTGCTTTTTTTTTTTTTTTTTGCTTGGACCTCCAACTTGAGATCCCACTCTACTTTGGGATCTGACTTTGGTATCACAGTTGTTAGTACATCCTCTGTTTGACCCCTCAGCCAAGGTAGACCTTAAGTTTTTATCTTGGAAAACTGTATTTTTGGTGGCAAATACTTCAGCTAGATGAGTTTTAGAACCCCAAGCACTCCATTCAGAACCACCATATCTAATTTTTCCACATGGAAAGGGTTGCCTGTGCACCAGTCCTTCCTTTCTACCTAAAGTGTTCTGAATCCAACATCAACAAATCATTAACCTTCCATTTTTTTTCCAGAATTTGAGAATAAAGGATGTACATGGACAACTTTGTTTTTACCTACAGAACCAAGCAGTTTAGAAAAACGCATCAGTTATCTGTTTCCTTTTCTAACACCAATATGGGAAAACTAGTTTCAAAGATTACTTTAGCAAAATGGATAACAGATTGTATTTCTTATGTTTATTACTTAAAGACCTATCATTACCAAAAAAGCCATCAGCTGCTTTTTGAGCTAGAGCTTCCATTGATGACATTTGTGTAGCTGCCACTTGGTCTGATGCTCATATCTTTGTTTCTCATTACAAATTGGACATCATTTCTAGAAACAAAGATTCATTTGTGTAGAATAATGTGTGTGTTGTACCTTTAAGAAGTGTTTCAAGGACAGCATGTGCTAGCTTCATTGCCATTTCAAAAGTGCAGCCAGAGAGTGAGCATGTATGAGTGTAATAGCTAATTTATTTATACATTTATCTAAGTTAAAGTTATTAAGCCTTAATACTGATGTGTTTGTATATAATAAAGCTTCTTGAACAGAACCCATGAATTCTTGTCTGTTTTATCCTGACTGGACGAGCGAGATGGTGTCAGAACCAGGATTCCAGATATTGCTTTTCAGAGCTATGAGGTACACTGTTAACAGTGAAGGTAAACTAAGAGAACCGAGTACAAAAAAGGGCCAGAAACGAACTAAAGGTAATGAAAACTTGCACAAACGATTTATTTATTAAAAAGATAAAATGGAGCATTACAAGGGCACAAAATGCATTATTAAACAAGCAAAGGGCATGAAAAAAAGTTTATTAATTAAACGAGGTGTTTAAAATTAAGATATTTGATAAAATGATTATCAGAAAAGCACATAGCTATTATCAGAAAAGCACATAAAGGGGTTTGGAATTACAGTACCTCGGAATTGCAAAACGAGCATGTTTAAAGTAAAACAGGCATGTTTAGAGTAAAACAAGCACAAGAAAAGTATAATGGGCAAGAAAAAAGATTAAATGAGCAAAACGAATATAATAAAGGGCAAAAAGAAGACATTAAACATAAATAAAGCAAGGCGATTGCCTGTTTTTTGGCAAAGTGCTGTGTTTTGGCATAAACTACTATTTTGCATTGATTGAAGCTATTAAGGACATAGCTAGAGTTATTCGAAGTATCACAAATTATGTAAAAGTGCTTACAGCATGTGCTTATTACTGTGCATTTATTCCGAGGAGTTTATTGTGTGTAAAGTGCACTCAAAATACAGCCATTTTGAAAAGTTTCTTGTGCTGGGTGTGTCTATTCACAGAGTGCTGCCATTACAGAGTGTTTCTTGCACTGTACAAATTTATTTGGCAAAGTACAGTAATTTTGGAAAGTTTTAGTGTACTGTATACTGTTTGTTCTCAAAGTGCAATTACTTTGAAATGTTTTTTTTTACTCTTGAGTTTAGTCTGCCCAGTTTATTCACACAGTGCAGTTATTTTGAAATGTTTCTTACACTAAGAGGTGATTTCTTACAGTACAGTAATTTCAAGAGTATTCTTGTGCCCAGGAGACTTATTTTGCAAAGTTCAGTTGTTCAGAGGCTTGTTGTGCTATTGCCATAAATTTCTGGTATATGTATGTGTGTGTGTGTGTGTTCATGCATGCTTGCTAGAGCCTTCACTGGTATGTGTTAATATGGCAGATGCATTTTGAAAACCAGGACCACTTGTATCTGATCAGAATATTGCAAAGAATTGGAGAATATTTGAGCAAGAGTACAATATTTTTATACAAGCAGCTTATTCTGACAAAGAAGCATGGGGCATTCATTTTGCTAACTCTAGCTGGGTCAGAGGCCATTGAAAGAAAATGTTCATTTGTGCATACACCAGCAGTGTATGAGGGAGAAGGTGAAAACCATCATATTGTTTGTACAGGCTGAATCAAGGGAAGACCCAGAGTGTTTGAAATGCAAATTCAGGGAAATGTGTAACCCCCATACAAATGTTACATTAGAGACACATTTGTTTTACACAAGAGATCAAAAGCAAGGGGAAACTTTTGCAGCTTATATTACTGACCTGAGAAACAAAGCTAAAATGTGTATGTTTAGTGATTTAAAAAAATTAGTTAACTCATTACATTCAAGTGATGCCTCCAGGTGCATCTGCAGTTAACTCCTACCGACACCTCTATGTGTCAAATACTAGTTCATATTTGCATCAATAATTCCAAAACCATGATATGTATAAAGTTTTAAAATATTTAATCTTAAAGCTTACACAATGACAAACTCAACTCCATTAATATTTGACCTCTGCCCAGTGCAGCTTAAGAGATATTATCTGTTGTTTTATGATATTAATGAATATAGATATAATTTTCAAATTTTCCTAAATATCTCAGTAGTCACAAAACATAAGCAGAACTCCTTAGCCTCTTGTGAAAGCATTCAATTACATGAATAAAAAGCTGTTGACAATATGTGCATAATTTGAGTGCTTGCTAAGATATTGTAAGTTGTTTACAAAATATTACAAATGTGATAGTGATCCCTCCACAGCGGGAGTCCCCGTGGGATGCTGTCACTCACAATTGGCCCCCTGGTCTACTTTATGCCTTGCCCCCTTCCCATTGATCTCAAAGTTCATTCAGAAAGTAAGCAGGTTGAAGAGAACAGTAATCCTCATTGCCCCATTCTGGCCTCATCAACTTTGTTCTCCCTTTCTCTGGTCTCACCTTCAGAAGATGCCCTGGATTCTGAAAAGCTTTCCAGAGCTACTGTCACACCTGACAGGGATGATTCGTCCAAACCTCCACAATTTCAAGCTGATGGCTTGGTTTCTCCAGTTCCATTAGTTGCCAGACAACCCATGCTCTCCTCTTCAGTCAAACGTATTTTGTTGTCTTCTCATAGATGATCTACCCAGAATCTGTACAAAAGTAAATGAAAGAGGTTTGTAATTTGGACAGCATAATGTAGATCCTATTATGCCTCCTGTTCACTTTGTCTTGGATTTCCTGGCTCATCTTTTTAATAACAGTGCATCTGCCTCTACAATTAAAGTTCAATTAGCAGCCATTTCAGTTTTCCATGTTGGAGAGAATAACTTATTAATTTCCCACAAACTTTGCAAAGCGTTCTTAAAAGGGAGACTGTTGTTAAAACCACCTCACAGGGATCCTTCTCCCTCATGGGACTTCAATTTAATGCTACGTTCTATTTTGCAACCTCCCTTTGAACCTGCAGCCACCTGTAATATTAAGTTTCTCTCCTGGAAAACTATTTTTCTAGTAGCAATCACATCTGCAAGGAGAATTTCAGAGATTCAAGCCTAATGCTCACAATCCATGTGTTTGGTTTTTCACAAAGACAGTCTCACTGCATACCAACCCCTCCTTTCTCCCCAAAGTTGTTTCACAAACCAGTATCAACCAAACCATCTATTTGCCTGTCTTCTTTGCTCACTTTAGCACAAGGGTGAATATATCCTACACTTGTTAGATGTACATAGGCAGTTGCAATTCTACTTGCATAGAACCAAAGAGTTTTGCAATACAAACCAATTGTTCATTGCCTTTGCAGGCCCTAAGAAGGATTCATCAGTCTCCAAGGTTACCTAATCAAGATGGCAGTCTGATTGCATTTCCTTTGTGTACACCTCTAAGGTTATTAATCTTTTCAAGCTTGTTCAAGCTCACTCCATTAGGGCCATGGCCTCATCTGCTGTTTTTCAAACTAACGCTTCCATGGATGACATTTGTGCAGCAGCCACTTGGTCTAACCATCATATCTTTATCTCCCATTATAAATTGGACATGGTCTCTCTGGGAAAAGCATCTTTTGGTTTGATGGTTCTGAGGAACATTCTCCCTTGAGTTTGCTCAGGATATAGGAAGCTGGGGACTCTGTCCCATCTGTGAGGAGGAGATGAAAAAATTGATAATATTAGATAAAGAAGTTATGGACTCACCATAATGTTCCATCTGTATTGTCAATTTTTTTTTTCATCTTTTCTCACATTCCCTTCCTCCATTCCCTGACCCTGGTTGAATGAAAAGATTTTCAAGATTGGACACATGTTTTTATCCTTGTCTCTGCAGAACAGGCATATTCAACCATCTTTCTTTATTTTTTATCCCTGGGCTTTTTACCAGTATATGTTATGGCAAACCAGACCTGAGGGAACATGGAGAGATGGGTTGTGGGTAAGGGGAGTGTTCAAGAGCTTCTTTGGTTGCCTCAAGCTTAGTATTGGCCAAGTCAGATCCGATGATCTGTAACCCATGTGTGAGGAGAGATGAAAAAAATCAACAATACAGATGGAATGTTATGGTGAGTACATAATGTCTTTTTCTGGCACATTGAGAAAGTATGAGGAATATTATATCTACACTTTCTTCTTCTGAAGAAAAATCTACTTTAAATATTCTATTATGCAGGTCACTACTAGTTGTTGGCAGTGTGTGTATGAGTCTATTGATACTTCTTCCAGGAATATAAACACTGGTTCTGTTTTGAGGAGGTTTGCTTGGCTGTATTCTCAGAACCTCCCAGATGATGTAAAAAATGAGGATTTTAAATTCTTCTTTGGACAGAGATTTAGTGTTTGGCCTCTGTGCTGCAGAGGTAATCAGGAAGTATGTTGAAAGGGGCAAGCTAATCATTTTCCAAACCGTCCAAAGGTTTTTCTATCTCCTTTTCCAGTTTTGGCAAAAAAAAAAAAAAAAAAAAAAAACAGAATAAATACCCTCAACAGAATTCAGATAAACAGACTGTAAAAATAAATGGCAAGGGGGTTCCAAAAGAAAAGTCATAACTGCCCCCCCACCAAAACCAAGGACTGTCCAAGTCTGAATTACTGTTCAAGAGACCTTTTGACCCCCTCCCACCTTTGCCAAGGTTTTCTTCCAGAAATTCTGTCTCCATTTTTCTCTTTAGCAAAAGATTGCTTCACACAAATGGGTTCTGAAAATCATTCATCAAGGTTACACATGAGAGTGGGAGAAAATTAATCCTTTTCAGGGGGTCATTCCTCATCATGGAGATCAGACTTTTTTGTTTCCACTTGTTCTTCATCACAAGCTGTCCCAAGGAGTGATAGAACCAGATTCAATGTCTTTTTTCATCCGATTCAACGTTTGGGTAGTGAGATCTGACCTTGGCACCTTCTTCAAGCGTTTTGGATCTGATACTATGACTTTTGGCATGACTACACTTCCCTCCTTCTGCCTAAATTACCTCAGATCTTGTTTGCCACCTATTCTATCCAGAAATGTTATCTGAGAAGCTGTCATAATCCAGTCACGATGACTGAAAGTTTTTGCTAATTTTTCCTGCTCAACTCATCCCTTTATGTAATATTATAACGTTAATATAGTATAGGGTAATGATAGGTATAGGTCTAGGTTAGATATTTGTAGTTTTATCTTTTTTGTCCTCTGTAATGTGAATTTTCTAGTTTGTTCTATTATTACATTATAACTTAGGCTAATGTATTTGTGTGTGTGTGAGTGTTTTTCTTAGTAGTAAAACAGCAAAATAGTTTTTTCTGTTGGACGTGGTTTAGCTTATTGTAGCATATATAGATATATATAGATATACAGAGTTTATTCTAATAATGGTTTAATATTTTTATGATGTCAGACAAATAAACAAGCTTTTTTTTTTTGCTTATTTTTACTAGATGTTAAGTTGTCTCTCTCGCCTTCATTCTTGCTGGTTGGGTTCGGAGCCAATCCTCTGCTCCGACTCGGCCATCTACTGAAGCTTGAGAGCTGTTTACTGGCTCGAGGCCTCCCCATATCCCCCAGTGCTTGGCGCTAGATACCCAGATCTTGTTTGCCGCTTCAGCTACGAGGTTGCGCTTTTACTGGCTCAGGTCGTATTAATCTTTTTTGTATTATTAGCTTAAATTTTACCTGTGTATTTCTCTTTTATATAGATAGTCTTTCCCCTTTAGTATAGTTAGAGTGTATATCCCCTAGTTTTTCACACTCAGGAAACTCGTTTTTTGTTAGAGAATTTCTACCCCCCCCCCTTGTTTCTTCTCTTTAGTGGCTAACCCCACCCTTTTTTGTGCCTGATAGGAGTAGTGTTTAGCCTTTCATAGCTACAGTTATTTAGCTTTGTAATATTTGTATATATTTACTAGTGGATATTGTTGTTGTTATTGTTGTTAGTCTAACTAGTGCATGTGTGTGTGTGTGTGTTTCTGTGTGCCTTGTTTAAGCACTAGTTTAATATCTTCCCTTTGGTATCCCCTTGCCAGTATGTCCAAGGATACTAAAGATGTAAGAGTGTTCAATCTCGCCGTTTGTTCTTACACACGGGTTCGGAGCCGATCCTCGGCTCCGAGTCGGCCGAATTGCAAAGCTCTGAATCTCAGAGAAGCTCGAGACCAGCCCATATCCCACAATCCTCCCTGCCATTACTCAGATCTAGTTTGCCGCTGCAACAGATCGGATCGACGAGAGCTCGGACCAAATAGAAACTTGAGTTATTGTAGATTTCTTCAGACAAGAATTCAAATTTTTTTCTTGTTGATACTTCCTTATAGTTAGTAGTTATTGTAGAAGTGCTGTGTGTGTGTGATATATATATATATATATATATATATATATATATATATATATATATATATGTGTGTATATACCCATTTTTCTTCTTCAGGCACCCTTGTGGCCTAATCTTTTTTTCTTGGATGTGTTTTTTTTGTGAAAAGTTATATATATATATAACCTGTTTAGTATACATATATTACTAGTTGAACTTTTATATTGCTAGGATTAGTAATTGTTTTCCTGTTATTATAGTTATTGTCATTGTAACTTACAATGTCAGAAAAAGCCAAATCTGGTTTTAAAAGATGTCAGTGTGGGCAGAAAATGTCCATTACTGACAATCATGCTTCCTGTATCTACTGTCTTGGCCCTCTCCATCTCCAAGAGGATTGCTCTATTTGTCATTCCTTTAGCGGGAGGGTCATGACAGATAGACGCAGGAAGCTTATTGACAGAGGATTGTTGAAGCCGGACTTTCAAGAGGCTTTGGACAAGTCGGATCAGGCTTCTAAATCCTCAAAGGGGTCGAAGATGTCGGAGCCCATGTCATCGGCTCCGAGTTCATCTTCTTGGGTTTGTTCGCCGGTTCCACAGATCTCGGGGCCGAGCGTCGAACACTTATCTTTTACTGAGCCCCAGATCTTGGAACCAGTGTCGGAACTGCCACCACCATCCATTCTTCGGTCGGTGCCATCTTCGGCTCCTTCGACCCGTTCTTCCAGACCCTTATCTGACACAGATGTGGATCATGTCATGCAGAAACTCATGGAGAACACGGCCCTTTCCAAGTTAATTGCAGTTTCCTCCCAGTTGGTGTCAAAACTAGAAGGCCTCCCCATATCTCCAACGGGTCCTCCTTCGAGACCCATCCAGATCTCGGAGCCGGGAGAAGATGACCTGATGATAGTGGAGCCCTTGGTGCCAAAACCGTCCATTGTATGATCGACACCTTTGACTTCGACTCCTTTGGAACCATTAGGGGAGTCGCGGAGCCGACGGTCTTTGCTCGGTTCTGGGACCAAGAGTCGTACCGACCTGTCGGTGCCGACTCCCTCTCGGGGCCTCAGCACAGACTGGTTCGGCTCTGTCCTTGGGGTCGGAGCCCACGGCACCTGGTTCTGGGATGCTTCCGTGTTCTTTGGAACCGGGGGAGCCCTTAGCCAGGGGTTCAGGGGCCTTTGACCTTATGAGGAAGGTATTGTCTGCACAGACAACCACATCATCAGGGGAATCTTCTCCTTCCCCAAAAGGGCCACTTTCTGTTTCTGCTCCCACGATCCATCCCAAGCGTCGAGCCCAATTGCCTCAGCCACCCACAGAGGGTTCCCCCTGTTCCTTGGAGGCCTCACCAGAAGCCCCCTCTGATGAGGTCCCAAGGAAACGGTTGTGCAAGAGGAGGCACATAGATTCCCCACAGGAATCTCTAATGTCTGACACCGACCTGGATGAGGCAGAGGGGTCCCCCAAATCACCCTCGGAGCATGTGTCATTTGCAGACATCCTGGAGATCTTGAAACAGAGGGGTGATTGGCAGTCCCTAGCCCCCTCTGAGGACGAGTCAGTGCTGCTGAAGGCTTTTGGGGCTCAACCTTCTACCTCCTGGGTGACCCCGCCCTTCGATGAATTAATGGATTTGATTGCTCCAAGGGCGTGGGAGACACCTGACACAGTGGAACCAGTACCTAGGAAATCAAACAGGTTCATCACTGCCCCCCAAGATAAATCTTATCTCACCAAGGGAGTCCCTGTCGACGCTATGGTGGTGGTGGCAGCCACGAAAAAGGAAATGTCTGAGTCTTCCTCATCTGTTCATCCTCCTAATAAGGATTCTAGGACTATGGACAGATATGGGATGCGCATTTTTAGTTCAGCGACTTTTTCCATGCGTTCGCTAAACTACCTGACCTATTTCACACGTTTGCAGAGGGATCTCATCAAGGAGCTGACAGATACCCTCCAGGGTAACACAGATGCTGCTGTTTCAGATAAGGTAACAGCACAACTTAACACCCTCACATCCATAGTAAACTCATCCATGAGGCTCATCTCGTATGCAGCCGAGGGATCGAGTAGAGCTGCAGCTTCAGCGATTGCTCTTCGAAGACAATCATGGATGCGGCTGTGCTCCTTTGCAGAAGCCTTCAAGTCTTCCTTTGCCAGTGCCCCTTTTGATGGTGCCACACTTTTTGGGCCCAAGGTTAAGGAGACTCTCACTCGGTGCGAGCAAGAGGGAAAGACCCTGTCTGCTGTCGGGGTCCGTTTTTCCGCTCCTACTAGACCGTACCCCAAAGGGCAACGAGGCGGAAAAATGTGGTTCCGTAAGAATCAGGGATCTTTCCAGACCACACATAGTGATACCTCCTCCAGAGGCAGAGGAGGGGGTAGAAATGGAAGACACCGCCCCAGCGGTAGAGGGGGTCCGCATAACCAAGGCGACAGGGATTCCGTCCCTGGGAAGCCTTTCAAGCACTCCTGAACGGAGGCCCGGCTGTCCTGCTCTGGAGGCAGTCGGGGGCCGCTTAGCTTTATACCCACTGGCCTGGCTAAACATTACTTCAGATTCTTAGGTAAAAAGCATTATAACCAGAGGATACAAAATCCCCTTCATTTCAACACCACCTCTACAAAGAAAATTTCCAGACGCTCCACCCCGTCTGTGAAAACTAGCAGCTGTAGAAATTTCAAAGCTGCTCGAAAACAGAGTCATCCAACCAGTCCCGGCGGACCAAAGAGTATTCGGAACTTACTCAAGGTTCTTTTTAGTTCCAAAAAAGACAGGGGACTGGAGACCGATCTTAGATCTCAGCCATCTCAACAACTTTGTGAAGAAGGAAATGTTCCAAATGGTCACGCTTCAATCGATCCTTCCATTCTTACAGAAGGACGATTGGATGTGCTCTATAGATCTCAAAGACGCGTACTACCACATCAAAATGGACAGACCGTCCAGCGATCACCTGCACTTCCGTCTGGGGGCCAGTCACTTTCAGTTTTGAGCTCTGCCCTTTGGACTCACCTCAGCCCCCAGGGTATTCACCAAATGCATGGCAGTAGTTGTGGCTCACTTGAGACGACAAGGATTCCGGGTGTTTCCCTATCTGGACGACTGGCTCCTCACCGCCACCACCGAGCGTCGACTATTGCAAGCCAGGGACTATACAATCGGCCTTTGTTCCCACTTAGGGATATCCATAAACTTCGAAAAGTCTTGCTCATCGCCCTCACAGTGTATTTCCTTCATCGGAGCAGATCTACATACACGATCGACACTATTAAAACTCCCCCCAGTAAGAGCTTCAACGCTCAAACAGCAGGTCCTACTTCTTTTAGTCAGCAAGAAAGCCCCGGCCAAACTGGTGTTAAAAGTGTTGGGACTGATGGCAGCCGCATTAATTGCAGTCCCTATGGGAAGGTTACACATGAGGATTCTTCAATGGCTGCTCTTTGCGCAGTGGTCGTTCCAACACCTACCCCTAACGCACGAGATCAGGATAACAAAATCTTGCAGATGGGACCTCTCATGGTGGGTGCGCGACCAGAACCTCATTGTGGGTCGTCCGTTCGTTCTACCCATTCCAACAGCCACAATAACCACGGACGCTTCCCTGATAGGGTGGGGGGGCCTTTTTCAGGAAAGAACAGTCCAAGGAGAGTGGTCCAGCACGAAGTACACTCTACATATAAATGTTCTGGAGTTGAGGGTGGTGTTCCTAGCGTTGCAACACTTCCAGGCCCTCTTACCTCTAGGGACAGTAGCAGTTCAGACAGACAACATGTCTGTAGTCTGGTACATAAGCAAGCAAGGGGGAACCAGGTCTTACCCGTTATGCAGAGAGGCCATGAGAATTTGGCAATGGGCAGAGTCCACGGGTCGCTTTCTGATAGCAACGCACATCCCAGGGTCATCCAACGTCATTGTGGACAGGTTGAGCAGAGCCATCCTGTTACCTCACGAGTGGTCCCTGAATTCACAGACAGCGGAAAAGATCTTCTGCAAATGGGGCCAGTCTTGCTGCAATCTTTTTGCCTCCCCATTGAATGCAAAATGCAGAAGCTACTTTGCCCTTCTACCCCCTCCGGGGGATGTCCCCAGGGACTCACTGATACACGATTGGCCCCCGGGTCTCCTATATGCATTCCCACCAACTCCATTGATTCCCAGATTTCTGCAGAAAGCCAGGAGCCTGGAAAGGACTATTATACTCATAGCCCCATTCTGGCCTCGTCAAATATGGTTTCCCTTTCTTCGAGCTCATCAAATAGAGGAACCGTGGATTCTGGACCCAGTGCCAGACCTGCTGACACACTCGTCGGGAGTTCCTCACCCGTCTCTACAGTCCCTCAAACTAGCAGCTTGGCTGCTCCACTTCCCTGCCTAGCCAGGTCTCATCTACTCCTTCCTTCAGTTCAACACATCCTAGTTGCTTCTCATAAAGTCTCTACTACTAAGCTCTATACGAGTAAGTGGAAGTGCTTTGTATATTGGGCATCTAGTCAAAACTTAGATCCCTTGGTAGCTCCTTTACATAAAATTTTAGAATTCTTATCCATCCTTTTTCATGAAGGAGCTTCTACTTCCACTCTAAGAGTACAGTTGGCGGCCATATCAAACTTTCATATTGGTGAGGGAGGTTCTTCCATTATGTCTCACAGGCTTTGTAAAGCCTTTTTGAAAGGAACCTTCCATCTTAGACCGCCTGTCAGAAAACCTTTCTTTCCATGGAGCCTGAATTTGCTGCTGTCGCAACTCATGTTGCCACCTTTTGAACCTGCTTCGTCATGTCTCCTAAAGTTCTTGTCGTGGAAGACACTGTTTCTCGTCGCTGTGACCTCAGCTCGTAGAGTCTCAGAGCTGCAGGCATTATCGGTCAGACTACCTTACCTGATATTCCACCCAGACATGGTTTCTTTGCGTACAAATCCATCTTTCCTTCCAAAAGTATGTTCAGTTATGAATATTAACCAGTCTATAGAACTCCCTACCTTTTTCAAAAATCATACTAACAAACTGGAGTATATGTTGCACAAGTTGGATGTGCACAGGCAGCTAAGATTTTATTTAGACAGGACCAAAGCTTTCAGAAAAATGGATCAACTCTTCGTCGCCTTTGCAGACAATAAAAAGGGCATGGCAATTACTAAACGTACACTATCTAAATGGCTTGCTGACTGTATAACATTTGTATACTCTAAATCAAACCAATCCTTACCAAACAAACCTAAGGCCCATTCTACCAGATCCGTTTCCACCTCCTTAGCTCATGCGGCTCGCTTGCCTTTGGACACTATTTGTGCAGCAGCCACGTGGTCTAAACCACATACTTTCATCACTCATTATAGAGTGGACAAGGTCTCCAAGGATAGGACATGTTTTGGTTCCACTGTGCTTAGGAACGTTCTTCCATGAGTCACTCGGGGTCACGGAGCTAGGGACGCTACCCGTGTGTAAGTACAAACGGCGGGATTGAGCACTCTTACATAAAGATGTTATGTCCTTACCATAACGTTCCATGTAGAGTGTTCATCTCGCCTTTGTTCTTACATCCCCCCCCCCCATGTGTTTGGAAGAATTGGTAGGATTAGAGTCTGATCGACGTGTCTTGACCCTTTGCGGGGTATATGGTCCCATGTGTCATGGGATATATGCTTAGACCATTAGTTATTGCTATGGTGAGAGAGTGTCTCTGAATGGCTGAAGAGAGTGTATGCTTCTAGCACCGCTGGTGTTGGATTCTTTCGTCTGGTTTGCTTGCAAACTAGATCTGAGTAATGGCAGGAAGGATTGTGGGATATGGGCTGGTCTCGAGCTTCTCTGAGATTCAGAGCTTTGCAATTCGGCCGACTCGGGAACCCGTGTGTAAGAACAAAGGCGAGATGAACATTCTACATGGAACGTTATGGTAAGGACATAACTTCTTTTTTCAGGCTTCAAGAAGTGTGACTTGTGCTGTCAAAAGATGTCTCTGACAGACGGTCACACTTCTTGTGTTTATTGCTTGGGTCCCCTACACCTGCAGGACTCCTGCTCGGTCTGTCACGCTTTCAGCCCGAGAGTCCTGCAGGAGCGTAGGAACAAGCTTATTTTGAGAGGCTTACTTAAGCCAGAGGGATCCCCGGTGAAGCCTCAGTCAGGGAAATCCTTAAAGCCCGCCAAGCCGTCGGCTCCCAGTTCGGAGCCGTCGCCGGGCGGAGCATCTGCCTCCTCTTCGGTTCCGACTGGAACCGACATCTCTGGATCTCAATCGGCTCCGACTTTAGTGTCGGAACCGTCTTTGGGCCAGAAACGTTCTACGTCCCCTTCCCTACAATCGGTTCGTTCGGCTCCGAGGTCACCATTGCTTCAGTCTGAATGTAGCCATAGGTCCCACTCCTCTCGGTCCTCCAGGCTATCAGATCATGACTTGAAGAGGGTGGTCAGTAAACTGCTTAAATCACAGGCCTTGGCCAAAATGTTAACCAGCCCTTCTCAACAGACTGTGGCTGTCCCTGTGTCTTCAGCAGTTCCTCCTTCGACTCCCCCTTTGTGTTCGGAGCCGGAGTTGGTTGGGGCTCGAATAATGGAAACGTCGGAGCTGATACCACACCTTTTGGCTCCTTTGTCGGATCTGATCACTTCATTGGTTTCTTCCTTGGAGGGATCTGGGCATCGGGACTCCCTCGTCGGCTCCGAGGGGGTGAGTGGCATCGAATCCTTGTCCGACCCCGTTCTCCCTCTCGAGGCCTCGGCGCAGGTGAGCTCGGCTCCTACATCGGCCTCTGAGCTGTACCTCTCGGTGCTGGGAGGGGTTCACGTCTCTTTGGAGCGGGGACCCTCTGCTGTGCCTGATGGTGGTGCCTTCGAGGTCATGAGGAGCGTGCTGACACCTGAGTCGACCCCTCGATCAACCCCTTCGGCTCCTCCCCCCATGGTGCCTGCATCAGTCTCTGCCCACCCTCCTGACCCCAAGCGTGAAGAACAAACGTTCCAGGTCGCCCGATTGGGCGTATCTTCCTCTTCCGAGGCCTCCCCTGATCCTTCAGAGGAGCCCCCTCGAAAGAGAAAATGTGAGAGGAAACATGTCGACTCCCCCGAGTCAATCACGTCTGATACCGACTTGGAGGATTCGGAAGGGTCCCCAAGATCCCCCTCTGAGGATGTCTCTTTTTCAGACATCCTAGAGATCCTTAAGCAGAGGGGGGACTGAACTGCCCTTAACCCTTCCAAGGATGAGTCGGTATACCTGGACGCGTTTGGTTCTCACCCTTCCACCTCCTGGGTGTCTCCACCCTTTGACCCGCTGAAGGAAGTTGTGGCTTGAAGGGAGTGGTCAGCCCTGGACACAGTAGAACCAACTCCCCGCAGGCCCACTAAGTTCATTACAGCCCCACCCAACAAACAATTTTTGACAAAAAGTGCCCCCGTTGATGCCATGGTGGTTGCAGCAGCCACGAAGAAGGAGTTGGCTGACCCTTTGGTGCCTGTCCATCCCCCTAATAAAGAGTCTAGGACAATGGACAGGTACGGGAAAGCGGATATTTTCCTCAGCGACTTTTTCCATGCAGTCGCTGAATTATCTGTGCCACTTCACCCGTCTTCAAAGGGATCTTCTCAAGGAACTGGGTGATACCCTACAGGATCCATCAGCTGTGGGGGCTCAAGATAAGATTAACTCCCAGCTGGCGACTCTTAACTCAATTGTCAACTCCTCCATGCAGCTCATTTCTTATGCAGCTGATGGGGCGAGTAGGGCCGCAGGTACAGGCGTGGCTTTGAGAAGACATGCCTGGATGCGGTTATGTAACTTTGCTGACCCCTTTAAGGTGTCCTTCACCAATACGCCCTTCATTGGTTTGGCTCTGTTTGGACCACAGGTGAAGGATACCCTTACCAGGTGTGAGCAGGAAGGCAAGACTCTCTCTGCCGTGGGAGTCCATTTTTTTACTCCCTCTAGACCATACCCTAAAGGTCAGAAGAGTGGGAAAATGTTGTTTTGGAAACCCCAGGGAGTCGTGCCTGACACACGTGGCGAGTTTCCCTTCAGGGGCAGGGGAGGGAACAATAATAGACACCGCTTGCCGGGCAGAGGGGGTCCGCAAAATCAGGGTAGCAGAGAATCTTTCTCTGACAAACCCTTTCAGCACCCCTGAGGGGCTGCCCGACTGTCCACCTTCGGAGGCAGTCTGGGGAAGATTGTCACTGTACCCAGAAGCCTGGCACCTCCTCACACAAGACATATGGGTACGGTCTATCATATCCGAGTGTTACCAAATCCCCTTTGGCCACACCCCTGTACAAACAACCAAGTCCCTTCCAGATGTTCCACCCGGTCTAAGGGAACAAGCAGTGCCAGAAATTTTAAAACTGCTAGAAAAACGGGCCATCCAGCCAGTCCCAGCAGACCAGCAAGGATCCGGAATTTACTCCAAGTTTTTTTGATGAGAAAAAAGACAGGGGACTGGAGACCCATTTTGGATCTCAGTAGGTTAAACAAGTCTGTTCAAAGAACAAAGTTCCGGATGGTCACGCTTCAGTCCATTCTACCCTTTTTGGGTCAGGACAATTGGATGTGCTCCATAGACCTTCAGGATGCATACTACCATATCAAAATGGACAGGTGCTCCAGAAGGTTTCTCCGCTTCCAGCTGGGAGCCAGTCACTATCAATTCAGAGCCCTGCCCTTTGGTCTCACCACAGCCCCCAGGGTGTTCACCAAATGCATGGCAGTGGTTACGGCTCTCCTGAGACGGCAAGGATTCCAGGTGTTTCCATATCTAGACGACTGGCTCCTTACTGCTTCAACCAGGCATCAGCTACTGCGAGCCAGGGATTATACCATCCATACTTGCTCCGTGCTAGGTATCTCAATAAATTTCAAAAAGTCTGCATTGTCACCTTGTCTGTCTATAACCTTTATAGGCGCAAGATTAAATATAAAAGATCTGTCTGCAAGACTTCCTCAAGACAGAGTGTCAGACATTTGCCGACATGTGCAGGTCTTACTACAGTGCAAGAGGATTCAGGCCAGACTTGCACTAAAAACTTTGGGTCTCATTGCAGCAGCAATCATACTAGTTCCCCTGGCTCGTTTTCACATGCGGATTCTTCAGTGGATGCTTTTTACCCAATGGTCTTTTCAACAACTTCCGATGACTCACAAGATAATAATCACTCAATCATGCAAAGACCACCTGGCTTGATGGATGGTCTCCCCTCTAGTACTCCAGGGCAGACCGTTTGTTCTTCCTCCTCCTGTTGCCACGATGACCACGGATGCCTCCCTGATCGGGTAGGGGGGGGGGGCATTTTCAGGGCAGGACTGTCCAGGGCACTTGGCAACCTCTAGAGTACCACCTGCACATAAACGTCTTGGAGATGAGAGCGGTGCTTTTAGCGTTGCAAGCTCTTCAGGACTCTACCCACTGGGACTATTGCAATTCAGACAGACAATATGTCTGTAGTGTGGTACATCAACAAGCAGGGTGGAACCAAGTCCTATCCCTTATGTCGAGAAGCACTCAGACTCTGGCAGTGGGCAATCTCCTCTCAACGGTTTCTGATGGCAACGCACATCCCCGGGAAGTCCAACGTCATAGCGGACAGGCTAAGCAGAGCTATTCTCATGCCTCACAAGTGGTCTCTCAATCAGTCAGTAGCGGACAAAATCTTCCTCAGATGGGGTCAACCTTGCTGTGACCTTTTCGCAACTCCTCTCAACAGCAAATGCGATGATTTCTTCACTCTCTTCCCCCTTCCCAGACACTCCCCCAGAGACGCTCTAGTTCACGATGGGCCACGGGGTCTTCTGTATGCATTCCCACCTTTTCCCCTAATTCCCAAACTAATTCAGAAGGCTAACGCATTGGGATCCAGGATGATCCTCATTGCCCCTTACTGGCCTCGACAAATTTGGTTCCCATTCCTGCATCATCACCTGCTGGAGCAGCCTTGGAATCTGGACCCAGTGCCATACCTCTTGGTCCATCAGTCGGGTGGGCTGCCCCAATCCCTTCAGTCTCTCAACCTCACAGCTTGGTTGCTCCACTTCCAACCTTAGCCAGGCTTCGAAATATTTCTCAGCTGGTGCGTGAAATCATACTTTCTTCGCACAAATCTACCACCAGGAAGACTTATGCTAGTAAGTGGAAACATTTCTCTTTCTGGGCAGAGGCTAGGAATATAGACCCCTTTACAGTCCCTGTCCATCACATTCTAGATTATTTAGCAGAACTCTTTCAGCTGGTTCCTCGTCTGCCACCATTAGAGTCCAATTAGCTGCTTTCGCAAATTTCCATGCTGGCCTGTCAAAAACCAGCATCATGTCCTACAAACTTTGCAAGGCCTTCCTTAAAGGAACTATTTTGCTTAGGCTCCCGGTCAGAGATCCCCCATTTCCGTAGGACTTAAACTTGATATTAGCTTCCTTGATTCTCCCCCCTTTTGAACCTGCGGCTTCCTGTTCCTTAAAATTGCTCTCCTGGAAGACTCTCTTTTTAGTAGCCATCACCTCAGCTAGGAGAGTTTTGGAACTTCAAACCCTCTGTATTCATCCTCCTTACCTTGTGATTCATAAGGATAGAGTTTCACTCAGGACTAATCCTTTGTTTCTGCCCAAGATACCTTCCAAAACAAACCTGAATCAGGCTATTGATCTACCTGTCTTTTTTCCTAACTATTCGAACAAAGCTGAACAAAGGTTACACCAATTGGACGTTCATAGGCAATTACATTTTTATTTGGATAGGACTAAGCAAACAAGAAAATCAGACCAACTCTTCCTGTCCTATGCTGAGGGCAAACAGGGCCTGCCATTTTCTAAAGTAACCTTATCCAGGTGGTTGTCCTCTGTTATTACTTTGATTTATCAGCTGAGACATAAAGAACTCCCTACTAAAACTAAAGGTCATTCCACCAGAGTGTTAGCTACTTCGGTAGCTTTTCAAGCAAGACTACCAATGGAATCTATTTGTGCTGCAGCCGCATGGGCCACTCCTCATAGTTTCATTTCACATTATAAGTTGGATATGGCCTCTAGGAGTAGAGCTGATTTTGGTTCCACTGTGCTCAAGAGTCTGTTCCGATGAGCCACCCAGGACTAAGGTGCTAGGGACGCTGTCCCAACCAGCAAGAATGAAGGCGAGAGAGACAACAATCCCTTTTTGAGGCCTTCTTCCTCTGGCTGAGTCTTATCTGGGTTACGTCCTCCTCTGTTTTAGTACTGTAGGTAAACCTTGCAGTTTGGGCTGGTGTCCTTGAAATTTTCTATGGTGTTAGCTCTGCCAAACGAGATCTGGGTATCTATTGCCAAGCATTGTGGGATATGGGGAGGCCTCGAGCCAATAAATAGCTCTCGAGCTTTAGTAGATGGCGGAGTCGGAGCTGAGGATCGGCTCCGAACCCAACCAGCAAGAAAGAAGGTGAGAAGAAGACAACTAACATGGAACATTATAGAACGTTATGGTAGGTACATAACTTCTTATTATTGCGTATTCTAGCAATTTATAGCACTTTTTATTGTCTGCTGTCACAATGTTTGTAAAGCTTTTTTAGATAGTTTCTCTGTGTGAAAGGTATTAACTGGAAATCTTCTCCATTTGTTAAGCATCTGTTTGTTTGTTCTGATTTCCTACCAAGGAGTGTTATATAACTGATTTGTTCGCAGTTAAAAGCATTCTCTAGAGTCTCATTGCTCCTTTATCTGTTTAAAACTTTCATTTAGTGGCTCACTGCTGTTTTTCTGCTGTGATAAACATTTCTGTAGTGTTTTCTGCTTAAATAGTGTAGCTAGTAGTTGTAGCACAGCCCAGTTCAGGTTAGCTGTCTCTGCAGAGTGGTTGTTTGCAGTGTTAGTCTGTTCTGAGCACATGTTCCAGGCCATCTTGTTATAGCAGAAGTCTTTCTTCACTTTAGTGAGAGTAATTGTTGTTGATTGGCTACTGGCTGGTAAAGGTCGTTTGGTCTAGTGCTTGGAGTAAGCACTCATTGGTTCTTTGAGCTTTTTTAAAGTTGTTTCAGGTTGTATCTTCTGGCATTTAAGCCCTACCTTTGAGAAGATTTCTGTCTATACACACTGAGCTGAGCAGAGGAGGGGCACTGACCACAACTCTGATATGTGATATATAACAATAAGTATCCTGTTTTTGCTTATTTTTACTAGTTATTGCTTATTCTAGCCATTTATAGCACTTTTTTATTGTCTGCTGTCACACTGTTTGTAAAGCTTTTTGGATAGCTTCACTGTGTGAGAGGTATTAACTGGAATTTTTCTCCGTTTGTTAAGCATCTGTTTGTTCTGATTTCCTGCCAAGGAGTGTATCATATAACTGATTTGTTTGTAGTTAAAAGCATTCTCTAGAGTCTCCTTGCTCCTTTATCTGTTTAAAACTTTCAATTAGTGGCTCACTGGCATTTTTCTGCTGTGATAAACATTTCTATAGTGTTTTCTGCCTAAAATTGTGTAGCTAGTAGTTGTAGCATAGCCAGGTTCAGGTTTGCTGTCTCTGCGGCCTGTTTGTTTGTTTGAAGTTTTGTTTGTTCTGAGCACTTGTTCCAGGCCATCTTGGCTTAGCAGAAGCCTTTCTTCACTTTAGTGAGAGTAACTGTTGTTGATTGGCTACTGGCTGGTAAAGGTTGGCTGGTGTAAGGCTTGAAGTAAGCACTCATTGATTTGTTTGAGCTTTTTTTAAGTTATTTCAGGTTGTACCTTCTGGTATTTAAGCCCTACCTTTGAGAGGATTTCTGTCTGTGCACACTGAGCTGAGTGGAGGAGGAGCACTGACTACAACTCTGATCTGTGATATATAACAGTAAATATCCTGTTTTTTGCTTATTGTTACTAGTTATTGCTTATTCTAGCCATATATAGCATTTTTATTGTCTGCCGTCACACTGTTTGTAAAGTTTTTTTAGATAGTTTCACTGTATGAAAGGTATTAACTGGAAATTTTCTTCATTTGTTAAGCATCTGTTTGTTTGTTTTGATTTTCTGCCAAGGAGTGTATCATATAACTTATTTGTTTGCAGTTAAAAGCATTCTCAAGAGTCTCTTTGTTCCTTTATCTGTGTAAAACTTTCATTTAGTGGCTCACTGCTGTTTTTCTGCTGCGATAAACATTTCTGTAGTGTTTTCTGCCTAAAATAGTGTATCTAGTATGTTGTCCTGTCTTACCTTCATTCTTAATGATTGGGTTTGGAGCTGATCCTCGGCTCTAACTCGGCGGTATGCTATAGCTCGAAGTATTTCACTTGGCTCATGGCTGAATACCTATCCCATGATGCAGTGGGGTAATTCCCCAGATCTCGTTTGCCACTTAACAAGATTGGAGGCTCTTCATCTTGGCCATGGCTAAGTTTTTTAAAATTTACACTTTTTCTGTTTGTTTGGTTGCTCTCTTAGATATATATATATATATATATATATATATATATATATATATATATATATATTTATATATATATATATATATATATATATATATATGTATAGTTAGTGAATAGTATTTTTACCCTTTCGGTGTTCCGTGTGCTTATTCTGACCTTTTAGCTATTGATGCTGTTGTTTGTGGACGTTGCTTTCGTAGGCCTAACTCCCTATCCCATATTTCAAGTTATCCATTTGTTTGTAGGATATATTTATTTAATTAAGAGATTGTCAGGGCACGCTTCTGTTTTTTTAGAGTGTATTTATCCCCTGTTTAATATTTTCCCTTATTAGCTTCCTGATTAGCCGGACTTGGTCCGTTTAAGTTAGAGGGCTGAGCTAACCTTTCCCTTCTAATTCCCTAGTTTTTCAATTTGCTGATATACTTGTCAATTAGTGGGGTATGCTATGAACTTTCTAAAACTGTGTGTGTTTTTTTCAAGTAGTTTAGTAATTTTGTACTCTGTGTTTATTATACAATAATGTCTAAGGAAACTAGAGAAAAGGAATCAAAGCCATCTGGCTTTAAAAAGTGTCAAAAGTGTTCTTAAAAATGTAGTTGACCAATGGCCATAGCATCTGTGTATACTGCTTAAAGGCCATTCACTTGCAAGAACCATGTACCTTCTTCCACTCTTTCAGTGCAAGGGTACTATTAGAGAGGAAAAATAAATTAATTGTTAGAGGACTACTGAAGACTCTGTTTTCTGAAAGGTTAGAAAGTCAGAGTACCTCCAGTCAGTCTAGGACTACTTCAAAAAACCTGACAAACCTTCTAAAAGACCTTCATCATCTTTGTCATCTGACCATTCAGAACCACTGGAAAAGTCAGTTAAAACATCTACCTTAGAAAAATCAAGCCCCTCTGCTCCACAGGTGTTGGAACCGAGAGAGGCTTTGAGATTGGAAATAGCAAGCCCTTCAGTGCCACAGCTTCTGGAGCTGACAGAGACAGAAATTTGGAGCCAGTCCACTGAATTGTTGCCAGTCTCCCCTACTTTGAGATCTCCCATATTACAGGGATCTCATTCACCTACCCATTCCTCCAAATCCTCCGAAAGCCTATCCAGTGAGGATGTGGATAGGGTGGTGCGCAGACTGCTGAAGTTGCCGACACTGGCAAAACTGTTTTTGGCTCTGACCCATTCGGTTTCTGAGCCAACAAGGACTCTTTCATACACGACAATTCCTCCTCTGACCCAAGCTGGAACATCGGAGCTGGAATGCCACGTACCTTCAGTTGTAGATTCTTCGGTTCTGAGACCCGCTGTGGGGATTTCAGAACCATTGTCTGCTCCGACATCCTTGGTGCTGTCTGGTATCTAGGAGCCAAAGCTCACCAGTCGGTACCTGGGGGGGGGGGGGGGATGCTCGGACTCGAGAATCTTCTGTTCTAAGCTTACCTCTTGGGGCTTCGGCGCAGATGAGCTCGGCTCCTACTTCGGGTTCGAAGCCAGTCTCTTTGGCACCGGGGATTCCTTCCACTTGTTCATAACTGGAGGTGTCCTCAGAGCCAGGGGGATCTGCTTTTGAGCTGATGAGGACTGTGCTGTCCCCGCCTACAGTTCTACACACAGGTACTGGTATTCTTCCCCTTAAGACACCGGCTTCTGTCTCACCACCACCCCATCTTCAGGACAGCAGAAATTCAAGGCCTCGGGGAGCCTCATTGGGTGAACAGCACTCTTCTGAGACCTCCCCAGAATATCCTTCTGAAGAGGCTCCTCAGAAGAGAACAATGCAAGAGGAAGCATCTGGACTTGCCAGATGAGTCAATCACCTCTGACACTGACCTCGAGGAGTCAGAAAGTTCCCCATGGTCACCCTCAGAAGATATCTCCTTTGTGAATATCTTAGGAATTCTGAAACAGAACCCTTCTGTTGAGGAGTCAGTGTACCTGAAGGCCTTTGGATCTCAACCTTCAACCGCCTGGGTGTTTCCGCCTGTTGGTGAACTAATGGAACTAGTTAGTCGAAAGGCATGGGAGTCACCGGATGCTATGGAAACAGTCCCTTGGAGGCCAAATACATTTATAACTTCACGAACTGACAAAGATTTTCTCACAAAAGGCATCCCAGTAGATGCTATGATGGTGGCAGCAGCCATCAAAAAGGAACTTTCTGAAACGTCTTCATCTGTCCACCCACCAAACAAGGAGTCTCGAATGATGGACAGATATGGGAAGCATGTCTTTTCATTAGCGACTTTTGCTCTTAGATCACTGAACTACCTAACGCACTTCACTATACTTCAAAGTGATCTCCTGAAAGAGTTAGGAGATTCTTTTCAAGGTTCACTAGCTGCAGGGGTTTCAGACAAGGTGACCTCTCAGCTAAGTACCTTAAATTCCATAGTCAGTGCCTCCATGAGACTGATTTCCTATGCAGCGGATGGAGCGAGTAGGATGGCGGGTTCAGAAGTTTGCCTAAGGAGAGACTCCTGGATGTACTTGTGTAACTTTGCGGAACCTTTCACGTCTACCTTTGTCAACACCCCTTTCAATGGTTCTTCACTCTTTGGATCCAAATTCAGAGACACACTCACCATATGCAAGCAGGAAGGGAAAAGTCTCTCTGCATTGGAGTACGTTTTTCTGTGCCTTCCAGACCCCATCCTAAGGGTCAGAAGGGTGGTAAAATGTGGTTCAAAAAATCCCAGGGAGTTTTTCACGATGCACAAGGTGAATCCTTCCCCAAGGGCAGAGGGGGAAGGAGTAATGGTAGACGTCATTCATGAGGCAGAGGGGATCCACAAAACCAGGGTGACCATGATTCCTTTCATGGACGACCCTACCAGCACTCCTGAAAGGAAGCCCATCTGCTCTTCTCTGGAGGCAGTCAGGGGGCGGCTATCTTTGTACCCAGAAGACTGGTGAAATGTCACAAAAGATAAGTGGGTACAGAGTATAATATCCAGAGGTTATTCCATCCCCTTTTGCTTTCCTGTTCCACAAACCAGAAATATCCCAGATGTTCCACCCAGTCAAAGGGAACAAGCAACTATAGAGATTCAAAAGTTGCTTGACAAAAGAGTCACCCAAGAAGTCCACACAGACCAAACAGGATTCGAAACTTACTCAGGATTCTTTTTAGTGCCAAACAGAACAGGGGACTGGAGACCCATATTGGATCTCAGCAAACTAAATGAATCCATAAAGAAGTCCAATTTCTGGATGGTGACACTGCAGTCATTTCTTCCCTTTTTAGGGAAAGACAATTGGATGTGCTCGATAGACCTCCAGGATGTGTACTATCACATAAAAATGGACAGGCCATCAAGGAGTCACTTACTCTTCCGGCTAGGAGCCAGTCATTACCAATTCCGAGCTCTGCCCTTTGGTCTCACTACAGCCCCCAGAGTGTTCACCAAATGCATGGCAGTAGTCACGGCTCACTTGAGATGGCAAGGATTCCAAGTGTTTCTGTACCTGGATGACTGGCTCCTGACTGCCACAACAGGCATCCACTAAAATAGTCAAATGACGCCACTTTACAAATCTGTTCTCAATTAGGGATAACAATAAATTCAGAAAAATCTGCCTTGTTGCCATGTCAGCATATTACCTTTATAGCGGTGGAGCTAGACACAGTCTCAATGATGGCAAAATTAGCAGCAGAAAGAGTTTTTGTACTCGGACAACAGATCACTGATCTCCTGCCAAAGACAAAAGTAACAGTGAGAACAGTCCCTAAAAGTCCTAGGAACCATGGCAGCTATGATAACCCTAGTCCCCTTGGCCAGGATGCACATGAGAATTTTCAGTGGCTCCTTTTTTCTCAGTGGTCTTTACAAGAACTTCCCATGTCTCACCAAATCAAAATTACAGAGTCATGCAAGAAGGATCTAATATGGTGGCTCCTTTCCAGTCACATGATGTTAGGTCACCCCTTTACTCCACAACAGCCTCTGGCAACAGTGACTACAGACACCTCCCAGATAGGGTGCGGGGCATTATCGAGGAAGGAGAGCCCAAGGCACATGGCAGGAACACGAGGCCCATTTGCACATCAATGTCCTAGAGATGAGAGCAGTGCTCTTGGCATTGCAAGCACTTCTGGGGTCTCTTCCACTAGGAACAATTGCGATTCAGACAGACAGCATGTTGGTGGTTTGGTACATAAACAAGCAGGGAGGAATCAAGTCCTACCCCCTTTGCCGAGATGCACTCAGAGTATGGCAATGGGCAATCTCTTCCCAATGGTTTCTGATAGCAACGCATATCCAGGGAAAGTCCAGTATGATAATGGACAGGCTCAGCAGGGCAATTTTAATGCCTCACAAGTGGTCCCTGAAACAAGAGATATTGGAAAGCATATTCCTTAAATGGGGCCAGCCTTGCTGTGACCTCTTTGCCACTCCCATGAATGCCAAATGCAGCAGCTACTTTGCCCTGATCCCTCCTCTGGGGGGAGTCACCAAGGGACGCACTTGTTCATGATTGGCCCTCGGGGCTACTTTATGTTTTTTCCTCTAATACCCAGTCATTCAGAAAGCCAAGTCGTTGGGAAGCAGGATAATTCTCATTGCCCCATACTGGCCTTGTCAGATGTGATTTCCTTTCCTTTGGTCTCATCTTCCAGGGGGAACCTTGGATTCTGGACCCACTTCCAGACCTTCTGACTCATATGTTGGGAACACTCCACCCCCTCCCTCCAAACCCTCAAGTTGACAGCATGGCTGCTCCAGTTCCCAACTTTGTCAGGCTTCATTCTTTCACGCCGGCAGTAAGACATATTTTAGTATCCTCACACAAGGATTCTATGAGGAAACTATATGCTAGTAAATGGAGAAGGCTCTCATATTGGGTGGAAAGGAAAAACAATGACTCTTTTTTTTCTGCCCCAATCAGTTCTATTCTTCAGTTTCTAACAGACCTTTTTCAACAAGGTTCCGCTGCAGGTACTATTGAAGTCCAATTAGCTGAAATTTGAAATGTCCATATAGGTGACTGTACTCCTAACTTGATGTCACATAGATTGTGTAAAGCGTTCTTAAAAGGTATCTGCTTATTAAGACCTCCTATTAAAGAACCTATTTCACCATGGGATCTGAATTTTGTTTTAACGTATCTGACCTTACTCCCCTTTAAATCCTCATCTACATGTGACCTTAAATTCCTGTCATGGAAAACAATTTTACTAGTTGCCATTACTTCTGCAAGGAGAGTTTCAGAGTTACAAGCCCTGTCAATCAAACCTCCTTATCTAATCTTCCATAAGGATACAGTATCTTAGGTTCATAGGTAGGTACTAGGCTATTGGCCCAAGGGCCTAAGTAAGCCTAGCCAACAAAGTTCCCTGTCTTACGCCAACCCAAGAAAGTTACTTTCCTGTGCCCTTGTCGAGCAGAGCTACAGAAGTGATCCCCGGGGCGTATTTCCTATTTCCCATCCACTCATCAAGATTTTTCTTGAAGAGTGTTAATGAGGAACCTTGCTTGACATAGATGGGTAACTTGTTCCAGAGTATGGGAAGTCTGGGACAGGAATCTATCCCTCCAGCAAGTCCTGTTTATTGTGGTGACAAGGTTTAGGTCCCTAGAGCGTGTAGCTCAGAGGGATTGGGATTTCTTTAAGTGTAGCATGTCCAACAGCTCTGGGTTTGACATAGCTTTATATGTTAGGCAGAGATCACCTCGGAGTAGGCGATATGCTACAGAGTAAAGCTGGAGTTTTTTGAGATGATCAGTGTAGGGCATCTGTTTGAGGCCAGTAATTCTCTTTGTGAGGTACTTCTGTGGCCTTTCCAGCTGCTGCAGATGTCTTGTGAGGTACATTCGAAAAGGGGCATTGTACTCTATAATGGGTCTAATGAGTGTCAAGTAGAGGGGAACAATGACCTCTTTTTTCCTGGATGAGAACCCTTTTGTGATGAGATGTGCCATATAGAAGGATTTTCTGACTACTGTGACAATGTGATTATCAAAGGAGAGACCACTGTCCACCTGGGTCCCAAGGTCTCTTATCACACATTCGGTGTTAAGAAGACTGCCACCTATTTGGTAGTTCATGGGTACAGAGTTTTTACCAAAGGGGATAACAATGCACTTTTTGGCACTGAGCTTGAGGCCATGGCTTTGACACTAGGTATCTGTCTCAGTGAGGCCCTTGTGTAGGATGTCCACATCATTTGGGGACTTGATTATAGCTACTAGTTTGCAGTCATCTGTGAACTTTGTTAGCCAGGGGCCTTCTGTGTTAGCCTGTACTTCAGAGAATTAGATACCAAACAGGAGAGGTCCCAGGACTGAAGCCTGTGGTACTCCACTTGTCACTGGTTTGAAGTCAGATTTGGAGTCTGCAACTTTTACAGTGTGGGTTCTGTCAGTGAGCCAGTTGGTAACCCATCTTGTGACATAGGGATTTATACCTAGTTTAGTGAGTTTAGCTATAATTCCAGAATAGGGGATGGTGTTGAAAGCCTTGGCGAGGTCAAGATAGGCTGTGTGAACCACCTTACCCTTGTCTACGGCTTTGGTGACTGCCTCAAAGAAGTCGACCAGGTTCAGGAGGCAAGATCTGCCTTTGACAAACCTGAACTGGGTGGGGTCCAGAGTTTGGAGGTTACCAATGTCTTTGTTTATGAATTCCATGATAATACATTCCATGGCCTTGCAGACCAGGCTTGTCAGGCTAATAGGGTGATAGTTCCCAGGATCAGTGGTGGCTCCCCCTTTGTGGAGTAGGATAACTGTTGCTGTGTGCCATTCAGTGGGCACAAAGCCTGACGTGAGGCTATGATTGAACATGATGCTTAGGTGGGGAGTCAGTTTGTTCTGAAGTTCATGTAAAATGCAGCCTGGGATGTTGTCCGATCCCATGGATGCTGTGTTTTTGGCTTTAGAGAGTGCTGCTTTTACGTGTGAAGTTGTGATTACAGGGACTCTGCATTCTTCCTGTATAGATATGGGCCCTTTAGGGGGTGAGAGGCGGGGTAAAGTTAGCACTGAACCTATCTGCCAGGATGTTGGCAATATCAGTTGATTCTGTAATTTTTGTGCCATTGTGCTGTAACTCAGAGCAGATCTGGGTGTTGCCATTGAGATTTGTGACATAGCTATAGAATGCTTTGTGGTTATCCTTAGAATCAGTGGCAATCTTGTTTTCATAGCTAGCTTTGGAGGATCTTATAAGGGATCTCAGCTTCTTGCTGAGGCTGACCAGGGAGCTCCTCCACTCATGGGATTTTACTCTCTTTTGCAACAATTTCTTCCTTCTGTTGTAGAATTTGTTTATGGCAGGGGACCAGCAGATTGGCTTCCTTTTTTTGGAGGATAGCGTCTTGGTTCTGTTTGGGATAGCACAATCCATGCACTCGTGTAAGTTCTTATAGAGTACATTTGTGTAGGATTCAGCAGTCATAACTGTATTGTCCATCTGCATGGGTGTCATGAAGTTCACCACTTCTGTCTTAAGAAGCATGAAGTTGGATTTGGAGAAATTTTTTACCATGGTTTCCTTAATGGGGGGTGGGGGCGGGATGTGAATATCTAGGGTGATTAGCTTATAGTCGGGTCTGACCAAAGAGGAGTTGACTTCAGGTGTGGAACACCGGTCACTCATGTTCATGGGAGGGAACAGAGCAGATTAAAATGCTATAGGGGATGTCCTTCCCAAGTGCTGTCTCTGTACACAGCAGAGGAGATGGGACTGGTAGGAGTGTCTGAAATCAAAATATGATCTCACAGTACTCAGTTGAGTGAGAAAATGAGATGGGCTCAGTAGGAATGTCCAAAAACAGATCCACAGCAGGGGCGGGCAATTTCAAAGCCACCAAGATTAACACCACAGCAAGAACAGGGGGGGACTAACTGCAGCTAGAGACAGGGAATATTATCTCCCTGTATTATATTATATATAACAATTATCTATAAATTTCTAATCTTAAATAAGTGCAGAGAAAAGTATACTTAAATCAGCTTTTGTCATTTGATTTATGCAGGTGAATCTCAGCAGCCAACCATTCGGAAGATGAGCAGAATTAATCCATCTTTCTTACCAAAAGTGTATTCGCAAAATAACCTAAATCAATCTATTGAACTCCCAATGTTTTACCCTAATCATGGTAACAAGGCAGAATACAAACTCCATCAATTAGATGTGCATAGACAACTTCACTTTTATTTGCATAGAACCAAAGAATTTAGAAAGTCTGATCAATTGTTTGTTTCCTTTTCAGAAGCCAAAAAAGGCATGCCAGTTACTAAAGTCTCACTTTCCAATTGGCTTTCAAATTGCATTACCTTTATCTACTCTTCTAATAACAGACAATTGCCATTCAAAGTAAAAGGACAGTCTACAAGGGCCATGGCAACATCATCTGCTTATCTTGCTAGATTATCAACGGACAGTATTTGTGCCGCTGCTACGTGGGCAAGACCCCATACCTTTATCACTCATTACAAAGTGGATTTGGCCTCCAGGGACAGGGCCTCTTTTGGTTCTATTGTGCTGAAAAGTGTACTCCCATGAGCCACGCAGGAAATATGGTGCTAGGGAAGCTGTCCCAATCAGTAAGAATGAAGGCAAGATAGGACAACATAACATAAAGAAGTTATGTACTCACCATAATGTTCCATGTTTGTTGTCCATCTCATCCTTCATTCTTACACCCCTCCCACCTTACCCCAGCCCAAGGCTTCTGGAGGACTTAGAGGAATTTCCTTCTTAGGCAAGGAGTTCCTCTGTCTGTTTTTCTTATCTGCATATCTTATGATATATGACAAATGTAGACACATTGCTATGGTCAGCAGCAAACAAGATCTGGGGAATTGCACCACTGCATCATGGGATAGGTATTCAGCCATGAGCCAAGTGAAAGACTTCGAGCTATAGTATATGGCCAAGTTGGAGCTGAGGATCGGCTCCAAACCCAATCAGTACGAATGAAGGGCGAGATGGACAACAAACATGGAACGTTATGGTGAGTACATAGCTTCTCTTTTAGTGGTTCACTGCTGTTTTAAGTCTGTGATGAACACTTCTGTAGTGTTTTCTGCCTAAAGTAGTGCAGCTAGTAGCTGTAGCACAGCCCACTTCAGATTTGCTGTCTCTGGGGCGTGGTTGTTTGTTTGCAGTGTTAGTTTGTTCTGAGAACATGTTCCAGGCCATCTTGGCTTAGCAGAAGCCTTTCTTCACTTTAGTGAGAGTAATTGTTGTTGATTGGCTACCAGCTGGAAAAGGTTGGTTGGTCTATGGCTTGGAGTAACCACTCATTGGCTCTTTTGAGCTTTTTTAAGTTGTTTCATGTTGTACCTTCTAGTATTTAAGCGATAACCTTGACAGGATCTCTGTCTATACACATTGAGCTTAGCGGAGGAGGGGCACTGACCACAACTCTGATCTGTGATATATAACAATACGTATCCTGTTTTTTGCTTATTTCTACTAGTTATTGCTTATTCTAGCCATTTATAGCACTTTTGTATTTTAGATAGTTTCACTGTGTGAAAGGTATTAACTGGAAATTTCCTCCATTTGTTAAGCACCTGTTTGTTTGTTCTGATTTCCTGCCAAGGAGTGTATCATATAACTGATTGTTTTGCAGTTAAAAAGCATTCTCTATAGTCTCATTGCTTCTTTTTCAGTTTAAAACTTTCATTTAGTGGTTCACTGCTGTTTTTCTGCTGTGATAAACATTTCTGTAGTGTTTTCTGCCTAAAATAGTGTATCTAGTAGCTGTAACACAGCCCAGTTAGTTCAGGTTTGCTGTCTCTGGGGCGTGGTTGTTTGTTTGCAGTGTTAGTTTGTTCTGAGCACAAGTTCCAGGCCATCTTGGCTTAGCAGAAGCATTTCTCCACTTTAGTGAGAGTAATTGTTGTTGATTGGCTACTGACTGGTAAAGGTTGGCTGGTCTATGGCTTAGAGTAAGCACTCATTGGTTCTTTTGAGCTTTTTTAAGTTGTTTTAGGTTGTACCTTCCGGTATTTAAGTCCTACCTTTGAGAGGATTTCTGTCTCCACACACTGAGCTGAGTTGAGGAGGGGCACTGACCACAACTCTGATATGTGATATATAACAGTAAGTATCCTCTTTTTTTTTTATTATTTTTACTAGTTATTGTTGATTCTATCCTTTTATAGCACTTTTTTGTTGTATGCTATCACACTGTAAAGCTTTTTTAGATAGTTTCACTGTGTGAAAGGTATTAACTGGAAATTTTCTCCATTTGTTAAGCATCTGTTTGTTTGTTCTGATTTCCTGCCAAGGAGTGTATCATATAACTGATTTGTTTGCAGTTAAAAGCATTCTCTATAGTCTCATTGCTTCTTTTTCAGTTTAAAACTTTCATTTAGTGGCTCACTGCTGTTTTCCTGCTGTGATAAACATGTCTGTAGTGCTTAAGCTATAGCATAGTTTCCCAGCCTCCCTCCCTATTGGTCTTGTTCTTATACTTGGTGGATTTGCAGTTGCCCATCCCTACTGTAAATTTGATCTGGGACACTCCTCCCAGTCTAGTGTCATTAGCTCATCCTACCTAATACAGAGAGAACATTTGAGTAGGCCAACCCCCTTAGTTTCTTAACCTTGAATTTTCTTCTGTTCCTCCTTTTTCCCTTTCCACTTTACTTAAAAAAAAAAAAAAAAAACAGAAAAAAATGTATTCAGCTGCTTGCTGCTTTTACAGTATTTGTGTTTCCTCCTCCAACTCTA
Organism: Protopterus annectens; assembly: GCF_019279795.1. Taxonomy (NCBI): domain Eukaryota; kingdom Metazoa; phylum Chordata; order Ceratodontiformes; family Protopteridae; genus Protopterus; species Protopterus annectens. The sequence continues at coordinate 134,866,226 of NC_056733.1, forward strand.
TTATTTAGTCTTGTTTTTTTCTGCTACTTGTTCTCTAAAGTGTTCAATTGCATCTTATCTGCTGCATTTATTACTGCTGTTTTTAGCCTGTTTAAATTTTAAGTGTTATGCTAAGCCTCTTAATTTTGGTTTAAGCACTTGGGCTTTAGAACTACCCCTTAGCTCTCCCTGGCCTCTCTTCCTGAGATTCTGACAAATATGGATGGACAGTTTCCTACAATTTCTCCTGCCAGCCTGGTCGATATGGGTATCCTGAGACAGTGTACATGGACAGCCATCTGCTACTACTACCACCTAGGAAAGCAATTTGTGAGAGATGCAATTACATAAAGAAACTAGAGTATATGCTCTCTCCCTCACAAGCCAGTACATCTGCCACTGAGAAGGTTGTCAACACAATCACTACACCTCAAACACCACCCACAACTACACAACACACACCCACATATGCGGAGGTCCTCAACAAAAACAAGCCCAAACAAAGGAGACCTCAGAGGCAAAAACACATGAGAACTCCACAACCCTCCACACTACATACCATGGATAGTCCACACACCAGTGTCTTGCGACCACTAAGGCCTAACCATAAACCCAACATATTAGTCATAGGAGACTTTATTGTGAGACACACAGATGTGTGTCTCACCAGGCTGAATAAGGAGAAAGTCACGGTTAGTTGTTTGTCAGGTGCCAGAATCTGCCATATGACATATGCACTCAAGTCTCTCAACAGCAGCTACTGTTATGACTCTGTCATAGTCCATGTTGGTGTGAACGACCTGAGGCATACCTCCCTGGACTATATGAAGAGAGACACGATTGAGCTCACTGAATATGTGTCCCAGGCAGGTATGTCCCTAGCCTTAAGCAGCATTCTACCATCACCCATAATGATGCCTCAGTACAAATAGAAAATGATTGACTTTAACAATTGGCTTAGTTTCTGGTGTCATTCCAGGGGGATTCAGTATCTGACAGCCTGGGAAGATATGATCGACAGACCACGATGCTTTGCTAGAGATGGCCTGCATCTGTCTCACTTGGGCTTCTGGCTTTTGACAAAGGCCCTTGCCTACTCCATAGTGTCTTTTTTAGGAAAAGTCATGAGGTCAGTACTAATAAAAAAATTTCAGCAAAATGCAAATTAAAGGTCATGCTGCTAAATGTCAGGAGTTTAAACATGAAACTGCACTCATTGCAAGCATTCTTAATTCTTGAGGATGCTGACATTTGTGCATTCACAGAAACCTGGTTCAAAGCTGTGGAGAGCACCCCAGCCTTAACTGGTTACTCATCCTATCACACATTCAGACCCCAAACTATGGGCAGCAAAGCCAACGGAGGTGGAGTTTCAATATATATTAAAGACACACATGTCTCCAGGCTGGTCAAACAGTATGATGTACAGGAGACACTCCAGGTGCAATTAACCATTGACAAGATCCCTATTCAAATTATAGCTAATTAACAGTCCCCCAAATTTCAGTCAAGATGCCCAGTCCTCCTATCTGGAGCTCTTCAGCTCTAACAACATTCAACCCTTTACCCTGATCCTGGGTGACTTTAATTACCTAACCATAGATTGGAAAAACTACTCATGCTAGAACACAAATGCCCAGAGATTCCGCAATTTTATCAATGCAAATGCCTTGGAACAGCTAGTCAATACCTCCACAAGAGGTGATAATATCTTGGACTTCGTATTTACCAACATGAGTAACCACTGCAGCACTCCTACAGTATCATCCTCCCTGGTAAGATCCGACCATAAAGTGGTCAATTTCGAAGTCACCATCTCCCCTGACCCCCTCTAGTGGGGGTCAAACAAAAAAAACTTCTCCAAAGCTGATTACAACCTCCTGAGGGATGGCATAAACAGCTTCACAGCCCCATCCCCCATTGTAGGAACTGGCTCCAAATCTACACTACATCTACGAGCATTTATATAGATGCATTGAATCAGGAATACCCAACAGGACAAAATCCTCCTCCTCAAGGTAGAGTAAACCTGTCTGGTGGACATCTGCAATAAATAAACTATAAAACAAAAGGACAATATTACTGTCCAGGACCAAGAAGGACCAGGTGCCCAACTGGAAACAATCTCTCCTTACCCTGAACAAGCAAATAAGAGCACTAGTGAAAACCTCTAAAGCCAACTTCAAGTCCAAATTGGCCACATCTACTAGAGACAGTCATAAGGCCTTCTTCATGTATGTCCAAAATCACAAAGGAAGCACCCAGATCTGTTCAGAACTGGTGGTCAAGGACACCACATACACAAATGCTGTAGATATAGCAAATCTACTAGCTGACAGATTAAGTGAAAACTTCTCCCCTCCGTCCGCCTCATCAGTAAACCAGGACATCCCCAGTTCCTGCCTCCCACCCCTTATCTCAAGGGAACAGGTCATCACTGCCCTCTCAAAGGCAAAAAATACAGCCTCCATGGGACCCGATAACATCCCTGGCTGAATCCTACATCAACTCAGGCATGAATTTGCAGCACCATTTGCACCATATTCAACCAAAGTCTGAGTACCAGCTTTGTCACAGCTGAGTGGAGGACAACCACTGCCATCCCTTTACACAAAGGTGGAGCATCCATCGATATGGGAAATTATAGACCCATCAGCCTAACTAGCCTGATCTGCAAGACCATGGAACGGATTATCATGAACCTCATTAACAAGGACATTGGCAACCTCCAAATAGTCGACCCCACACAGTTTGGCTTTGTCAAGGGAAAGTCATGTCTGTTAAATCTGGTCGCCTTCTTTGAGACAGTCTCAAAAACCATGGACGAGGGGAAGACAGTGCAATACCTCTCAACTGTACAGATTTTCACAGAATGTCCAGATTTTTGCCTCATATCTTTGCTCCATTTTTCATAAAATTGTGGTTTTCTGGCAAATTAGTGGCAAATTATTAAAGATTGAAGTTAGAAAATAATGACAGACATTTGAGTTTCAGACTTCATATCTTTCACAAACATTCATGCTAATAGAAAATTGATAGAATAGCAGGTTTTGTAAGTTTGTAAGAGCAATATTTAAAAATCGTCCCTATTTTTGGGCCTTTGTCCCACTTTTATATATAGCTTTGTCCAGATTTCTGGCTGTAAGGGGTTGAGTGGTATGGACAGTGCACACCGCCTACCTTGACCTGGCCAAAGCCTTCGACACTATTCCCCAGTCACGCATAGTACATAAACTCTCTCAACTAGGCATCAATCTATATGTACCCATATGGGTAGCAAACTGGCTCACTGATAGAACCCATCTAATCAAAATAGGGGAAGCCACCTCAAGCAGTAGACTTGTAATGAGTAGCGTACCCCAGGGATTGGTCTTAGGGCCTCTGTTATTCGGGATATACTTCTCTGAGGTACAGGCCAGAACCAGTGGACTATGGCTGACCAAGTTAGCAGATAACTGTAAGATGGGTGCCATCATCAATTCCCCAAGTGATGTGGACGTCCTCCAAGAGGGTCTCACCCAAACAAATGACTGGTGCCAGAAACATAGCCTCAAGCTGAGTGCAGAGAATGACATCCCCACATATTATCACATTAATAACAATGTCCTAAGTACACAATCAGTAGTGAGGGATTTGGGCACTCATGTTGATAGCAACCTGACTTTTGACCACCATGTTGCTTCCGTTGTACGGAAAGCTTTCTACATGGCCCACCTCATAAGTAAGGGTATCTCATCCAGGGACAAAGATCATAACATCCTTGTATTCTTCCCTTATAAGGCCAGTTATTGAGTACAATGCCCCCTTCAGCATGTATCTCGCAAAGCACATGCAGCAGCTGGAAATACCACAGAGCTTCTTCACCAGGAGAATCCGGGGCCTCAAACACCTACCCTACACAGATAGGCTAAAAGCCCTATCCCTCTACTCAGTTTCATACAGACTTCTCAGAGGTGACCTCTGTTTGGCATATAAAGCAATCTCATACCCCGCCTTGATGGGACTGCTGCATATCCGCAAGTCAAGCTCCACTCGAGCAACCTATACACGTGACCTCAACCTGGTCTGTGATATCAGTAGGACTTATTGGTGGGACAGATTTGTGTCCCAGGAACTGTCCCATCTGTGGAATAGACTCCCTGTCCACATCAAGCAGCATACCTCATTATCCCTTTTTTAAGCGTAACCTGGATAACTGGATGGGAAATACAAAATACAACCCTGGGATTCCACCTGTGTCCCTGCTGGACAGGGCTTTGGGTGCTGACTTGTCTTAACATGGGCTAAACTCTTGGCTAGGCTGATAAGGGCCTTAGGGTTAATAGCCTAGTAACCTCCTATGATGGTATAAATATCTCTAAACAGGACAGCGACACTTGAGAGGTTTAAATATATTTAATACTAAATAATAAAAGAACAAGACAATCCTAAATATTCATTCACAGTGCCCTCAGAGTTCAAAATCACAGGAAAATATTTAAAACAACATTGCAGGACAGTCTCAAATAAATAAAGAAAATATCTAGACTGATCTTTACTATATTCCTTACTGAATCCAAAAGAAATTACTGTACCCAAGTAACTTACTTACTTACTTACATCAAGACAAATGCAGGTGAGTGGATGTTTCCAGGCCAAAGACAAGATACAAAATGCACAGTCTCTAATATCAGACATTACTGCTGGGTTAGCTTGAATGACATCACTCTTTGTCACCTGACTTCAGTTCCCAGGCTAAACAGAAACTAACATAATTTAACATCTCTGTGTTAAAAATGCATATCTCTCAGATGTTTGCTCAAATCTTGGAAGTCATAAAACAATAAAACTGTTTTACATTTTATATCTAGTAATTACTTCTCTCCACAACAATACAAAGCACTTCTAGCTCTAGACATTGTGTTTGTTACTGCATTGAAACTGAGCGATAACATCTTTTGTTTATGGCCCAGATGTAAAGTAACTTAACCTCAACTATTCTTAAATTTTGCAGGTTAATCTTCTATGTTCCAGCAGGGTACACTCTGGATACATCTTAGCTCAGTACATAACATACAGTTCTGTATAAATCATACCGATATTCACAAATGACATAGAATTATGTACAAAATTCCAGATAGCTGAGATGGCAATATTTCCTTATATCCAAATCCCATCACACTTTTCTCCGATACCAGTTTAGTATTTGGATCTGGTTCCTATGGGTCCTAACACTTCCAGTGCATGATCTGGCAATCCAATTGTGGCATTGACTTTTGAAGCTGTGGAAAAGGCCTTGACCAGACCAAGAAGGCAGGTGTGTGCACCAAGTGTAGCTCCACCCCAACAGCCAGTGGAACCTGTTCTTTATGCCGCTCATATGGACTGACAGGAATGGTCAGAACCCATAGGCTTTGAGACCACACACTCGAGTTGCTAGTCTGATTTCAGTCCGTCTCCTCCAGAACACCAGAAACATATTTCAAGGAAACCAATGTGCAAATGGAACCACATAGACTCTTCTCCTGAGTCAGTCATTGAAGACATGGATTTGGATGAGGGAGAAGGATCCCCCAGATTCCTTGTGGAAGATGCCACATTTGTCGACATCCTGGGTATTGATTAAGCAGAAAGGAGGAGGATGGTCCACTGAATCTCCTTCTCTGGATGAGTCTGTGTTTCTCTAAGCATTTGGGTCTGGCTCATCTGCATCCTGGGTGGTTCCCTATTCAGATGTCCTCATAGATCTTATGGCACAGTGGGCATGAAAGGACCCTGATGTTACAGAGCCAATTCCTAAAATAAAATGACAAAATTTTAGCAGTACCAAAAAAATAGAAAGCACTGTTCAAAAGGACCCTCAGCAGATGCTATAATGGTAGCAGCATGACAAAGAAATCTCATTCTGAGAACAGTATAGAGTTCTTCTGTGTATTTCCCTAATGGACTTTGGACAAGTTAGAAACACAGACTTATGCTTCAGTGACCTTTGCTCTCAGGGTGCTGAATTACCTTGTAGACTCAACATGTTTTCAAAGGGACTTGATCATGGAGATTTCTAAGTCTCTTTCAGGTAACTTGCCTTCAGATGTCCAAAAAACAGAGGACACCCAAATGTCTACCCTACAATGTACATCTAATGTGGCCATGCAGCTGCTATCCAACAGAGCAGATGGCACAGCAAGAGCATCTGGTACAGACATTACCATGCATCTCCAAGCCTGGATGTGGCTATACAATTTCACATAAAGCTTTGCGGTATCTTTTATTAATGCACCTTTTGAGGGTCCCACACTTTGTTGCACCCAAAGTTAAAGAGACGCTTAGCAGGAATGAATAAGATGGTAAGACCCTGTTTGCCATAGGAATCCATTTCTCTCTACAAAGATCCTATTCCAGGAGTCAAAGCGGAGGCAAGACAATGTAGTTCAGGAAATCTCAGGGTTTTCACCTTGACACCCCTGGGGATAGATCCCCCAAGGCAGAGGAGGATGCAACTTGAATGGACATTGCCCCAGAAGCAGAGATGGACAGTTGAATCAGGGTTTCCATGGTCCCTTCACTAAGAAACCCTACCAGCATCCCTGAAGGGTTACCCAACTGCTGCACTGTGGAGGCATTTGGTGGAGGGGTATTTAACTTTACACTCACAAGCCTGGCAAATCATTACTTCACATTCATGGGTGTAAAAATTAATCACCAGAGGCTATATGTGACCCTTTTTGTATCTTCCATAGAAAGGACTAAAGATTCCAGATAAACCAAAAATATCCAGGGTACTTCTGAATATTGAAGGAATCCCCCCAGTATCATTGTGGTGACTCCCTTCTGGCTCAGGCAACCATGAATGTCCTTCCATATTACAGTTGCAGTAATCTACATAAGGGATCTCCTGCCAAAGTTAGCCCAATAATCCGGCCGATATACCAAAGTATGTGAAATTTATAGACATCATACGTCACACTTATGTTGCCCATGCAAGGCATAGGGCATAAAGGTGATGCAATGAAGTACATACCTCAGAACATCTTTGCCACCAGTCTGAATGCTATCATTGAACATTGGTCTGAACTCTCCTTCTTCTATGCTGGTTACCATGCCATGTTTCAGGTAAGTGCCCCATTGGGGTTTCTTCTTACCTCTTTCTATTTTTATTTTGGTATGTTTAAATGTCATCCAGAAAGGGAAAATGACAGTGTTGGAGGCAGATTCCCCATGAAGACCATCACGAGCAGTGTCTCTTCTGTTTGTGTGCTTCTTATAACCATACGCAGTATTTGGTCTTCCAAGCATTTTTCCCTAAGACCCTATGTAATTGTCTCATCTCCTTATCAATTTACCTAGAGAGCCAACATCTAAAATTGTTGGCACAAGGTGTTCCGGTGGAGACTTCCTGTCATGAAGGTCAGCCACCTGCCAAGACCCCCCCCCCAAAAAAAAAACACTCAGGTATGATTTGGCTGCAGTATTGCCTCCCCTGGATATCTCTCTCGAGTCTGGTGAAAGCCCAGAGGATCATCCAGTTGTTGCTTTGGATTTTTCTGCCATTAACCTGTTGGTGGCCTGCATGGCTCCAACTTCTTACACATCCTTGGAGGCTTTACAAATATCTGCTCTGGACATTGAGAGGAACATCGGCTGATTATATCTGAGGGACCGAGGGGGATACTGCAACTCTTGTTTAGGAGGAGATTCCTACTATGTTGGTTGAGTGTCAGCAAGGGTTGAGCCTCCTAGGGTTGTTCGGGCAGATGCCCCTCAAAAGAAAAAAAAAACAGAAAAAACAAGCATGCTTCCTCTTACTGTTAAAGATCCCCAACATGAATGGCAGGAGTTTACTCAGAGGTTGTTTAATGCCTGAATTGCCTTGAAACCATCTCAGGGAGTCCCTGTACCTACTCCTCCCTGGTCATCTACTCCTCTTAAGAGGCCCAGAGAGTAGAAGTCCTCTGAAGAGGATTTGGATTCTGGGGAAGAGTCATTGGCATATTCTTCTCAAATCTCTTCTCCTTTGAATTATGGGTCTGAAAAAGAGGATTCATTTGGTCCAGATTTTCCCTTAGAGGAGCTGTCTATTGGAGATACTATTTCTTGCATAATGGAATATTTCAAATTGGACTTTTTTTGGGTTTCTGATATTCAAGAGGTATTATGTCTGCCTGCAGATGAAATGTCCCAAACTCTCTGCAGCTCTTTCAGTCTTGTCCTCTTTTATACTTTTTCAACAGCCTCTGTTGCCCCTGATTCTCAGCCTCCAGCTCCCAAAAAATCTGACAGAATTTACAAGGTGCAATTTTTTGTACAAATGTCTTTCCGATGATCCTGCTGTAGTGTCTGTATCTTTTGACAAATCTTTTAAACTTTTGTCCTCTACTAAACTCCTTCCTTCAGATAAAGATAGTGGAGCCATGGAATGTCTAGACAAAGAAGTCTATTCTGCTGCCACCCTGGCTTTTTGGGCTGTTTTAACCCTTCTTTCTCAAGATTCTCATGCAATTTCTGATGTTCCTGATTCAGAAGGGAAGGTCTAGGCCCTTTATGTATTGAATTCTTCCTCTCAAGTGGCTTGTCACTCTATTAAGTGTAGCTATGATGCAGCTGATGCTTCTTCTAGGGCTGCTGCATTTAGTTCTGTTTTAAGGCACTGCTCTTGGCTTTGTCTTCAGCCTTTACCCGATGACATTAAGGCTAAGTTGTCGGATGCTCCTCTTGATAATAAGAACCCTTTTGGCTGTGCTGCTGATGAGCTTTTTAAGTCCCTCCAGGATAAAGGCAAGACCTTTCAGGAACTGAAACATATTTTTGCTTCTCCTATCCCTAAATTTCAAAGAAATTACCTTTCTAAAGCGACCTTTGTTCACAGACAGTCCAACCCTCCGCCTAAGGGTAAAAAGTGTTCTAGGAGTGCACCCCCAGTCAAGTCTACTCAGACTCCTACTTCTCAGAAGCCTTCTTTTCAAGACAAACCAGGTTCTGTCTGACAATGTACTTTTCCTTTCCCTAGGCCATGTCCCTTTGTCCCTTCTTCTTTCCCTGTCCCTTCCCAATTGGTTAAAGGTCACTCTCAAGACTCTTGCTCCATGAGGGATATTTCTTGGTGTGGAAATGTCATCTGGCATCCCTAAACCTCCTCAGGAACAGCTTCCTTTCTTTTCAGAATTGCTTCAGGCCCTTCTGGCTCAGGGCACCATTCAAGTTGTGTCCCCTACCCAGGAGGGGAAATGTTTTTATTCAAGAATGTTCTGTGTTCACAGGAAGAAAGACAACTGGAACCCATTCTGGACCATTCTCAGCACAATACCTTTCTAAAGGTCCCTTCCTTTTGGATGTTGTTCCTTCAAACCTCATTCCCTGTTCTTCTTTCCCAGGCCTTCATGGTATCTCTGGACCTCAAGAATGCCTACCAACACATCCCCATCCATCCCCTTTTCAGGAAGCTTTTACATTTTTCCGTTTCTTTCTTGCATTTTCAGTTCTCTGCTTTCCCTTTGGCTTCTTTACTGTTCTAATAATATTCACCAAATGCCTTGCTCATCTCATTACCTTCCACAGGATGAGATTAGTTCATATCTTTCCATATCTAGATGACCTGCCCATTCAGGCTTTGTCCCCCAAAGTTCTGCTTCAGCATCTCCAGCTTACTGTTTGTCTGTTACAAAGACTGGAGTTAACTATAAACTTTCAGAAATCAGTCCTGGTTCCTTCTCAGGAACATGCTTTTTTTCAGTTGCAGGATCAAGACCATTCCCATGCTGGCATCCCTGCCTCCACTGAAAGGCCTTCTTTCTGATCTCCATTTTCCAATCTCTTCTTCCTCTGACTTCAGTCACAGCCAGGGATTTTCTCAGGTTTCTAGGATCCATTGCTTCCACCTTTCCTATGCTGTTTTTGGCCAGCTCCGTATGAGAAAACTAGAGTGGTTCCTCAAGTCAGTGTGACTTCAACATTGTCATCCACTGGATTTGTTAGTTCCATTCCTTCCATGTCTCAGACTCAAACTTCAGTAGTAGATTCATCAGCTTTCTGTCAACACGGGGCTTCCTTTCCAACCACCAGTCCCATCTCAGGAGCTCTTTTCAGGTGCCTCAAACAGGGGGTGGGGAGCTTTCTGCAGTTCCCTCAAAGTCCAGGGTCTCTGGACTTCTCATCAAGTCAGATCACATCAACAGCAAAGAGATGAGAGCTCTCCTATTAACTCTTCAAGCTTTTCATTTCATTTTTCTACCAGGGTCCTCCAAGGTTGTCATAGACAACACTACAGTGATGTGGTATGTAAACCAGCAAGGGGAGATACGGTCCTACCTTCATTGCAGACTCACTCTTCAAGTCTGGGATCTAGCTGTCCAGTATCAGGACACTCTTCAGGCTGTCTACATTCCTTCAGAATAAAATGTAGTGTCAGATTCTCTGAGCAGGTCCAGAACACAGGCTCATGAAATGATGCTTCACAGAGATGTGTTTATGGACATTGTCCACTGGTGGGGTATTCCACAGATAGATCTTTTTGCCTCCCCTTGAACAGACAAATTCCTCTTTTCTGTTCCAGAATCCCAAGCCCCCTGACCTAGAAGTTGGGTGCCCTATCTTTTACTTGGAAGTGGATGTTTCTTTATGCCTTCCTTCCCCTCCCCCAAATTCTGAGCGTCCTGCTCAAGATCAAGCAAAAATTCCCCAAAATGTTGCTGGTGACTTCCTTCTGGCCCAGACAGCATTAGTCCCCCTTCTTCTTCATTTAGTCAAGGGCAATCACTACAAGTTATGTCACCATGTGGACCTTCTCACACAAGAAAATGGGTCTCTTATCCATCCTCACTTGTCCACACTTCAACTGACACTGTGCATGATAGGGTTTTGATCCCTTTTAGACACCTCTTTTATGAGGACATGCTTAGGGTTCTGCAGGAGGCCAAATGGAAAATGTTTTCTGTCTGTTGCCTCTCTTGTAACCAGTATCCCTTTTCAATGGGGGTTCCTCTGGTTCTGTTATTTGTTTGAATTGCTCCATGCAGGGTTAGCTTATTTTTCAGTTAAAGCTCACCTGTCATCTATTTTTGCTTGCCTGCATTTGACTCCTCCTCCTTTGGCCTCTAGGTTTGAGGTCAAACAATTTCTTAAAGATGTTCTTCATATCAAACCTCCCAGGAAGCCTATTTTGCCTTCCTGGAGCCTCAGTTTTGTTCTTGAAAATTTGTCTTAGGGTCCTGTAAGCCTACAGCTTCAGCTTCTTTGCAACATTGAATTTGGAAGACTGTTCTACTTTTGCCCCTTACTTCATCTAAGGGAGTGTCTGAACTCCAGGTTCTTATGGCTGTTCTTACTTTCTTAGTTTTTCACAGGGAGAGGGTGTCTGTTTGTACTAATCTTTCTTTTATGCCCAAGGTGAAAATGAGTTGTCTCTTAATCAGTTTATTAATTTACCCTCCTTTTTTCCTTCTCCACAGTCTGCGAGAGAGAAGGTGCCTCACGACTTGGATTTGCAAAGGCAGCTGATATATTATTTGGGTAAGACTAAGACCATTTGCACATCTGAACAACTTTTTGTTTCCTTTCATCCCAGGTCTTTGGTTTTTTGGCAGTTTCCAAACAAAACATTTCTTCCTAGATTTCTAAGGCCATTTCTTTTTGTTACTCCTTCCATGGTAAATGTCTTTCTGCCTCTGTAAACATTGATTGTACCAGAGTTGTTGCTTCCTGAAATGGCTTTTTCAAAAGACTGGGCACCAATTCCATCCTTGAGGCTGTTACTTGGATCTGTACCTTCACTAAACATTACAAGTTGGATGTTATTTCTAAAGCAATAGCTGGCTTTGCCCGAGCTGTCCTGCATGGGTTTGTAGAGGGCTCTTCTGTGCCTTCCTCCTCCTAAGTTTCATTATGTGTTTTTGTACTCTCCGTTATGTAAGGAATACTGCAACAATGATATGGAAGGGCATAGTACAGTTGTGTAAAATCTTACCATAATAGTAGATGTCCTCTTCACTGTTGCAGTACTCACTCCCTCTATCTTCCCCTTCTGCTTTGCCCTGTTTTTCCTGCCTTCATAGCCAGGGATTCTTTTTTTTTCCCTTCTGGATGCTTATGTTTCTGCTGGCCCCTTGGGATATTTTTTTCCCTACTGGGGCTTTTCACTTCGTTGATATGGACATCCATACATCACCTTTTTGCCCTATGCATTGTGCTGCAAGTGTAAATGGGGCGTATGACATTTATAAATTCCAAAGGCTTTGGTGTGCTGGATGGAAGTTGGCAGGAGATCCCTTATATAAAGAATACTACAACAGTGAAGACAAGGACAATCTACTGTTATGGTAAGATTTTACAAAGTTGTACTTTCTCCTTTCTTTTGGAAATGGCCAGGGGCAATTACCGCAGGCTTCCTCATAGACTAGTTTTACTCACACAAGACCAGGGGTGTTTAATACACCTCAAAACCAATCAACTTTATTTGACTGTCTGGATGATAGGGTCTGCATTCTTTTTAGGTGCCTGTATTCTGAGGATGTGCAACAGATGCTAATGGAAGCAAGAAACCCTGATACTAGAAAGTCATATATTAGTAAATGGAAAATGTTTCCTAGGTGGTTCCATCATTGTAATCAGCACCCATTAGGGGCTAGTTGTTTTCTGGTTTTATAAATATTTGTGTGAGCTGCTTATTCCTCTATCAGGGTTTATTTATTGACCATTTCAGCATGTCTATCTATGGATCCTCCTCTTTCAGTGCAGTCTTATGCCAAAATGTTCTTGGAAGGGGTTTTGCATATGAGGCTGTGACGCCCATGCCCTGGCCCAGCAGTCAAGGACCCTCAATCCTCACCACTAACACTAGTGAGGGGCATCTCATATAGGAGGAAAGGATAACAAATTCACACAGTAAAGTGCAATTTCCCTTAAGAGCACACAGAGGTCACAGTCAATCCAGGGCTGGTTGCTCCCTTGCTCTCCAGGTCCCCAATAAGACTCTCCACTGGCACAGCTATAGGGTCCAGATCTCAGCCTAGTGGGCAAGCTAAAACCTCCAGCCTCCTCTCTGTCCAACCAGTGCTTCGTGTCCCTGCCCAAGTAGCTGATACACACACACACACACACACACACACACACACACACACACACACACACACACACACACACACACACACACACACACTTTCAGATAAGTTTATATAACCACACAGACACTCCTGGGAAAGGCTGGCACATGTTCTCCGGCTATGCCCCCTTTACCCAGACTATGTGGTAGAAATCACTGCTACCACCCAGCTAATAATTATCAGCTACCCAAAGGCCCTTAAAAGGGTGTCCAATTATTACTGTGCAGTATTATTATCCACTTGGTAGTATAGCCCATGGCTAAATCTATTGGAGTGGCTTTGTACAATTTTACCAAAGGCATGCAAGTACTCTAGAAAGCTTAAATTATCTCTTCAAAAAGCAGCCACAGTTGAAATGTTTAAAATATTTAATAATAAATAATAAAACCACAAGACAGTACTTTCTACTACACAGTGCTAGTCAAGAGTTTAGAGATCACAGAGAAATACTTAAAATAATTTAGTAGTACAGTTCTGACATCACAGAAAAACACTTAGTCTAATCAAGTCTAAGATAAACCTACATATAGAGCAAGACAGTGCTGTGAGTTGGATGGTCAAGACAAAAATGCTTAATGCTCTCTGATTCTCTCTGTTTTTATAATCACAGTCCTGGTTCACATTACATCATTCTTCACACTTTCCTGGGGTTCCCGGGCTAACAGGCTACATTCTTTAGTAAGCTCACACCAGGTCAGGAAGAAAAGACTTTAAGGACATGTATGTATGCAAATTCTGGCCATTAAATCTGGCCTTAAGACAATAGCAAGAATTCCTTCATCTAGACCGGCCGGACCCAATTTTAAAGATCAAAGACAGTCATAAAATGCTTGAGTTAGCTTCCTTACAGCAGAGTGCACTGTTGTTACATTTTTTTTTTCAGTTCCACATGTAACAGCATTTTCCATTTAAGACAACAAGCCTGTGGCTTACATTAATGTTTACAAATGACAGAATTATCTATAAAGTTCTATCTAGCTAGGCTGGCAGCCTTCACAGAGGCTTCCAAGAAAAACCTTGGGATCTTAATTTTGCATTACAGAAGTTAACACTTGATCCATTTTAACCAGCTAATATGGCTGACTTGAAGCTCTTAACATGGAAAAGAGTTTTACTGGTTGATATGACCTCCGTAAAAATGATATTTGAGTTACAGTCTCTTATGGTGAGTCAGCCCTATCTCATTTGCCACTGGGACAGGGTTCCTTTGAGAACTAATCCTTCTTTTATGTCTAAAGTGGTACCTGAGTTAATTTAAGCCAAACTATCCATCCCCATTTGCTGTCCTGAACCTAAAAATGAGGGAAGGGATACCTTAGATGTCCACAGACAACTCAGGTGTTATCTTGACAGAACTACATTTTTCGGATTCTTGGATCAATTGTTAATTTCTTGTGAAGGTTAGAAGAAGGAGCAATTTGTGTCAAAACAGACTATTTTCCAAATGGTTGTCTAAGGCTATTGCATGTTGTTATGCTCACCATAACAAATCTATTCCAAGCATGGTCAAGGTACACTTTACAAGGGCTCTGGCTTCATCTATGGCTTTTTGGAAAGAGTTTAATTCTAGAACTATTGTAGAAGCTGCTACTAGCCCTTCTGTACATACTTTTACAAAGTATTACCAGCTTAATTTCTTCTGTAGGTCTAGATCAAGCTTTGCTAGGACCATTCTCCAGGAGCTCCCTGACCCTCCTCCTTCTCCCTCCCAAGTATAGTTAGCTATAGAAGTCTACCCATATAGATAAGGCTACTGCAGCAGCGGTCAGTATAAAGAAGATAGTTTAGCTATGTAAGCTGAACTTAACATAACAGTAGATATTCAAAAGGTCACTGTTGCAGTAGTCACTTGCTCTTTTTATTTTCCTTTTTTTATGCCAGGATGTGGATATAAATATTTTGTTGTTCCTAACATTGTCATTTCAGGGTTAAACTTCCCTCTCTCTCTGCTTGCAGGAAAGCTCTGAAGGGCTTTGTGCCCAAACTTGTCTTTTTTTACTCAGCTAAGCTCATGCTTCTTGGCATTTTGGGCATGTGGAACATGCCCTGAAGCTTTGGAAGCTGGCCGGCTATTATATCTTTGGCAGGATATAACCCATATAGCTAAGGATCATTTGAACATCTACTTTTATGGTAAGTTTAGTTTACACAACTGTACTTCAGTCTTTTGGATGATCACTAAGTTACACTATTAATCTCCCCTGCAATTATTCTCTTTCTTTTGTGGGACTGGAGTACCAGAAAGAATATGGGAGGGTGTGTATGTTCAATCTGTACTTTTCTCTTATTATATTGTAATTAAATGCAGTTCTTAAGTCATCAGAGTTGAAAGCGGCCCAATGCAAGATGATTGGACCTTAGTGGTGAAGTGGTTGTGTTGGGGGAGGGGAAATATAAAATAAGCAGGAACTTGTCTGAGTGGGTAAAGGCCAGGCAGTGATTTGTAAAGAGATTAAGGGAAAGTTAAGAGAAGCAAGTCAGTATTTATTTGCTTTAAATTAACGTGCAGTGATGCCAAACATATGATTGGGTGGACTGAAATGCCAGCTAGGAGTATCACTACTAGATGAGAGGCCCCTTTTCTGTCTGAAAGTTTCACAGAGGTGTTGTTAGAGCATGCCATTTATTAATAGATAATACATATTAGAAAGGGAAGTGTGTAGTTTGCGAGGGGAGATGCTTTTAACCAAAGAAAGTGACTGCTCTCTAAAATGCCATATTAGGGCACAAGCTCTTATTATTGCTAAAAAGCATGAAGAGAAGCCATTTCACACTGAGCTAATCGAAGGAAGGACACTGAGCAGACTCGGAGCTATAATATATAACATTAAGTATAAGTATTAGTTGTGGAGGCTGTGTGTCTGAGCACATGTTCAGGGACATCTTGGTTTAGCCAAAGCCATCAGGCATTTCAGTGAGAGAAAATTGTTTGAGGTCATTGGATGACAGAGGTCACCTGGACTACAGCTTAGATTAAGCACCTCATTGGTTCTTTTGAGATTTCTTTCGTAAAAGCTGTCTCAGGTTTCAACTTTCTGTTACCTAAGAAGATCAGTTGTGAGTGTTCTGCCATTTCACACTGAGCTAATCGAAGAAGGACACGGAGCAAACTCGGAGCTATAATATATAACATTAAGTATCCTTTTTTTTTGTTTATTTTGTTCTTTATTTATTTGTTATTTATAGCACTTTGTGTACTCTGTATTTTTCTAGCTAGTTTCACTGTGTGTGAGATATAAACTGGACATTGTCCACTTTTATTAAGCATCTGTTGGGTTGTTTGTTTCTGATAACTTGTTGCAGTTAAACTCTTTATTCTAAAGGCTCCTTTAGCTGTTTAAAACTTTCATCTAAAGGCTCACTGCTGCTTTTCAGCTGTGAGAAACATTTCTGCAGTTTGTTTCTAAGTAGTGGAGATATTTGTAGCATTTCCATATTCAGCCTTGTATTTGGGCCTAGTGTTTGTGGAGGCTGTGTGTCTGAGCACATATTCAGGGACATCTTGGTTTAGCCAAAGCCATCAGGCATTTCAATGAGAGAGAATTGTTTGAGGTCATTGGCTGACTGAGGTCACCTGGACTACAGCTTTGACTAAGCACCTCATTGGTTCTTTTGAGATTTCTTTCTTAAAAGCTGTCTCAGGTTTCAACTTTCTGTTACCTAAGAAGTTCAGTTGTGAGTGCTCTGCCATTTCACACTGAGCTAATCGAAGGAAGGACACTGAGCAAACTTGGTGCTATAATATATAACATTAAGTATCCTGTTTTTTGTTTATTTTGTTCTTTATTTCTTTGTTATTTATAGCACTTTGTGTACTGTGTATTTTCTTGCTAGTTTCATTGTGTGTGAGGTATTAACTGGAAATTGTCCACTTTTATTAAGCATCTGTTGGGTTGTTTGTTTCTGATAACTTGTTGCAGTTAAACACTTTTTTTTCTAGAGGCTACTTTATCTGTTTAAAACTTTCATTTAAAGGCTCACTGCTGCTTTTCATCTGTGAGAAACATTTCTGCAGTTTGTTTCTAAGTAGTGGGGGTATTTGTAGCATTTCCATATTCAGGCTTGTACTTGGGCCTAGTGTTTGTGGAGGCTGTGTGTCTGGGCAGATATTCAGGGATATCTTGGTTTAGCCAAAGCCATCAGGCATTTTAGTGAGAGAGAATTGTTTGAGGTCATTGGCTGACTGAGGTCATTTGGACTACAGCTTAGACTAAGCACCTCATTGGTTCTTTTGAGATTTCTTAAAAGCTGTCTCAGGTTTCAACTTTCTGTTACCTAAGAAGTTCAGTTCTGAGTGTTCTGCCATTTCACACTGAGCTAATTGAAGGAAGGACACTGAGCAAACTCGGAGCTATAATATATAACATTCAGTATCCTGTTTTTGTTTATTTTATTCTTTATTTCTTTGTTTATAGCACTTTGTGTACTGTGTATTTTTCTAGCTAGTTTCACTGCGTGTGAGGTATTAACTGGAAATTGTCCACTTTTATTAAGCATCTGTTGGGTTGTTTGCTTTTGATAACTTGCTGCAGTTAAACTCTTTTTTCTAGAAGCTCCTTTAGCTGTTTAAAACTTTCATTTAAAGGCTCACTGCTGCTTTTCCCCTGTGAGAAACATTTCTGCAGTTTGTTTCTAAGTACTGGGGATATTTGTAGCATTTCCATATTCAGACTTGTATTTGGGCCTAGTGTTTGTGGAGGCTGTGTGTCTCAGCACATATTCAGGGACATCTTGGTTTAGCCAAAGCCATCAGGCATTTCAGTGAGAGACAATTGTTTGAGGTCATTGGCTGACTGAGGTCACCTGGACTACAGCTTAGACTAAGCACTTCATTGGTTCTTTTGAGATTTCTTTCTTAAAAGTTGTCTCAGGTTTCAACTTTCTGTTACCTAAGAAGTTCAGTTGTTAGTGTTCTGCCATTTCACACTGAGCTAATCGAAGGAAGGACACTGAGTAGACTCGGAGCTATAATATATAACATTAAGTATCCTGTTTTTTGTTTATTTTGTTCTTTATTTCTTTATTTATAGCACTTTGTGCACTGTGTATTTTTCTAGCTAGTTTCACTGTGTGTGAGGTATTAACTGGAAATTGTCCACTTTTATTAAGCATCTGTTGGGTTGTTTGTTTCTGATAACTTGTTGCAGTTAAACTCTTTTTTTCTAGAGGCTCCATTAGCTGTTTAAAACTTTAATTTAAAGGCTTATTGCGGCTTTTTAGCTGAGAAACATTTCAGCAGTTTGTTTCTAAGTAGTGGGGATATTTGTAGCATTTCCATATTCAGCCTTGTATTTGGGCCTAGTGTTGTGGAGGCTGTGTGTCTGAGCACATATTCAGGGATATCTTTGTTTAGACAAAGCTATCAGGCATTTCAAGTGAGAGAAAATGATTTGAGGTCATTGGCTGACTGAGGTCACCTGGACTACAGCTTCGACTAAGCACCTCATTGGTTCTTTTGAGATTTCTTTCGTAAAAGCTGTCTCAGGTTTCAACTTTCTGTTACCTAAGAAGTTCAGTTGTGAGTGTTCTGCCATTTCACACTGAGCTAATCGAAGGAAGGACACTGAGCAAACTCGGAGCTATAATATATAACATTAAGTATCCTGTTTTTTGTTTATTTTGTTCTTTATTTCTTTATTTATAGCACTTTGTGTACTGTGTATTTTTCTAGCTAGTTTCACTGTGTGTGAGGTATTAACTGGAAATTGTCCACTTTTATTAAGCATCTGTTGGGTTGTTTGTTTCTGATAACTTGTTGCAGTTAAACTCTTTTTTCTAGAGGCTCCATTAGCTGTTTAAAACTTTCATTTAAAGGCTTATTGCGGCTTTTTAGCTGTGAGAAACATTTCAGCAGTTTGTTTCTAAGTAGTGGGGATATTTGTAGCATTTCCATATTCAGCCTTGTATTTGGGCCTAGTGTTGTGGAGGCTGTGTGTCTGAGCACATATTCAGGGATATCTTTGTTTAGACAAAGCCATCAGGCATTTCAAGTGAGAGAAAATGATTTGAGGTCATTGGCTGACTGAGGTCACCTGGACTACAGCTTAGTCTAAGCACCTCATTGGTTCTTTTGAGATTTCTTTCTTAAAAGCTGTCTCAGGTTTCAACTTTCTGTTACCTAAGAAGTTCAGTTGTGAGTGTTCTGCCATTTCACACTGAGCTAATCGAAGGAAGGACACTGAGCAAACTCGGAGCTATAATATATAACATTAAGTATCCTGTTTTTTGTTTATTTTGTTCTTTATTTCTTTATTTATAGCACTTTGTGTACTGTGTATTTTTCTAGCTAGTTTCACTGTGTGTGAGGTATTAACTGGAAATTGTCCACTTTTATTAAGCATCTGTTGGGTTGTTTGTTTCTGATAACTTGTTGCAGTTAAACTCTTTTTTCTAGAGGCTCCTTTAGCTGTTTAAAACTTTCATTTAAAGGCTCATTGCTGCTTTTCAGCTGTGAGAAACATTTCTGCAGTTTGTTTCTAAGTGGTGGGGATATTTGTAGCATTTCCATATTCAGGCTTGTATTTGGGCCTAGTGTTTGTGGAGGCTGTGTGTCTGAGCACATATTTAGGGACATCTTGGTTTGGCCAAAGCCACCAGGCATTTCAGTGAGAGACAATTGTTTGAGGTCATTGATTGGCTGAGGTCACCTGGACTACAGCTTAGACTACGCACCTCATTGGTTCTTTTGAGATTTCTTTCTTAAAAGCTCTCTCAGGTTTCAACTTTCTGTTACCTAATAAGTTCAGTTGTGAGTGTTCTGCTATTTTGCACAGAGCTAATCGAAGGAAGGACACTGAGCAGACTCGGAGCTATAATATATACCATTAAGTATCCTGTTTTTTGTTTATTTTGTTCTTTATTTCTTTATTTATAGTACTTTGTGTACTGTGTATTTTTCAAGCTAGTTTCACTGTGTGTGAGGTATTAACTGGAAATTGTCCACTTTTATTAAGCATCTGTTGGGTTGTTTGTTTCTGATAACTTGTTGCCGTTAAACTCTTTTTTCTAGAGGCTCCTTTAGTGGTTTAAAACTTTCATTTAAAGGCTCACTGCTGCTTTTCAGCTGTGAGAAACATTTCTGCAGTTTGTTTCTAAGTAGTGGAGATATTTGTAGCATTTCCATATTCAAGCTTGTATTTGGGCTTAGTGTTTGTGGAGGCTGTGTGTCTGAGCACATATTCAGGGACATCTTGGTTTAGCCAAAGCCATCAGGCATTTCAATGAGAGAGAATTGTTTGAGGTCATTGGCTGACTGAGGTCACCTGGACTACAGCTTAGACTAAGCACCTCATTGGTTCTTTTGAGATTTCTTTCTTAAAAGCTGTCTCAGGTTTCAACTTTCTGTTACCTAAGAAGTTCAGTTGTGAGTGCTCTGCCATTTCACACTGAGCTAATCGAAGGAAGGACACTGAGCAAACTTGGTGCTATAATATATAACATTAAGTATCCTGTTTTTTGTTTATTTTGTTCTTTATTTCTTTGTTATTTATAGCACTTTGTGTACTGTGTATTTTCTTGCTAGTTTCACTGTGTGTGAGGTATTAACTGGAAATTGTCCACTTTTATTAAGCATCTGTTGGGTTGTTTGTTTCTGATAACTTGTTGCAGTTATACTCTTTTTTCTAGAGGCTCCTTTATCTGTTTAAAACTTTCATTTAAAGGCTCACTGCTGCTTTTCATCTGTGAGAAACATTTCTGCAGTTTGTTTCTAAGTAGTGGGGATATTTGTAGCATTTCCATATTCAGGCTTGTACTTGGGCCTAGTGTTTGTGGAGGCTGTGTGTCTGAGCACATATTCAGGGACATCTTGGTTTGCCAAAGCCATCAGGTATTTTAGTGAGTGAGAATTGTTTGAGGTCATTGCCTGACTGAGGTCACCTGGACTACAGCTTAGACTAAGCACCTCATTGGTTCTTTTGAGATTTCTTTCTTAAAAGCTGTCTCAGGTTTCAACTTTCTGTTACCTAAGAAGTTCAGTTCTGAGTGTTCTGCCATTTCACACTGAGCTAATTGAAGGAAGGACACTGAGCAAACTCGGAGCTATAATATATAACATTCAGTATCCTGTTTTTGTTTATTTTATTCTTTATTTCTTTGTTGTTTATAGCACTTTGTGTACTGTGTATTTTTCTAGCTAGTTTCACTGTGTGTGAGGTATTAACTGGAAATTGTCCACTTTTATTAAGCATCTGTTGGGTTGTTTGTTTCTGATAACTTGCTGCAGTTAAACTCTTTTTTCTAGAAGCTCCTTTAGCTGTTTAAAACTTTCATTTAAAGGCTCACTGCTGCTTTTCAGCTGTGAGAAACATTTCTGCAGTTTGTTTCTAAGTAGTGGGATATTTGTAGCATTTCCATATTCAGACTTGTATTTGGGCCTAGTGTTTGTGGAGTCTGTGTGTCTGAGCACATATTCAGGGACATCTTGGTTTAGCCAAAGCCATCAGGCATTTCAGTGAGAGACAATTGTTTGAGGTCATTGGCTGACTGAGGTCACCTGGACTACAGCTTAGACTAAGCACCTCATTGGTTCTTTTGAGATTTCTTTCTTAAAAGCTGTCTCAGGTTTCAACTTTCTGTTACCTAAGAAGTTCAGTTGTTAGTGTTCTGTCATTTCACACTGAGCTCATCAAAGGAAGTACACTGCGCAAACTCGGAGCTATAATATATAACATTAAGTATCCTGTTTTTTGTTTATTTTGTTCTTTATTTCTTTGTTATTTATAGCACTTTGTGTACTGTGTATTTTTCTAGCTAGTTTCACTTTGTGTGAGGTATTAACTGGAAATTGTCCACTTTTATTAAGCATCTGTTGGGTTGTTTGTTTCTGATAACTTGTTGCAGTTAAACTCTTTTTTCTATAGGCTCCTTTAGGTGTTTAAAACTTTCATTTAAAGGCTCACTGCTGCTTTTCAGCTGTGAGAAACATTTCTGCAGTTTGTTTCTAAGTGGTGGGGATATTTGTAGCATTTCCATATTCAGGCTTGTATTTGGGCCTAGTGTTTGTGGAGGCTTTGTGTCTGAGCACATATTCAGGGACATCTTGGTTTAGCCAAAGCCATCAGGCATTTCAGTGAGAGACAATTGTTTGAGGTCATTGGCTGACTGAGGTCACCTGGACTACAGCTTAGTCTAAGCACCTCATTGGTTCTTTTGAGATTTCTTTCTTAAAAGCTGTCTCAGGTTTCAACTTTCTGTTACCTAAGAAGTTCAGTTGTGAGTGTTCTGCCATTTCACACTGAGCTAATCAAAGGAAGGACACTGAGCAAACTCAGAGCTATAATATATAACATTAAGTATCCTGTTTTTTTGTTTATTTTGTTCTTTATTTCTTTGTTATTTATAGCACTTTGTGTACTGTGTATTTTTCTAGCTAGTTTCACTGTGTGTGAGGTATTAACAGGAAATTGTCCAGTTTTATTAAGCATCTGTTGGGTTGTTTGTTTCTGATAACCTGTTGCAGTTAAACTCTTTTTTCTAGAGGCTCCTTTAGCTGTTTGAAACTTTCATTTGAAGGCTCACTGCTGCTTTTCAGCTGTGAGAATCATTTCTGCAGTTTGTTTCTAAGTAGTGGGGATATTTGTAGCATTTCCATATTCAGGCTTGTATTTGGGCCTAGTGTTTGTGGAGGCTGTGTGTCATAGCACATATTCAGGGACATCTTGGTTTAGCCAAAGCCATCAGGCATTTCAGTGAGAGACAATTGTTTGAGGTCATTGGCTGACTGAGGTCACCTGGACTACAGCTTAGATTAAGCACCTCATTGATTCTTTTGAGATTTCTTTCTTAAAAGCTGTCTCAGGTTTCAACTTTCTGTTACCTAAGAAGTTCAGTTGTGAGTGTTCTGCCATTTCACACTGAGCTAATCGAAGAAAGGACACAGAGCAAACTCGGAGCTATAATATATAACATTAAGTATCCTGTTTTTTGTTTATTTTGTTCTTTATTTCTTTGTTATTTATAGCACTTTGTGTACTGTGTATTTTTCTAGCTAGTTTCACTGTGTGTGAGGTATTAACTGGAAATTGTCCACTTTTATTAAGCATCTGTTGGGTTGTTTGTTTCTGATAAATTGTTGCAATTATACTCTTTTTTCTAGAGGCTCATTTAGCTGTTTAAAACTTTCATTTAAAGACTCACTGCTGCTTTTCAGCTGTGAGAAACATTTCTGCAGTTTGTTTCTAAGTAGTGGGGATATTTGTAGCATTTCCATATTCAGGCTTGTATTTGGGCCTAGTGTTTGTGGATGCTGTGTGTCTTAGCACATATTCAGGAACATCTTGGTTTAGCCAAAGCCATCAGGCATTTCAGTGAGAGACAATTGTTTGAGGTCATTGGCTGGCTGAGGTCACCTGGACTACAGCTTAGACTAAGCACCTCATTGGTTCTTTTGAGATTTCTTTCTTAAAAGCTGTCTCAGGTTTCAACTTTCTGTTACCTAAGAAGTTCAGTTGTGAGTGTTCTGCCATTTCACACTGAGCTAATGGAAGGAAGGACACTCAGCAATCTCGGAGCTATAATATATAACATTAAGTATCCTGTTTTTTGTTTATTTTCTTCTTTATTTCTTTGTTATTTATAGCACTTTGTGTACTGTGTATTTTTCTAGCTAGTTTCACTGTGTGTGAGGTATTAACTGGAAATTGTCCACTTTTATTAAGCATCTGTTGGGTTGTTTCTTTCTGATAACTTGTTGCAGATAAAATCTTTTTTCTAGAGGCTCCTTTGGGTGTTTAAAACTTTCATTTAAAGGCTCACGGCTGCTTTTCAGCTGTGAGAAACATTTTTGCAGTTTATTTCTAAGTAATGGGGATATTTGTAGCATTTCCATATTCAGGCTTTTATTTGGGCCTAGTGTTAGTGGAGGCTGTGTGTCTGAGCACATATTTAAGGAAATCTTGGTTTAGCCAAAGCCATCAGGCATTTCAGTGAAAGAGAATTGTGTGAGATCATTGGCTGACTGAGGTCACCTGGACTACAGCTTAGACTAAGCACCTCATTGGTTCTTTTGAGATTTCTTTCTTAAAAGCTCTCTCAGGTTTCAACTTTCTGTTACCTAATAAGTTCAGTTGTGAGTGTTCTGCTATTTTGCACTGAGCTAATCGAAGGAAGGACACTGCGCAAACTCGGAGCTATAATATATGACATTAGGTATCCTGTTTTTTTGTTTACTTTGTTCTTTATTTCTTTGTTATTTATATCACTTTGTGTACTGTGTATTTTTCTAGCTAGGTTCACTGTGTGTGAGGTATTAACTGGAAATTGTCCACTTTTATTAATCATCTGTTGGGTTGTTTGTTTCTGATAACTTGTTGCCGTTAAACTCTGTTTTCTAGAGGCTCCTTTAGCTGTTTAAAACTTTCAATTAAAGGCTCACTGCTGCTTTTCAGCTGTGAGAAACATTTCTGCAGTTTGTTTCTAAGTAGTGGGGATATTTGTAGCATTTCCATACTCAGGCTTGTATTTGGGCCTAGTGTTTGTGGAGGCTGTGTGTCATAGCACATATTCAGGGACATCTTGGTTTAGCCAAAGCCATCAGGCATTTCAGTGAGAGACAATTGTTTGAGGTCATTGGCTGACTGAGGTCACCTGGACTACAGCTTAGATTAAGCACCTCATTGATTCTTTTGAGATTTCTTTCTTAAAAGCTGTCTCAGGTTTCAACTTTCTGTTACCTAAGAAGTTCAGTTGTGAGTGTTCTGCCATTTCACACTGAGCTAATCGAAGGAAGGACACAGAGCAAACTCGGAGCTATAATATATAGCATTAAGTATCCTGTTTTTTGTTTATTTTGTTCTTTATTTCTTTGTTATTTATAGCACTTTGTGTACTGTGTATTTTTCTAGCTAGTTTCACTGTGTGTGCGGTATTAACTGGAAATTGTCCACTTTTATTAAGCATCTGTTGGGTTGTTTGTTTCTGATAACTTGTGCAATTATACTCTTTTTTTCTAGAGGCTCCTTTGGCTGTTTAAAACTTTCATTTAAATGCTCATTGCTGCTTTTCAGCTGTGAGAAACATTTCTGCAGTTTCTTTCTAAGTAGTGGGGATATTTGTAGCATTTTCATATTCAGGCTTGTATTTGGGCCTAGTGTTTGTGGAGGCTGTGTGTCTGAGCACATATTCAGGGACATCTTGGTTTAGCCAAAGCCATCAGGCATTTCAGTGAGTGACAATTGTTTGGGGTCATTGGCTGACTGAGGTCACCTGGACTACAGCTTAGACTAAATGCCTCATTGGTTCTTTTGAGATTTCTTTCTTAAAAGCTGTCTCAGGTTTCAACTTTCTTTTACCTAAGAAGTTCAGTTGTGAGTGTTCTGCCATTTCATACTGAGCTAATCGAAGGAAGAACACTGAGCAAACTCTGAGCTATAATATATAACATTAAGTATCCTGTTTTTTGTTTATTTTGTTCTTTATTTTTTTGTTATTTATAACACTTTGTGTACTGTGTATTTTTCTAGCTAGTTTCACTGTGTGTGCGGTATTAACTGGAAATAGTCCACTTTTATTAAGCATCTGTTGGGTTGTTTGTTTCTGATATCTTGTTGCAGTTAAACTCTTTTTTCTAGAGGCTCCTTTAGCTGTTTAAAACTTTCATTTAAATGCTCACTGCTGCTTTTCAGATGTGAGAAACATTTCTGCAGTTTGTTTCTAAGTAGTGGGTATATTTGTAGCATTTCCATATTCAGGCTTGTATTTGGGCCTAGTGTTTGTGGAGTCTGTGTGTCTGAGCACATATTCAGGGACATCTTGGTTTAGTCAAAGCCATCAGACATTTCAGTGAGAGAGAATTGTTTGAGGTCATTGGCTGACTGAGGTCACCTGGACTACAGCTTAGACTAAGCACCTCATTGGTTCTTTTGAGATTTCTTTCTTAAAAGCTGTCTCAGGTTTCAACTTTCTGTTACCTAAGAAGTTCAGTTGTTAGTGTTCTGTCATTTCACACTGAGCTAATCGAAGGAAGGACACTGAGCAAACTCGGAGCTATAATATATAACACTAAGTATCCTGTTTTTTTGTTTATTTTGTTCTTTATTTCTTTGTTATTTATAGCACTTTGTGTACTGTGTATTTTTCTAGCTAGTTTCACTTTGTGTGAGATATTAACTGGAAATTGTCCACTTTTATTAAGCATCTGTTGTGTTGTTTCTCATAACTTGTTGCAGTTAAACTCTTTTTTCTAGAGGCTCCTTTAGGTGTTTAAAACTTTCATTTAAAGGCTCACTGCTGCTTTTCAGCTGTGAGAAACATTTCTGCAGTTTGTTTCTTACTAGTGGGGATATTTGTAGCATTTCATTATTCAGGCTTGTATTTGGGCCTAGTGTTTGTGGAGGCTTTGTGTCTTAGCACATATTCAGAGACATCTTGGTTTAGCCAAAGCCATCAGGCGTTTCAGTGAGAGAGAATTGCTTGAGGTAATTGGCTGACTGAGGTCACCTGGACTACAGCTTAGGCTAAGCACTTCATTGGTTCTTTTGAGATTTCTTTCTTAAAAGCTGCCTCAGGTTTCAACTTTCTTTTACCTAAGAAGTTCAGTTGTGAGTGTTCTGCCATTTCACACTGAGCTCATCAAAGGAAGTACACTGCGCAAACTCGGAGCTATAATATATAACATTAAGTATCCTGTTTTTTTTTATTTTTTTCTTTATTTCTTTGTTATTTATAGCACTTTGTGTACTGTGTATTTTTCTAGCTAGTTTCACTGTGTGATGTATTAACAGGAAATTGTCCAGTTTTATTAAGCATCTGTTGGGTTGTTTGTTTCTGATAACTTGTTGCAGTTAAACTCTTTTTTCTAGAGGCTCCTTTAGCTGTTTGAAACTTTCATTTAAAGGCTCACTGCTGCTTTTCAGCTGGGAGAATCATTTCTGCAGTTTGTTTCTAAGTAGTGGGGATATTTGTAGCATTTCCATATTCAGGCTTGTATTTGGGCCTAGTGTTTGTGGAGGCTGTGTGTCATAGCACATATTCAGGGACATCTTGGTTTAGCCAAAGCCATCAGGCATTTCAGTGAGAGACAATTGTTTGAGGTCATTGGCTGACTGAGGTCACCTGGACTACAGCTTAGATTAAGCACCTCATTGATTCTTTTGAGATTTCTTTCTTAAAAGCTGTCTCAGGTTTCAGATTTCCGTTACCTAAGAAGTTCAGTTGTGAGTGTTCTGCCATTTCACACTGAGCTAATCGAAGAAAGGACACAGAGCAAACTCGGAGCTATAATATATAACATTAAGTATCCTGTTTTTTGTTTATTTTGTTCTTTATTTCTTTGTTATTTATAGCACTTTGTGTACTGTGAATTTTTCTAGCTAGTTTCACTGTGTGTCCGGTATTAACTGGAAATTGTCCACTTTTATTAAGCATCTGTTGGGTTGTTTGTTTCTGATAACTTGTTGCAATTATATTCTTTTTTCTAGAGGCTGCTTTAGCTGTTTGAAACTTTCATTTAAAGGCTCACTGCTGCTTTTCAGCTGGGAGAATCATTTCTGGAGTTTGTTTCTAAGTAGTGGGGATATTTGTAGCATTTCCATATTCAGGCTTGTATTTGGGCCTAGTGTTTGTGGAGGCTGTGTGTCTGAGCACATATTCAGGGACATCTTGGTTTAGCCAAAGCCATCAGGCATTTCAGTGAGGGAGAATGTTTGAGTTCATTGGCTGACTGAGGTCACCTGGACTGCAGCTTAGACTAAGCACCTCATTGTTTCTTTTGAGATTTCTTTCTTAAAAGCTGTCTCAGGTTTCAACTTTCTGTTACCTAAGAAGTTCAGTTGTGAATGTTCTGCCATTTCACACTGAGCTAATTGAAGGAAGGACACTGAGCAAACTCGGAGCTATAATATATAACATTAAGTATCCTGTTTTTTGTTTATTGTTCTTTATTTCTTTGTTATTTATAGCACTTTGTGTACTGTGTATTTTTCTAGCTAGTTTCACTGTGTGTGAGGTATTAACTGGAAATTGTCCACTTTTATTAAGCATCTGTTGGGTTGTTTGTTTCTGATAACTTGTTGCAGTTAAACTCTTTTTTCTAGAGGCTCCTTTAGGTGTTTAAAACTTAAAGGCTCACTGCAGCTTTTCAGCTGTGAGAAACATTTCTGCAGTTTGTTTCTAAGTAGTGGGGATATTTGTAGCATTTCCATATTTAGGCTTGTATTTGGGCCAAGTGTTTGTGGAGGCTGTGTGTCTGAGCACATATTCAGGGACATCTTTGTTTAGCCAAAGCCATCAGGCATTTCAGTGAGAGAGAACTGTTTGAGGTCATTGGCTGACTGAGGTCACCTAGACTACAGCTTAGACTAAGCACCTCTTTTGTTCTTTTGAGATTTCTTTCTTAAAAGCTGTCTCAGATTTCAACTTTCTGTTACCTAAGAAGTTCAGTTGTGAGTGTTCTGCAATTTCACACTAAGCTAATCGAAGGATGGACACTGAGCAAACTCGGAGCTGTAATATATAACATTAAGTGTCCTGTTTTTTGTTTATTTTGTTCTTTGTTTTTTTTTTTGTTATTTATAGCACTTTGTGTACTGAGTATTTTTCTAGCTAGTTTCACTGTGTGTGAGGTATTCACTGGAAATTGTCCACTTTTATTAAGCATCTGTTGGGTTGTTTGTTTCTGATAACTTGTTGCAGTTAAACTCTTTTTTCTAGAGGCTCCTTTGGGTGTTTAAAACTTTCATTTAAAGGCTCACTGCTGCTTTTCAGCTGTGAGAAACATTTCTGAAGTTTGTTTCTAAGTAATGGGGATATTTGTAGCATTTCCATATTCAGGCTTGTATTTGGGCCTAGTGTTTGTGGAGGTTGTGTGTCTGAGCTAATCGAAGGAAGGACACTGAGCAAACTCGGAGCTATAATATATAACATTAAGTATCCTGTTTTCTTTTGTTCTTTATTTCTTTATAGCACTTTGTGTACTGTGTATTTTTCTAGCTAGTTTCACTTTGTGTGAGATATTAACTGGAAATTGTCCACTTTTATTAAGCATCTGTTGTGTTGTTTCTGATAACTTGTTGCAGTTAAATTCTTTTTTCTAGAGGCTCCTTTAGCTGTATAAAACTTTCATTTAAAGGCTAACTGCTGCTTTTCAGCTGTGAGAAATATTTCTGCAGTTTGTTTCCCACCCTCCTACCCTGTTGGTATAGTGTTTTTATAGTTGGTGGCTTTGCAGTTGCCCACCCCTTGTGTAAATTTGATGTGGGACCCTCTTCCCAGTCTAGTGTCATTGCCTCATTCTACCATTTACAGGGAGAACATTTGAGAAGGCCAATCAGCTTAGTTTCCACTACTCCTTTCCTCTCTTTCCACTAAATAAAACAAAAACTTTTTCTAAGCTTGTTTCCTGCCTTTCCTGTGGGTAGTCTAGTCTGGATATAGATTTGCTTTGTCCACGACTGTTTGTAGGCTTCTAGGGCCCAAGCCTTTCTGTGTTGAAGGGAAGCCTTCTAGCTTAATTTTGTTTATTAGAACTAGCCATTCTTTTGTTTCAGCACTTGTTCAGAACTTATTGTAAGCACTAAATAAGCTACAAATTACTACAGCACTCAACTTTCCTCACTGTCTACTGAAAACAGTTTCTCGTACTTAACAAATAAGCACCTATCCAGGCATGTCTAAGGCTCAGCCCCCAGTGTTTTCTCCTGTCTACCTGATGAATCTCGGCATCTTGGGGCAATGCAGTAATTGCCTCATGTACACAGACTACCCTCTCCTCCTACCACCCTACACTACAACCTGTGAGAGATGCATTTATATAGCCAAACTGGAAGCAAAGTTCTCTTCACCCAAGACTGAACTAGACAGTCAAGAGGAGAAGATCAACACTTGCACCACACCACACTCAGCACATAGTCCCTCAAAACCTTCACCACCAAAACACACACATAGAAACAAAACACACACCTACATTCGCGGAGGCTCTCAGTAAAACCATGCCCAAGCAACAGGGACCTCCAAAGCAGAAACACAAGCAACCTCCACCCCCCCAACACAACCCAAATTACACATAGCCCACAAACTCAGTGTGCCACGCAACCGCAGCCCATAAGGCATAACAACGTACCCAACACTCTAGTCATAGGTGACTCTATAGTCAGGCACACTGATGTTCCACTCACCAGGCTAAACAAGGAGAAAGTTAATGTCAGCTGCCTTTCGGGTGCCAGGATCCGCCACATAACACATGCACTCAGGTCACTCCCCAACAAGTACAAACATGACTCTGTCATTGTCCATGTTGGTGTGAATGACCTGAGATGTACCTCCTTGGACTACATGAAAAGGGACTTGGAGGAGCTGTCCGATCTTGTAGCCCAGGCAGGTATGACTCTAGCCCTGAGTAGCATCCTGCCATCACCCAGAATGATACCACAGTACAAGGACAAAATGATTGACTTCAACAATTAGCTAAGCTTCTGGTGTGATTCTAAGGGGATCCAGTATCTGTCTGCCTGGGATGACATGATCGACAAGCCACGATGCTTTGCCAGAGATGGCCTGCACCTGTCGCCCCTGGGATTCCGGATACTGGCCAAGGCTCTAGCCACCCCTATAGTACCTTTTTTGGTTCAAATGACAAATTCACCACCCTAACAGGTACAGGCAAGAAGAATCTGAGGGTATTGCTACTCAATGCTAGAAGTCTAAACCTCAAAATGCACTCTCTCGAGGCACTCCTTAAAATGGAGAACATCAACATCTGTGCAGTGACATAGACCTGGTTCAAGGCTCCAGAGAGTACCCCTGCATTACCAGGCTATAATTCATACCATACCTTTCGGCCACCTAACCTGGACTGAAACACTAAAGGCAGAGGCGTGTCCATATTCATTAAGGATATCCACACCTCCAGGCTAGCTGCTCAGCATAATGCATCCGAGATTATCTAAGTGCAACTAACTCTGGGCAAGACTGCAATCCAAATTGTAGCTTGCTAAAGATCCCCCACCATTCCCCAGGATTCCCACTCCTCATTTCTTAATACACTGGAAAATATTAGGGTACAACCTAACACCCTAATAATGGGCGATTTCGACTACCCTACCATTAACTGGGAAAACTACTCATGTACCAACTCTTGTGCTCAACGTTTTCTGGAATTCATAAATTCCAATGCCATGGATCAACTTATTCACACCCCCACCAGGGACAGCAGTATCCTAGACCTGGATATTACCAACATGGGCAACCGGTGCTCCACACCAGAGGTCAATTCCTCGTTGGTCAGATCCGACCATAAGCTAATCACCCTAGACATCCACATCCCTCCCCCACCCCCCATTAGGGAAATCACAGTAAAAAACTTCTCCAAAGCCAACTTCACGCTTCTTAAGACAGACGTAGCAAACTTCACGACACCCATGCTGACCTACAATAGAGGTATGACTGCTGAATCCTACACAAATGCACTTTATAAGCACTTACATGAGTGCATGGATCGTGCAATCCCTAATAGAACCAAGATGTTATCCTCCAAAAAAAGGAAGCCAATCTGGTGGTTCCCCTGCCATAAACAAACTCTACAACAGAAGAAAGAAACTGTTGCAAAAACGAGTAAAATCCCATGATTGGAGAAATTCCCTGGTCAGCTTCCATAAGAAGCTGACATCCCTCATAAAATCCTCCAAAGCTAGTTATGAAAACAAAATCACCACTGACTCTAAAGACAACCACTAAGCATTCTATAGCTATGTCAAGAATCTCAATGGCAACACTCAGATCTGCTCTGAGTTACAGCACAATGGCACTAAATATACAGAACCAATGGATATTGCCAACATCCTGGCAGATAGGTTCAGTGCTAACTTTACCCCTCTGTCATCCCCTAAAGGGCCCATCTCTATACCAGAAGAATGCTAAGTTCCTGTAATCACAGCTGCACAGGTAAAAAACACACTATCCAAAGCCAAGAACGCAGCATCCATGGGACCTGACGACATCCCAGGCTGTGTTCTCCATGAACTACAGAACAAACTGGCACCCCACCTAAGTACCATGTTCAATCATAGCCTCACCTCAGGCTATGTGCCCACTGAATGGTGCACAGCGACAGTTATCCCACTCCACAAAGGGGGAGCCACCACAGACCCCGTAGACTACCGCCCCATTAGCCTAATGAGCCTGGTCTGCAAGGCTATGGAGCGTATCATCATGGAAGTTATAAACAATGACATTGGTAATCTCCAAACTCAGGACCCCACCCAGTTTGGGTTTGTAAAAGGCAGATCATGTCTCCTAAACCTGATAGACTTCTTTGAAGCAGTCACCAAAGCCGTAGATGAGGGTATGGAGGTTCACACAGCCTATCTAGATCTCACCAAGGCTTTTGACACCACCCCCCACTCTGGAATTATAGATAAACTCACTAAACTAGGTATAAATCCCTATGTCACAAGATGGGTTGGCAACTTGCTCGCTGACAGAACCCACACTGTGAAAGTAGCAGACTCCAAATCCAGCTTCAGATCACTGACAAGTGGAGTACCACAGGGTTCAGTCCTGGGTCCTCTCCTGTTTGGTATCTACTTTTCTGAAGTACAGGCCAACACAGAAGGTATTTGGCTAGCGAAGTTCGCAAATGACTGCAAACTAGGAGCCATAATGAAAACTCCAAAAGATGTGGACATCATACAAAAGGGCCTTGCTAAGACAGATGCCTGGTGTCAAAGCCATGGCCTCAAGCTCAATGCCAAAAAGTGCATTGTCATTCCTTTTGGTAAAAACTCAGTACCCATGAACTACCACATAGGTGGTAGTCTACTTAACACTGAAAGTGTGATAAGAGACCTTGGGACACAGGTGGACAGTAGTCTCTACTTTGATAATCACATCGCCACAGTAGTCAGGAAATCCTTCTGTGTGGCACACCTCATCACAAAAGGTTTCTCATCCAGGAAAAAATAGGTCATTGTTCCCCTCTACTCATCACTCATTAGACCCATTAGAGTACAATGCCCCTTTTGGTATGTACCTCACAAGACATCTACAACAACTGGAAAGGCCACAGAAATACCTCACAAAGAGGATTACCGGCCTCAAAGAGATGCCTTATGCAGACCGTCTCAAAAAACTGCAGCTTTACTCCATTGCATTTCGCCTACTTAGAGGCAATCTCTGCCTAACACACAAAGCTATGTCAAACCCAGAGCTTTTAGACATGCTCCACTTAAAGAAATCCCAATCCCTACGAGCTACATGCTCTCGGGACCTAACCGTCGTCACCACAATAAACAGAACATGCTGGAGGGATGGATTCCTGTCCTAGAGACTTCCCATACTCTGGAACAAACTACCTATCTATATCAAACAAAGCTCCTCATTAGCACTGTTCAAGAAAACTCTTGATTGGATGGGAGATAGGAAATTCACCCCAGGGATCACTTCTGTGGCTCTGCTCGACAGTGGCACAGGAAAATAATTTTCTTGGGTGGCGAAAGCCAGGGTACCTTTGGCTAGGCTTATATAGGCCCTAGAGCCAATAGCCTAGTACCTACCTATGAACCTATGAACCTATTTGTTTTTGTATGTAGCTTACAATGGTTCTAAAGTTGTAAGAGTTATTAAGGTTTTGGGAGGGAAAATGTTTTAGAGTTGGTTCAAAAGCAATAAAATTTTCACAGCCAAGATCAAACTACTGGGAAGGAGATCAGCAAAAAGGAAATTGCAGAAGTGGGAGCAGAGAACAGAAAAAGGGGAGAAATTGTCCTTTACACTAAAGTAACGAGACAAACATTAGAATATTTGGAATGTAAATGGAATAGTGGAGGATAAAACAAGGCAAGATGTCATTAAATACATCCAAATGGAAAAATATACTGCAATGATGTTAGAGAAGACACATCTAATGGGTGAGGAGTTGCAACAGTTTACAAGAAAAGATTGCTACAAGAAAATCATATATTAGCAAATGGAAAAGGTTTTCTAGTTGGTGCCAATAACATAACTAGCACCCATTCAGGGCTAGTGTTTTATAGTATTTGTGAGTTACTATCCTTTGGCCTTTCTTACTCCACCATAAAGGCTGATTCAGCATGTGTGCTCATATATCCCTCTCTTTCAGTGCTTTTTAATGTGAACATGTTTGGGATCTTAAGTTTCTGTTAAAGAAGTCAATACTTACTCCAGTTAAACCAGCTCATCAGGCTGACCTGAGGTTCTTAATATGAAAAACCTTTTACTGATTGCTCTGACCTCTACAAGAAGATTATCTGAGTGAAGCCATTATGGTGAGCCAATCCTGTCTCATTTTCCACAGAGACAGGTTTTCCTGAGAACTAATCCTTCTTTTATGCCTAAAGTGGTATCCAAGTTTACTTTAAGCCAAACTACCCATCTCCCTGTTTCTTTTCCTGAAATTAAAAATGAGGGAGAAAGAATGCTCCATACATTGAATGTCCATAGACAACACAGGTACTATCTTGATAGAACAAAATCTTTCAGATGTTTGGATCAGTTGTTTGCTTCTTGTGATGGTAGGAAGAAGGGACAACCTGTGTCTAAACAGACAATTTTCAAATGGTTGTGTGATGCCCCTGCACTGACCCAGTAATCAAGGAGCCTCAGTCCTCACCACTAGCACCAGTAAGGGATGTACACATTGGAAGGATGATAAGTACACACACAGTAAAGTACAGTTTGCCTTAAGAACACACAGAAATCACAGTCAGTCTTGGGCTGTTTTCTGTCTCTTTCTCCAGATCCCCAATAAGACTACCCACTGGCACAGCTATAGGGTTAAGATCTCAGCTGAGTGGTGAAGCCAAAACCTCCAGCACCCTCTGTGTCCAACCAGTGCTTTGTGTCCCTGCCCAGATAGCCCCCCCCCCACACACACACACACACACACACACACACACACACACACACGTACGTGCATGCACACTCTTTGAGATTTGATTTATATACAAACACACATACACTCCTGGTAAAGGCTGGCATAGGTTTACTAGCTATGCCCCCTTCTGCCTAGACTATAAGGTAGTTATCACTGCCACCAACCACTCCTTATCAGCTACTCTAAAGCCCTTACAAAGGGTGCCCTATCCTACTGTGTAATGTTACTATTATCCAAATGGTAAGTGTGACTAAGAGCAAGGCTATTGGAGTGGCCTATACAGTGTCACCAAATACATATGCAAGTACTCTAAGAGCTTAAATATCTCTAAACAAACCAGCCACAATTAAAATGTTCAAATATATTTAATAATAAATAATAAAAGGACAAGACAATACTCAAACAACACAGTAACTATAGAATTCAGAATATCATGAAATATTTTAAAACAACATTGCAGGACAGTCTCAAATAAATACAGAAAACATCTAAACTAATCATCTGGTGTAAATCTTTATTCATTCCTTACTGATAGGACTTTGGTTCCGTCCTTGGAACCGACACGGACGTTTCCAGTCTCGCACCAGCCCAAAACTCTCAGCTAAGACATACCCACAATGCCCCTCTCATAGTTACTCCAGATCTCATTAGGCACGTTCCTCATCAGACGTATCTACCCATCTCTCTCAAACCTAAGTGGAAAATGGCGATTTTTTGTGCAGTTTCCCTTCAAACATTGTTGTTTTTAAGTCAGTTTAGCCTTTTCTTACTATCATGTGGCCCAGGCGGGTATGACCCTAGCCCTGAGTAGCATCCTGCCTTCGCCGAGAATGATACCACAATATAAGGACAAAATGATTGACTTCAACAATTGGCTAAGCTTCTGGTGTCATTCATAGGGGATCCAGTATCTGTCTGCCTGGGACCACATGATCGACAGACCACGATGCTTTGCCAGAGATAGTCTGCACCTGTCACCCCTGGGATTCAGGTTACTGGCTAAGGCTCTTGCCACAGATTGCCAAATTCCGGTAATAACGGCCACACAGGTAAAAAACGCACTGTCCAAAGCTAAGAATACAGCATCCATGGGACCAGATGACATCCCGGGCTGTGTACTACATGAACTACAAAATGAACTGGCACCTCACCTAAGTGTCATGTTTAATCATACCCTCACCTCAGGCTTCGTGCCCACAGAGTGGCGCACAACTACAGTTATCCCACTCCACAAGGGGGGATCCAACTTGGATCCCAGGAACTACCGCCCCATCAGTCTGACGAGCCTGATCTGCAAGGCCATGGAACGTATTATCATGGAACTTATAAACAAAGATATTGGTAACCTTCAAACACTGGACCCCACCCAGTTTGGGCTTGTGAAGGGCTGATCTTGTCTCCTGAACCTGATTGACTTCTTTGAATCAGTGTCCAGAGCTGTGGATGACGGTAAGGCTGTCCACACAGCCATATCTAGACCTCACCAAAGGTCTTTGACAACATCCCTTACTCTGGAATCATAGATAAACTTACTAAGCTGCGCATTAATCCCTATGTCACTCGATGGGTTGCCAACTGGCTTACTGACAGAACCCACACTGTAAAAGTAGCTGACTCCAAATCCAGCTCCAGAGAAGTGACAAGTGGAATACCTCAGGGTTCATTCCTGGGACCGCTCTTGTTTGGCATCTACTTCTCTGAAGTACATGCCAACACTAAGGGCCTCTGGCTAACAAAGTTCGCAGATGACTGCAAACTGGGAGCCATTATTGAATCCCCAAATGATGTGGATACTCTACAAAAGAGCCTTACAGAAACAGATGCTTGGTGCCAGAGCCATGGGCTCAAGCTCAGTGCCAAGAAATGTATAGGTATCCCCTTTGGGAAAAAACATGTACCCGTGAATTACCACATAGGTGGCAGTACACTAAACACCAAAAATGTGATAAGAGACTTAGGGACACAGGTGGTCAGTGGTCTCACCTTCAATAACCACATCAACACAACAGTCAGGAAATCCTTCTATGTGGCACACCTCATCACTAAGGGCTTTTCATCCAGAAAAAAAGAGGTTATTGTCCACTGTACTCATCCTTCATTAGACCCATTATAGAATACAACACCCCATTTGGTATGTACCTCTCAAGACATCTTCAGCAACTGGAAAGGCCGCAGAAATACCTCACTAAAAGAATCAGAGGCCTAAAGCAGATGCCCTATGCTGACCGCATTAAAAAAACTCCAGCTATACTCTGTTGCATATCGTCTACTCAGAGGCGAACTCTGCTTAACATACAAGGCCATGTCAAATCCAAAGCTGTTGGACATGCTGCACTTAAAGAAATCCCAATCGCTCAGAGCCACACTCTCCAGGGATCTAAACCTTGTCATCACAATAAACAAAACATGTTGGAGGGATAGGTTCCTGACCCAGAGACTCCCCAGACTCTGGAACAGACTGCCCATACATGTCAAGCAGAGTGCCTCCTTGGCCCTCTTGAAAAGGAACCTTGACGATTGGATGGGATAAAGGAAATTCACCCTGGGGATCCCATCAGTTTCCCTGCTAGACAGGGGTCCAGGGAAGTAAATAGTGTGGGAAGAAATAGCCAGGGAATTGTTATGGCTAGGCTTGTATAGACCCTAGGGCCAATAGCCTAGTACCAACCTATGAACCTAAGCCTATAACCTGCTTCTATTTCCTACCCTCTACCTTTGGTAGTTGAATCTCTACCATCGTTGGTACTGTCCCTCTTTCCTGCCTTTGGTAGGCCTTTCTTTACCACTTATGGTATTTTTAAATACCATTGTTGGTATTCTCTCCTTTCTTTCCCTTGTTGTTGTTTTTTCCTTTCAAATAGCCCTTTGTTGCCTGTACTTTGTCAGATAAAGTTAAGTTGGGGTTTAAACAGTGTTACAAGTGTGGGCGTAAGATGCCCAACTTGGACGGCCATGCTCGATGCGTTTACTGTTTGGGTGTGGACCATATAAATGCTGATTGTGACATTTGTTCTAGTTTTAGCAATCACACTCTAGCAGACAGTAAAAACAAACTAATTCTGAAGGGTTTAATCAAAACACCTTTTTCGGAGGCTCTATCTGGGTCAGACGTCTCACCGCCTCCTAAGACCAAGAAACACAAGGAAAAATGGAGTCACTTGGTTCCTGCATCTCTGTCAGTTACAGAACCGAGTCAGCTCAGTGCTTCAACGGCACCCTCGGCGCAGACCTCTTCAGCACCAGGCCCTGTGTCTTCTCCCTCAGTGCCATCTCTGATGTTGACTCCTGTTTTGGTTCCAGCCTCGGCACCACCGGCTTTGGTGCCATCCTTGGTTCTGACACTGGCTTTCACGACCATGCCAGCCATGGTGTCGACAGCTTCTTCGGCTCCAAAAACTATAACCTCAGTTCCTAAAGTCGAATATCTCCCAAGAACCAGATACTCTCCAATGTATGACCCTTTTTTGGGGCATCGGTCTAGCCCCTTTTTTGAAAGACCCGATTTTCCTTCAGCAGCCTCCTTTCGATCCACCAGGAGTCTTTCTGAACTAGATGTAGTGCAGGTTGTGGACCAGCTTCTGGCAGCTAGGGGATTGCCCACTCCAGCTAGAACATCCGTCCCCTTTGGCTCGGAATCCTTCACAGCATATTCTCCTGTTTATCCTCCTCTGGCCTCTACCCAGGCCCTGGAGGTCATGGTACCAATGTCCACCCCAGTGCAGACTGTCTTGGCTCCGACTGCGGATATTTCCCTGTCGGCATCGACCACCCTTTCTGCATTGGCCTCGTTGGAGCCAGTGCGCTCTCGGAGAAGTGTTTGGACTCTCAGCACTTTGGTGCCTATTTTTTCGCTGGTGCCATCTATGTTCTTGGCTCTGACAGCTTCCAGTCCTCTCAGAGTTCCTCACCTGGAGATGGGCTCCTCAGGGTGAGGTGTGACCCTGGTTCCGAGGTTATCCTTCTCGGTTCCAGGCTCCCATCCCTCCTTGGGCGGGCCTGCTTTTCAGGTGATGGAGAGGGTTCTTGCCTCTGCAGGCTCACAGTCAGCATCAATGACATTGGCTATGGAATGCCCCTCTAGCATGCAGTTGTCCCACCTGCCTACTTCGGGATCCCGGGCATGGGAGCCAAAGGGAACCCTTTCTCCAGAGTCCTCCTCAGGAGATCCCACTAGGGTGCCACCCCAGAAGAAATGGTGCAAGAGGAAGCACCTTGATTCCTCTGAAGAATCTATCACTGAGGACACCAATTGAGATGAGGGGGAAGGGTCCCCACAGTCTCCCCAAGACGACATCTAATTTGGAGACATTCTCGAAATCCTCAAGCAGCGGGGAGACTGTAAGTCTTCTAACCCTTCTTCTGAGGAATCGGTGTTCTTGCAGGCCTTCCTTGCCCAGCCATCTACTTCCTGGGTGACCCCACCTGCAGATGAGTTTATTAAGCTGATTGTGCAGCACGCCTGGAAGGCCCCAGACAACATTGAACCTGTCCCCCAGAGGCAGGACAAAATTCTATGCACCCCAGAAGACCAGCCCAACTGGTCCAGGCAGTTGACGGTTGATTCCATGGTTGTGGCAGTGGCCACCAAGAGGTAACTGGCAGAAGATAGTTCCACTGTCCATCCTCCGAACGGGGAGTCTTGGGCCATGGACAGACTAGGGAAGTGAACCTATGCTTCAGCAATCTTTGCCATTCGGTTGCTGAACTATCTGGCACACTTCACTTGCCTCCCAAGAGACCTAATCTGTGAAATGTCTTCCTCTTTGCCGGGGGTACTGCCTGATGAGGTGCGTGACACTGTTGCCTTACAGCTAGCTACCCTTGAATCTATCTTGAACTCCTCGATGTGTTTGATATCTCACAGCACCGAGAGGGGGCAGCTTGAGCTGCCGCATCAGGCATTGTCATGAGATGCCATGCCTGGATGCGTTTGTGTGATTTCACAGACACCTTTAAATTTTCCTTCGTCAATGCACCTGTCAAGGAATCTGCACTTTTTGGTCCCAAAGTATGAGACACACTAGCACGAAGTGAGAAAGACTGAAAGACCTTGTTTGCTGTGGGCATACGTTTTTCCACCCCCAGAAGTCCTACTCCAGGAACCAGAGGGGAGGAAAACTGTGGTTCAGGAAATCCCAAGGATCTTTTCCTGACACTCATGGTGAGCAATCCTCCTGGGGCAGAGGGGGCAATTCATCTGGAAGATGCCCCTTTCAGGGTTGAGGGAGTCCATGTAACCAGAGAGCTAGAGATTCCTTCTCTGGCCAACCCTACCAGTGCTCCTGAGCACCAGCCCGATTGCTTTCCTCTGGAAGCAGTCAGGGTTGTTTTTCTCTGCACCTACCAGCCTGTCAACTTATTACTACTGATGTTTGGGTGCAGAGAATAATATCCAGAGGCTACCAGATACCATTCGATTTAAATCCCAGACCCGTCAAACGAATCCCCGATGTACCACCCAGTCAGAGGGAGGTAGCAGCCTTAGAAATAGAAAAGCTGCTAAGAAAAAGAGTCATCCAACCAGTCCCAACAGACCAGAGAGGATCCGGGTTTTACTCGAGGTTCTTTTTAGTGCCAAAAAAGACAGGGGACTGGAAACCAATCCTGGATATCAGCCTGTTGAACAAATTTATCAAACCTCAGAAATTCTGGATGGTCATGGTGCAGTCCATTCTCCCCTTTCCAGGGGGGGACAACTGGATGTGCTCTATAGACCTCCAGGACATGTATTACCACATAAAGAAGGATCACCACTCCCGGAGATTTCTCCACTTCCTGATGGGAGCCAATCACTACCAGTTCAGAGCACTGCCATTCGGTCTCTCAACAACCCCCCCGACTGTTCACCAAATGTATGTCAGCTGTAGTAGCTCATCTTCGACTACAAGGAATCCAAGTGTTTCTGTATCTAGACGATTGGCTCCTTACCGCCCTGACCAGGAATCTTCTAATCTGCAGCCTGTCTTACACTTAAGGCCTCGCTCTCTGCTTGGGGATTACAATCAACAAGGACAAATCTCAAATGTCTCCATCAAAAACACTGGAATTCATTGGAGCAGTTTTCGACACAACATCCTGTCAAGCTTCCCTCCCTCCTCACAGGCTTTCCAAAATAAGACACCAAATCCAAGCCCTTCTTCCACAGACCTTTGTACCAGCATGCCTTGTACTGCAACTCTTAGGCCCCATACTCTAGTACCATTGGCGAGTTTGCACATGAGAATACTACAGTGGCTCCTTTCTTCACAATGGTCGATTTTAACTCACCCACTCGACCACATGATACTTTTACAAACCTTTGCAAGGAAGAAATGCTATGGTGGATGAAGTCAGAACAGAACTGTTGGTGTTGATCGTTTTATCCCCAGCCCACGGCCACGGTGACCACGGACACTTCCCTGTTGGGGGGGGCATTTCCAGGGAAAGATGGTCCAAGGCACCTGGTCCCCCATATCGGCCAGTTTGCACACAAATGTCCTGGAACTGAGGGCAGTTCCCTTAGCACTGCAAGCATTCCATACATCCCTCCCTTCTGGGAACATTGCAGTTCATCCGGACAACATGTCAGTCATCTAGTATATCAACAAGCAAGGTGGAATCAGGTCTTACCCCCTGTGTTGGGAAGCCATGAGGATTTGGCCCTGGATGATAGCTTCCAACCACTTTCTTATAGCAACGAACATTCCTGAGAGTTCCAAACTTATTGCAGACAATCCGAGCAGGAACATCCTGATGCCTGACGAGTGATCCCTCAATCCTGTAATAGCAGATCAGATTTTCTGCCACTAGGGCAAGCCTTGCTGGATCTGTTTGCTTCCCCTTTAAACAACAAATGCAGTAGCTACTTTGCCCTGTTCCCCCCTCAGTGGGAACCCCCAAGGGGCGCTCTAATGCATGATTGGCCCCCAGGTCTGCTGTATGCCTTTCCCCCATTTCCCCTCATCCCAAAATTCCTCCAGAAAGCTCAAAGTTTGAGAAGCAAAGTGATCCTCATTGCCCCTTATTGGCCTCGTTAAGTCTGGTTCCCGTTCCTATGGCCTCATCTGATTCACAGCCCGTGGATCCTGGATCATTCCCAAGGTCTGCTATCTCATCCTCAGGGATTGATTCACCCCAATCTCCACAGCGTCAAGCTCACAGCTTGGTTCCTCTACTTTCAGTGATTGCCAGGCTGCCTGATATTTCATCTCCCGTTCATGAAATTCTTCTGGCTTCACACAAACCTTCCAACAGGAAAATGTATTCTAGTAAATGGACTAGGTTCTCTATTTGGGCCAAAGATCAGAACTTAGATCCTTTCTCTATGCCTATTCAAAAGATCCTACAATACCTGATAACTCTTCTACATGCAGGAGCCTCAGCATCAGCAATCACTGTACATTTGGCAGCTATCGCAAAATTTCATAGTGGATTTGATAATTCTTCTGTTATGTCACACCACCTTGGCAAGAACTTTTTGAAAGGAGTATTACACATTAAACCTCTCGTCAAGCCCCCCATAGAACCCTGGGACTTGACCTTGGTACTTCAATCACTAACAGGCCCTCCTTTCAAGCCCTTTGATTCTTGCGCTATAAAGTTTTTGTCATGGAAGACTGTACTTCTAGTAGCACTTACCTCACAGCGAGAAGAGTATCTGAGCTGCAGGCCTTGAGCGTCAAGAGACCTTACTTGAACTTCCACAGGGATAGAGTGTCCCTTCGTATTGACCCTTCTTTCTTGCCCAAGGTCATTTCTGGATTCTCCATTAACCAATCTATTGACCTGCTGGTTTTCTTCTTTCAGCATTGAAATAGAGGGGAGTACCTTTTGCACTCCCTTGATGTGCATCGGCAGTTTTGTTATTTGGACAGGACTAAATCTTTCAGGAAAATGGATCAGTTGTTTGTGGCCTTTGCAGGACTCAGATTAGGTAAACCTGTCTCCAAAGTGACTCTATCCTCCTGGCTTAGAAACTTCATTACCTTTATCTACAAACAGAATAAGCTATCCTTACCTTCCAGAATAAAGGCTCATTCTACTAGATCAATGGCTACTTCTGTAGTTTTTCATTCCAGAGCCTCTATGGATGATATCTTTGCAGCAGCCACTTGGGCAAGACTTCATACCGTTACCTGTCATTACAAATTGGATTTGGCCTCCAGGGGACGAGCATCTTTTGGTTCTATGGTGCTCAAGAATATCCTTCCTTAGGGCCACCCAGGACTCAAGTAGCTGGGGACTCGGTCCTATCAGTAAGGAATGAATAAAGATTTACAACATCAGATAAAGAAGTTATGTCTTACCATAACGTTTCATCTGTATTGTAGATCTTTATTCATTCATTACTTCCCATCCTCATTCCCCCTGCCTGGCCTCCTGGTGGAGTTTAGGAACTCCTGGTTAGTGTATTTGCTCAGACAGGGCCTCCTGCTATTTTTCTCTTACTATCTCTATTATATAGGGGCG
This sequence comes from Protopterus annectens, assembly GCF_019279795.1. Classification (NCBI taxonomy): domain Eukaryota; kingdom Metazoa; phylum Chordata; order Ceratodontiformes; family Protopteridae; genus Protopterus; species Protopterus annectens. Next base: position 134,909,549 of record NC_056733.1, read on the forward strand.
GGCTAACTCGATCTGGAGAAACTATGAGAGGGGCATTATGGGTAGGTCTTAGCTGAGAGGTTTTGGCTTGCCTGAGCTTGGAAACAGCCATGTCAGTTCTGAGGGCGGAACTGAAGTCCTATCAGTAATGAATAAATAAAGATCTACAATACAGATGGAACATTATGGTAAGACATAACTTTTTTTTTACTATATTCCTAACTATATTTAAAATAAATTACTGTATCCTAGACTTACCTACAGAGTAAGGCAGATGCAGAAGTGCTGAATGGATGTTTCTAGGTCCAAGACAAGATACAAAATGTACAGTCTTCCTCTCTGAGAGAGTTCTTAAATTAATATGACATATGACTGCTGGGTTAGCATGGATGACATCACTCTTTGTCACCTGCCTTCAGTTCCCAGGCTAACAAACTAACATAATTTTAAAATTTCTGTGTGAGAAGTACATATCTCTCAGAAGTTTGCAGAACTTGGAAGTCGTAAAACAATAAAACACTTTTGCATTTGAAACTTAGTAATTATTTCTGTTTCAGGACAATAGGAAATCCTCTAGCTCTAGACATTGTGTCTACTTCACTGAAACTAAGAGATAACATAATCGTAAAACAATTTCAACCTATTTTGAAGGTTTGCAAGTTAACTCTGTATGTTGCAGCTTCTACTATTAAAATGTGCATTTGCACAGGTATATAGTGTATATACATGTCTGTTCTTTTCCAATAGAGTACACTGTGGTTACATTTTAGCTCAGTACTTTACAGACACTTCTACACCAGCAGTTTAATATACACATAACATATAGATGTTAAGTTGTCTATCTCGCCTTCATTCTTGCTGGATGGGTTCGGAGCCGACCTCGGCTCCGACTCGGCCACTCTAAAGCTCGAGAGTTGGTTCCACCGGCTCGAGGCTCCCCTTATATCCCACAATGCTAGGCGAGAGTTACCTCAGATCTCGTTTGCCGCTACAGCTTCGAGGTTGGTTTTTCTACCGGTTCCTGGTAAGTTTTAACTTTTCTATAAAAGTTACACTTGTTTCCCCTTTTTTAGTTTAATTATTCCTAAGTTAGTGTAGTTTTATTAAACTCTATCCCCGAACCTTTTTTCTTCCCGTTTCTTGTCAAAAGAACTTTTAGTTCTTCCCTTGGGCCTTAGGCCTTCCCTTCCCTAGGGAGTGTTTGTGTAGTGTACTAGTGCTTATTGTACTTATTTTTAGTATACTTTTAATATAATTGTGACAGGGTATAACTGGTGTGTTTGAGTGTGTGTTTGTGTTCACCAGTTAGGCTATGTCTAAAGAAGCAAAGGTCTCCGGATTCAAGAAGTGTGATGCGTGCTGTCAGAAAATGTCTCTGACAGACGCTCACACTTCTTGTGTCTATTGTCTGGGGCCTTTGCACCTGCAGGACTCCTGTGCTGTCTGCCATGGCTTCAGCCCCAGGGTCCTGCAGGAAAGAAAACAAGCTTATATTGAGAGGCTTGTTGAAGCCTGAGGATTCCCTGTCTGTCTCAACAGGGAAGCCCTCCAAGGCATCGAGGTCTTCGGCTCCGGCTTCTGAGCCGAGACCTCAGGTTGTTCAACCTTGCCTTTATCGGCTCCGGCTGGAGCCGATAAGACTCAGTCCACAGTTTCTGTGGCTCCTCGCTCCGGCCGGAGCCGAGGTTATCGAGGTACCCGTGTCGGCTCCGACAAGATCTTCGGAGCCGACAACCAGAAAGAGGTCTAGGTCACCTTCTCTTGGCTCCGTTCATTCGGCTCCAGGTTCTCCCCTGCTGTCTGAACGGAGCCAAAGGTCTCATTCCTCTAGGTCATCGAGGCTGTCTGATCATGACCTTCAGAGGGTGGTGAGTCGACTACTCAAGTCTGAGGCACTAGCCCAGATGCTTCAGAGCCCGACTCATCAGTCGGTGCCTGTCCCGGTCCATCAACTCCTTCCTCCTTTGACTCTCTTGAGCTCGGAGCCGGGTCGTGTCGGAACCGAGACTGTGGTCACCTCGGAGCCGAGACAATTGTCTTCGGCTCCGTCGTCGGCTCCGTTTTCTTCCATGGAGGAATCTCGGCGCCGGACTTCCCTCGTCGGCTCCGAGGGGGTGAGTGGCATCGGACCCTTGTCCGACCCCCCTCTCCCTCTCGGTGCTTCGGCGCTGGTGAGTTCGGCTCCGACATCGGCCTCGGAGCCATCACTGTCGGTGCCGAGGGGTCTTTAGCTCCTCGGAGCGGGACCTCTGGCTCTGCCTGACAGGGGTGCTTTCGAGGTCATGCGGAGTGTGTTAGAGCCTGGCTCTACTCCACAGTCGGCTCCGTCAGCCCCTCCCTCTATGCTGCCTCAGGGTAAGTCGACTCACTCCCTCATCTCGGACCGCAGAGAGCCAACTCCTCAGGAGCCCCTGTGGGATTTCATCCTCTTCCGAGGCCTCTCCTGATTTGGCAGAAGAGCCCCTCGGAAGAGGAAGTGCAAGAGGAAGCACATTGACTCACCTGAGTCTATCACGTCCGACACAGATCTGGATGATTCTGAGGGTTCCCCGTTCCCCTTCTGAAGATGTCTCTTTGCAGACATTCTGGAGATCCTTAAACAGAGGGGAAATTGGCCAGCCCTCAACCCTTCGGAGGACGAATCTGTGTATCTTGAGGCGTTTGGCTCTCGTCCTTCCACCTCCTGGGTGTCCCCCCTTCGACCCCCTCATGCAGGTGGTTGCTAAAAGGCATGGACGGCTCCTGATTCAGTGGACCCCACTCCCAGGAGACCCTCCAAATTCATCACAGCTCCAACAGACAAGGAATTTTTATCTAAAGGAGTCTCTGTGGATGCTATGGTGGTGGCTGCCGCCACAAAGAAGGAACTGGCTGATCCTTCAGTGCCTGTCCATCCACCTAACAAGGAATCTAGGTCCATGGATAGGTACGGAAGCGGATGTTCTCCTCAGCGACATTTACTATGCGTTCGCTGAATTACCTGTGCCATTTCACTCGTCTTCAAAGGGACTTGATCAAAGAAGCGAGTGAAATGCTTAAGGACCCTTCAGCTGCGGGTTTCCAAGAAAAAATGAACACGCAGCTGGCTATCCTTAATTCTATTTCCAACTCCTCCATGCGCCTCCTCTCTTATGCGGCCGATGGAGCGAGCAGAGCCGCTGGAACAGGGGTAGCCTTACGTAGGCACGCCTGGATGCGGCTATGCAATTTTGCGGAACCTTTCAAACGTCTTTCACAAACTCCCTTTTGATGGATCATCCCTTTTTGGTCCACAAGTGAAAGAAACCCTGACTAGGTGCGAGACGGATGGCAAGACCCTTTCTGCCGTCGGAGTCCGTTTTTCCACTCCTTCTAGGCCTTACCCCAAAGGCCAGAAGGGGGGAAAGATGTGGTTCCGTAAACAATCTCAAGGGACTTCGCCTGACGCACAGAGTCGGTTCCCCGCCAGAGGCAGAGGGGGGAACAACAATGGTAGACGTCGCCCTAGAGGCAGAGGGGGTCCGCAGAACCAGGGCAATCGAGAAACGTCTTCCGATAAGCCCTTTCAGCATCCCTGAGGTGTTGCCCGACTGCCCATCTTCGGAGGCAGTCGGGGGAAGATTGTCACTGTACCCAGAAGCCTGGCTATCCTTGACACAAGACAAATGGGTACAGTCCATCATTTCCGAAGGTTATTCTATTCCCTTTCTTCGTTCTCCAAGTCAGTCAAAAAAATCCCTTCCAGATGTTCCACCCGCTCAAAGGAATATAGCAGCTTTGGAAATTTCAAAACTGCTTGCAAAAAGAGCTATTCAGCCAGTGCCAGCAGACCAACTAGGATCCGGAATCTACTCAAGGTTCTTTTTAGTTCCAAAGAAAACAGGGGACTGGAGACCAATTTTGGATCTCAGTATCTTGAACAGATCGGTCAAGAAAACAAGATTTCGGATGGTCACGCTGCAATCCATTCTTCCCCTGTTGGGAAAAGGAAACTGGATGTGCTCTATAGACCTTCAGGACGCGTACTATCACATAAAAATGAACAAGCGCTCCAGAAGATTCCTGCGCTACAGGCTGGGAACCAGTCATTTGCAATTCAGGGCCCTGCCCTTTGGTCTCACCACTGCCCCGGTGTTTACCAAATGCATGGCAGTGGTAGCTTCTCACCTGAGACGACAAGGATTCCAGGTGTTTCCATATTTGGACGACTGGCTCCTCACAGCTCCCACCAAGCATCTCCTTCTGATGGCCAGAGATTACACTTTTCGCCTGTCAAAACTGGGTATCTCAATAAATTGCGAAAAGTCTGTTTTGTCGCCTTGTCGTACTATTACCTACATAGGCAAAATTAGATACTGTAAACATGTCTGCAACACTAACGAACCAAAGGATATCAGACATTCAAAATTGGTATCACTACTTCTCAACAACAACAGAGCCAAAGCCAGGTTAGTTCTAAAGGTGTTGGGAATCATGGCAGCGCCATACCCTCCTTCCATTGGCCAGATACCACATGCGGATCCTTCAGTGGATGCTCTTTTCTCAATGGTCATACCAGGAACTTCCAATGTCTCACACCATTATGATCACGCAGCGTGCAAAAGCTTCTCATGTGGTCGTTGTCTTCACCCCAGCTCCTGTTGGGCAGACTATTTGTTCCACCTCCTCCGGTTCCGACTCTGACATCGGATGCCTCCCTGATCGGGTGGGGGGCATTATCAGGGCAGGACAGTCCAGGGCACATGGCAACCAAACGAATGCCACTTGCACATAAATGTTCTGGAGATGAGAGCAGTGCTTTTAGCGTTGCAAGCCCTTCAACACTCTCTTCCCTTGGGAACGATTGCAATCCAGACAGACAATATGTCTGTAGTGTGGTACATCAACAAACAAGGCGGAACCAGATCATACCCCTGTGTCGAGAAGCACTCAGACTGTGGCAATGGGCGATTTCTTCTCAGCGTTTTCTGATAGCAACGCACATCCCCGGGAAGTCCAATCACATTGCGGACAAGTTGAGCAGAGCTATACTCATGCCTCACGAGTGGTCTCTGAAAGACTCTGTAGTGAGAGAGATATTTCTCAAGTGGGGTCAGCCTTGCTGCGATCTTTTTGCTACTCCCCAAAACAGCAAGTGCAGAGAATACTTCACTCTATTTCCTTTACCAGGCCAACCCAGCAGGGACGCTAGTCCAAGTTTGGCCCGGGACTTCTGTATGCATTTCCTCCTTTCCCACTGATCTCTCAAGTAATACAGAAAGCTATCGCTCAGAAGGCCTCATTGATCCTCATTGCTCCTTACTGGCCTCGACAAGTGTGGTTCCCCTTTCTGCATCGATTTCTTTTGAGCGACCGTGGAATCTGGACCTAGTTCCAGATCTTTTGATCCATCAGTCGGGTCAGTTTCATCGCTCCCTCCCTCTCTGAACCTCACTGCTTGGTTCCTCCACTTCCAACCGTAGCCAGGCTTCCTCAATTATCTCACTCTGTTAGAGATATTTTGATAGCTTCCCATAAATCTTCCACTCGAAAGATTTATTTGAGTAAGTGGAAACGATTTTCATATTGGGCACAAGGAAAGGACATAGATCCTTTCACCGCTTCCATCCAACTAGTCCTCGATTTTCTTGCTGAACTCTTCCATGCAGGTTCATCTCCATCTACTCTTAAGGTTCAATTGGCAGCTATTTCTAATTTCCATGTGGGTATTTCTGAATCCGCCCTAATGTCCCACAAACTCTGAAAAGCCTTTTTGAAAGGAGTTTTTCTGCTCAGACCTCCTGTAAGAAATCCTCCTTCTCCTTGGGACCTAAATTTAGTTCTTGCTTCGTTGATTCTTTCCCCTTTCGAACCTGCAGCTTCATGTTCCTTAAAGTTATTATCATGGAAAACTCTCTTTCTGGTGGCTATCACATCAGCTAGAAGAATTTCAGAACTTCAAGCACTCAGTTGTCGTTCTCCTTACCTTGTGTTCCATAAGGACAGAGTTTCCTTACGAACTAACCCATCCTTTTTGCCTAAGGTGGTTTCAACATCAAATCTAAACCAGTGCATTGACCTCCCTGTCTTTTTCCGGAGTATTCAAATAGGTCTGAACAAAAATTACACTGTCTGGATGTTCATCGTCAATTAAGGTACTACTTGGACAGGACGAAACAATTCAGAAAATCTGATCAGCTGTTTGTCTCCTTTGCGGAAAGCAGAAAGGGACTTCCAGTTTCAAAGGTATCTTTATCCAGATGGCTAACATCTCTGATTACCCTTGTTTATGAGATTAGACACAAAACTGCCTAATAAGCCTAAAGCCCATTCCACCAGAGCTTTGGCTACTTCTCTAGCCTTCCAAGACAGACTGCCTATTGACACCATCTGTGCAGCGGCTACTTGGGCTACTCCTCACACTTTTATTTCCCATTATAAGTTGGATTTAGCTTCTAGGCATAGAGCTAATTTTGGTTCCACTGTTCTCAGGAGTCTGTTCCGTTAGGCCACCCGGGACAAGGTGCTAGGGACGGTCCCATCCAGCAAGAATGAAGGCGAGATAGACAACTTAACATATAGAAGTTATGTTCTTACCATAACGTTCCATGTTAGTTGTCTTCTTCTCGCCTTCTTCTTGCGCCCCACCCTCCTTCCCCTGGCCTGGACAGACCTAGAGGAGTTGTGATCGTGACCTCTCTTTCTACCACCTCTTTCTTAGCTATATGCTATTATGCATATTTCTTGTTTCAGGATGTAGGTCACCCTTCTTCTCCCTGTTGTTAGAGGTGGTCTCTGTTATAGTTATTCTGTTTTATACTGTTACTATCTTAAGCTGGGGTTAGCTTACAAACGAGATCTGAGGTAACTCTCGCCTAGCATTGTGGGATATAAGGGGAGCCTCGAGCCGGTGGAACCAACTCTCGAGCTTTAGAGTGGCCGAGTCGGAGCCGAGGTCGGCTCCGAACCCATCCAGCAAGAAGAAGGCGAGAAGAAGACAACTAACATGGAACGTTATGGTAAGAACATAACTTCTATTTATCTTACATTTGTAAGACAAGCATATGAATGATATTAATATTCACAAATGACATATGATTATTTAAAAATTCCAGATAGCTGGGCTGGCAGTGTCACAGGTTGTCTCAGGCTATTGTCTTTCATTATTCTCACCACAACAAAACTATTCCAGCAGGGTTAAGGCTAAGTCTACCAGGGCCTTGGCTTCATCAATGGCTTTTTGGAAATGGTTGTATGCTAGACAAATTCTAGAATCAGGAACTTGGTCCTGTGCACATACTTTTACAAATCATTACAAGCTTGACTCCTTCTCTAGGTCTGTGTAAGTCTGTGCTAGGACCATTCTCCAGTGGCTCCTGAGCCCTTTCCCTTCAAACCCCCAAATGTTGTAAACTAGGTTAATCTACCCATATAGCTAAGGCTTCTAGAGCAGTGATCAATATGATGAACATAGTACAGTTTTGTAAATAAACAACATAACAGTAGATGTTCAAATAATTACTGTTGCAGTAGCCACTCCATCCATCCATCCCCCTTTGTTTTTTTTTTATTATTATTATTACTATTATGCCTGGGCTTGTATTTATCTGTGTATTTTTACTACTAGATATGTCATCTCAGTACTCAGCTGCAATTTCTCACCTGGCATGAAAGCTCTGAAAGGCACGGCGCTCAAACCTGTCTGAGTAGTCTAACAGTTTGATTGAATGGAAGGTGCCATGAAGGTACTGCATTTGAACATACACTGTTATGGTACGTTTACTTACACAAATGTACTTTCTTGGTGCAGCAGTAGCCTATGGGTAACGTCCTGCCAAGGAGACAGCACCCAGCTAGATCGCCAAAGCTCTAGCAGCCCTCACTCACACTGGCTGTTGGTAGGTTGAACTGTTTTGAATGGAAGTATATCTGTAACCAGATAAACTCAAAAGACAGGCACAGCAGATCAGCAAGAGATGTTTATTTTCACTCTGTGAACAAACCTCACAGTACAGAAACAAAAGCAATAAGGCTGCTACGGTTCTCAGCGCGTTTTCGTCGACATGCACTTCATCAGAAAAGCTAAACAGTGCTCAGTGTGCTAAATTTATAAGTCAGATGGTATTTGAATCTACCAATGGTGTCTCCTAACTAATTAAAATGTTAATACATTCAATTAACATCCTTGTTATTGAAATTACAGATTTCTTAACAAAGTCAAAAAAACAATATTACCATCTAGTGGTGAAACAAAAACTTTACAGGCAGGAATACATAGTAAAAATGTATATAAATATTGTATGCTCTAAAAACCATTTTAATTAATACATAAAAATTAATACATAAAAAATGTACCTGTGTGCAAAATGTTTGAAAAACATGTAAAAATGTATGTATGAAAAATATTAAAATGTGTATAAAAAAAAAAATATATATATATATATATATATATATATATATATATATATATAAAAATATATACATATAAGTATAACTGATATGTGGGTTAGCAGCGGGTTCAGGAGTTTCCTTTAGGAGGCACTCCTGGATGCGCTTGTGTAATTTTGCGGAGCTGTTCAAGTCTACCTTTACCAACGTCCCCTTTGACGGTTCTTCCTTGTTTGGACCTAAGTTAAAAGCCACACTCACCAGGTGTGAGGAAGAAGGGAAAACGCTGTCTGCCGTGGGAGTACATTTTGCCGTCCCCTCTAGACCATACCCCAAGGGTCAGAGAGGTGGTAAGATGTGGTTCAAGAAGTCCCAGAGGTTTTTTGAGGCCGTCCCTATCAGCGCTCCTGATGTGGGGCCCGGCTGTGCTTCTCTGGAGCCAGTCGGGGGTTGCATTTCTTTGTATCCAGAAGCCTGGCTAAACATCACCCAAGACAAATGGGTACAAATAATTATCACCAGAAGTTATTCCATACCCTATTCTCTTCCACCTCATGTTCCCAAGAGAATCCCGGATGTTCCACCCAATCACACAGGGATCAAGCAACTGTAGAAGTGAACAAGTTGCTCACAGACAGAGTCATCTAAACCATCCCCGCCGACCAGGTAGGATTCGGAACTTACTCCAGATTCTTTTTAGTGCCAAAACGTACAGGGCACTGGAGCCCCATCTTGGATTTAAGCAAACTAAACAAATCCATTAAGAAGGACCACTTCTGGATGGTGACACTGCAGTCTATACTCCCTCTGTTAGGGAAAGACACTTGGATGTGCTCAGTAGACCTCCAAGATTCATACTACCATATAAAAATGGACAGAGCGTCGAGGAGCCACTTACGCTTCTGGCTGGGAGCCAGTCACTACCAGTTTCGTGCTCTGCCCTTTGGTCTCACCACAGCCTCCAGGGTGTTCACCAAATGTATGGCAGTAGTGACAGCTCACCTTAGACATCTAGGATTCCAAGTGTTTCCGTACCTGGACAACTGGCTCCTGACTGCCCCCACCAGGCATCTACTCCTTCAAACCTGAGATTCCGCCATCCAACTTTGTGCCCAGTTGGGGATTACTATAAATTGGGAAAAGTCTGCCTTATTGTCCTCTCAATTTGTGACTTTTATAGGCGCAGAAATAGACACAGTCGCCATGTTAGCTCGTCTTCCTGCAGAAAGAGTACAGAATCTCATACAACAAGTTCTCCGTCTACTTCCTCTTCATAAAGTCAAGGCAACAGTGCTGAAACTCTTAGGGACCATGGCCTCCACCCATAATGCTGGTGCCTCTTGCCAGATTGCATATGTGAATTCTTCAATGGCTTCTATCATCCCAGTGGTCCATTCAACAACTGCCTCTATCCCACCACATCATATTAACAGAGTTTTGCAAAATGGACCTCCGTTGGTGGATTCAACCCAATCATCTAACGACAGGCACTCCATTCCTTCCTCACCAATCCATTGCTACTGTGACCACGGATGCCTCACAGAGAGGGTGGGGGGTATTATCTAGGCATGACTGTCCAAGGCACATGGCAAGATCACGAGGCTCACCTGCATATCAATGTCCAGAGATGAGGGTGGTGCTTTTGGCATTGCAAGCACTTCACAACCTTCTTCCTATTGGGACAATAGCAATCCAATCAGACAACATGTCGGTGGTATGGTATCTCAACAAACAAGGCAGAACCAGATCTTACCCCCTTTGTTGAGAGGCTATTTGGGTTTGGAAATGGGTGATATCTCCCCAGCGCTTTCTAGTGGCAATGCACATCCCAGGAACAACCAACGTGATAGCCGACAAACTCAGCCAGGCAATCTTGATGCCTCACGAGTGGTCTCTGAAGCAGGAAGTAGCGGAACAGATTTTCCGTAAATGGGGACAGCCTTGCTGTGATCTTTTCACCGGTCCGATCAACTCCAAATGCAGCAGCTACTTTTCCCTTATCCCCCCTCCAGAAGAGTCACCGAGAGACACACTTGTTCACGACTGGCCCTGGGTCTCCTTTATGCTTCCCCCCCTTTCCTCTCATATCCAAGGTGATTCAGAAAGTGAAACTGTTTAGAAGCAAATTGATTCTCATCACTCCTTACTGACCTCGTCAGATTTGGTTCCCCTTTCTCGGGCCTCATCTTCTAGACGATCCATGGACTCTGGACCCAGTGCCAGTTCTCTTGCCGCACATGTCAGGCTCTCTTCACCCCAGCCTCCACACCCTCAACTTGACAGCATGGCTGCTCCAGTTCCATCCCTAATCAGACTTCATGATTTTTCACCCGCTGTGACCCACATTCTCACATCTTCTCATAAACCCTCCACTAGAAAGTTATACACTAGCAAATGGAGAAGGTTTTCTATCTGGGCTGAAGAAAGGAATGTTGATCCTTACACCGCTTCCATTCCAGTGGTTTTAGAATTTTTGTCTGAACTTTTTCACCAGGGATCTGCTGCTGCTTCAATTAGGGTTCAGTTGGCAGCAATATCAAATTTTCATTTGGGTCAACATTTGTCTAACCTGATGTCACACAGATTGTGTAAAACCTTCCTTAAAGGTACTACTTTGCTGAGACCTCCCTTTCAGGAACCAGTAGCTTCCTGGGATCTAAACTTCATCCTGTCCAAAATTACGTCTCCACCCTTTGAACCTGCTCATTCGTGCCGTTGAAGTTTCTGTCTTGGAAGACCTTATTTCTAGTAGCCATCACATCTGCTAGATGACTATCAGAATTACAAGCACTGTCTATCTAGTCCCCTTATCTGATTTTCCACAAAGATAGAGTATCTCTTCACACAAATTCATCTTTTATCCCTAAAGTGTGCTCTCATAATAACTTAAACCAAACTATAGAGCTGCCGGTGTTCTTCCCTAATCATTCCAATGCAGCATAATACAGATTTCATCAGTTGGATGTTCACAGACAATTATGGTTCTATCTACACAGGACTAAGGAATTCAGGAAGTCAGGCCAATTGTTTGTATCCTTCTCTGACTCCAGATTAGGTCTCCCCGTCTCCAAAGTGACCCTTTTGAATTGGATTTCGAGTTGTATCTCTTTCATTTATTCCTCCAATGGAAAGCCTTTGCCGTTCAAGATTAAGGCTTATTCTACACGATCCCAGTCTACTTCTGCAGCTCTCCAAGCCAGGGTTCTAACTGATAATATTTGTGCAGCTGCGACCTGGGCTACCCCTCACACTTTTATTACTCATTACAAATTGGACCTGACCTCTAGGGGTAGAGCTCCCTTTGGTTCCATGGTACTCAGGAGTATCTTTCCGTGAGCCATCCAAGAATAAGGTGCTAGGGACGCTATCCCATATGTAAGAATGAAGGTGAGATAGGACTACAGAACATAAAGAAGTTATGTATTCACCATAACGTTCCATGTTTGTTGTCCATCTCACCCTTAATTCTTATGAACCCACCCTCCTACCCCCGTCCTTGAAGGATCTGGAAACAGGATAATTTTTCCATAACAGGTGGAGACCTTTCATTATTGTTCTTCTTTCTGGATAGCTTTAGTTATGTCATTCTATAGTTTAGCAGCAAACAAGATCTGGGGATTGTACTGGTGCATCATGGGATACCTACCTAGCCACGAGCCAAGTAGAAGATTTTGAGCTTTGTAATAGGCTGAGTCAGAGCCGAGAATTGGCTCCGAACCCATGTGTAAGAATGAAGGCCGTGATACACTACAAATATGGAACATTGTGGTGAATACATAACTTCTTTTTTTCACCAGTGCTGCAACATGAGTCAGAAGCAGGGATCATAGAGCCAGTACCTAGAGATCACATGGTTAAAGGTTTTTATTCCAAGATATTTTTGGTACCAAAGAAGGAGCATGCTTGGAGACCTATGTTAGTTCTGTTTTTTTTCCTCAACCTTTATGTGAAAGTTCAGAATTCAAAATGTTGACCTTGCAAACAGTGCTTGCACTGCTTCCAGACCACTGTCTTACAGTAACACTAGATGTTCTTCATACTGATCACTGCTACAGTAGCCTAAGCTGTATGGGTTATCTCCTACAAGGATATAACAGCTGAAAAGCTTCCAAAGATTCAGGACACCTTCTACTCACCCAAACCATTAGTCAGCTCATGTTGAGCTGATGAAAAAGACAGGCTTGTGCACCAAGCCCTTCAGTGCTTTTCTGCCACTGAAGTGTATGCTCCTCTGAGCGTTTTGAGGATCGACAGTCAACTCATGCTGATGTTCATCATATTGATCACTGCTGCAGTTGTCTTAGCTATGTGGGTTATATCCTGCTAAAGATATAACAGCTTGCAGCTTCCAAAGCTTTAGGGCACCTTTCAGCACTCATACTGTTAGGCAGCATGAGGTGAACTGACTAGAAGACAAGTTTGGGAGTGAAGCCCTTCAGAGCTTTACTGCCACAGAAGAGTATGCTCCTGTGAGGCATTTGAAAATCACAGGTTGGCTGGTGTTTTCCTTTGCCGAGCAGATAAATTCCCTTTGGGGAAAAACTTTCAGTTTCTTAATTTTGTTGATGTTTTATTACTTCCCTCTTCAGGAAAGTTGTTTTAAAGCTAGGAGTGTTTTGTTTTAATGGACTGTCTTGAGACTGTAGTGTACTTTTAAACAGAGCACTCACTTTTTCTTGTCAGATTAAAAATAGTGTGAAGTAACTAGAGATATGTTTTTTTCTGTGGAGAAATTGCGCTTTATTTTTCTTTTGTAGGGCTGGCATAGTGTTTTAGTGTCCTTTTAACTGTTTTTTTTCTATAAAAAAGAAAATATTGTGGACTGGTAGTATTAACTGGCAATTGCTGCTTTTCATCCCTGGGAAAGAGGCACCATTTTTGGCTTGGCTATGCACCAGACTACCGGTTCCACAGTCTGTCCTTCTTCTAGCCACAAAAAGAAACAATTAAGCAAATAGCCTTTGCCACAACAGCAGGCTAGCAATTTGCCTTAACTGTAGATGGATGACTCTGTTATGGCCATTTGTTGTACTTCAGACCACTCATATTTTACTCCAGATCCCTCTGGTGTAGCACCTACAGCCACTACTGACTGGGGGTTAGCCATGTCCTCTGAGGATGTTGGAAACTCATCAGTGGGCAAGGGAGAGACACTCATCAGTCCTGGGAGAGGGAACAGGGGAGGTTTCCTTGTTGTGTCAGAATGCTGTTGCCATCCCTAGGGAAGCTGCTGCCACTAACAGCACTGTTCGCTCCATTTTTCCTGTCAAAAAGAAACAGAAAATTAAACATGTTTGCACTCTTCCTCAAATGTCCTTAGTCAGGAGTGGTTTATTGCGTCTGGTTTAGGGTTTAATTTAGGCTATTGTTCCTTCTTGTAAGTTAGTTTCTGGAAAAGAAAGACAAATTATTCCTTTCCTGAACAGATTCAAGATTCTGGACAGTAGGGTGACAGGACAGATACAGGGCTTTCTCCTCAGATTTCTGATTCAGACTCATAGGAGAGCTCTGTTCCTGATTCTACTTGTAGGAGCTTCTCTTTCTTTGACACTTTTTCTAGAATGTGCCAGTGTTTACAGTGGGAGAACGGAGAACACATGTTTTCTCAGTCTCACAGAAACCACTATGAGCTGATACAGCACCCATTTCTCCAGTTTTGTCTGCCTTGAAGGATGTGTTATTGCCTGCAGTTTTCCTGACAGCCAGTCAGCTGCTCATAAAAAGACAGATAGGCTGTATAGGGTTTCCTCACTTTTGTACGTGTTTATAGACACATCCCAAACCTGATCCAGCATCTATAGTTTTAGATCTGATGCTATCCTTTTCATTTGTTCCTCAACTGATGGGTATTGGATCTGATCTTGGATCCAACACAGCTGCATTTAAACATGGACTCCTCCATTAGAGTACCCTTTAATTCCAGCGCTCTTAATGACCATAGAAACAAGTTCATTTTAAAGGGATTGCTGCCACCTTCTTCTTCATCATCTTCTTCTACTCCAGGGGCTTAAACCCCTGCAAAGTCATCCGAGGCCTCTTCGGAGTAAAATAATTACAGAAGCAGTCACCAACCCACTCTCCAAAGTCAACTTCATCTTCAGAGACTCCTGTAAAGATTCAAAAGAAATCAGATATGACCTCCTTGGAGCCCTAATGAAAACAATCAAATCCCATGTCCTCAGATCTGATGACTTCTCAAATGATGCCTCCAAGAACCCAGTCCCCATGGTTCTCTGTAGAACCTGTTTCTTCTCAGCTACATTCTCCCATCCTTCAGGAGACCCCAAGGAGAGAGTCACAGCCCCAGTCCACCCCTTCCTCCATCGGGTCCTCCAGGAGCCTTTCAGAAACTGAAGTGGATAGGATGATGAGGAAGTTCCACAGAGCTCAGATTCAGATGGGGGTTATTCTGGCTCCATCTACCATCAGATCCATGAGCCTCCCTTCTACTTCCCATGATGTGATTTCTCTTTCTCCTATCTAACCAACAGTTTTGGAGCCTTCAGATCTGAGAAATCCCAGAGTGTTGACACTGGATCTGAAGACAGCTAGATCTTTGGCACTGACTGCTTCTCTGAATTATTGGCACTGATTTATTTAGACTAGGATGCATCTCTGAGATGAAGCATTGGTGCCAGTTTGGGGGGGGGGGTTGGGTTCCCTTCTGAGGTTGTTGGAGCCATACCTGCCCCTTGGAGCTTTGGCATTGGACAGCTCTGGTCCAACTCTTTCTTCAAGGCACAGTTCAATGCAGAGTTGAGGCACAGTAGCATTGGCAGCTTTGGCTTTGGTGCAATCAGCTACGGCGTCTCCCGGTCCTTCTGATTTTGAGGTAGTGGAGAGGGTCTTCTCTCATCCAAGAGATTCAACTACTCTAGCCTGTTAGGATCCTACAGCCCTGCCTTCTTCAGGTCCAGTCTCTGATTCTCTCAGGCCTATTTCTCAGGGACAGCCATTTCCTCAAGTGTCTAGATAGTCCCCCTCAAGGACTTTCCCCTGTCTTTGGATATCTCTCCAGATCATCCCACTGAGGAGGCTTCTGAAAAGAGAACATGTAAGGAGTCACTTAGACTTCTCTCAAGAATCCTTCACCGAGCACACTAACTTTGATGAAGGGAAGTGGTCCCCCAGATTTCCACCAGATGACATTTCCTTTGGAGACATCTTAGAAATTCTCAAGTAAAAGAGTGGTTGGTCCTCTGATACCCCCTCTCCCAAGAGGAGTCAGTGTTTCTGGAAACTTTTGGGTCTGGCCCATCTACAACTTGTGTGACTTCCCTGGCAGATGATCTTATAGACCTGGTCTCTCAACAGGCATGGAAGGAAGTGGATACTGTAAAACCCATTCCTCATTGCACTGATACATTTCTTGCCCCACCTAAAGACAGGTCACACCTTCCCAATGTCCCACCCAGTCAGAGTGAGGCAGCAGGTCAACAAAATTCAAAACCTGCTAGACAAAAGAGTCATCCAGGAGGTCCCACCAGTACATAAAGGATTTTGAACCTACTCAGGATTCCTGACTGGAGCAAGGGAGTTCCTGGAGCTGGCAGAGCAGAGTTCCAGTGTCCATCCCCTAATTATGAGCCCAGGATGTTGGATTGATTTGGGAAGCATGTTTTTGCCTCAGCAGCCTTTTCCTTATGGTCTCTGAATTCCTTGGCATATTTCACAATATTACAGCAGGAATTGGCTAAGGAATTTTCCAAATCCCTCTGAGTCCATGTCTGTGGAGGAGTACAAGAAGCCTTCTTCACCACTGGCAATTCTCTTATCTATCTCTAATGAGTCCATGAGGCTAATTTCCCATGTTGTAGAGGATACCTCACAAGTGGCAGGTTCAGGCATAGCCATTAAGAGACATGCTTTGATGAGCTTTTATGAATTTGCAGAGACTTTCTTGTCTTCTTTCATCAGTACTTCCTTTGATGGAACATCCTTGTTTGGTCCTACTATGAAGGAAATGCTTTTCCAGAGTGAACAGGATGGAAAGACGCTATCTTCCATAGGGGTATGCTTTTCTACCCCCTCAATAATCCTTTTCCTGGAATCAAAGAGGAGGAAAGAAAATGTGGTTCTGTAAATCCCAGTGTCCTTTCCAGGATTCACATGGGGATATCTCCTCCAGAGGCAATGGGGGGAGTTCAAAAGGAAGATACACTCCTCGTGGCAGGGGAGGCCTGCAGAACCAAGATTTCTGTGATTCCTTTTTGGATAAACCCTTTCAGCTCTCCTGAAAGGTTATCTGTCCATCCTTGGAAGCATTCAGGAGACACTTGTCTCTGCACTGAGATGCCCGGGCATCAATAAAAGGAGATTCTTGGGTGATAAAAATCATAACCAGAGTTTATTTCATACCATTCTCCCAGATTCCCCCAACCAAAAGAAAAAGGCTTCTTGATGTTCCACTCAGTCAGAGGGAGACAGCAGGTCAGCAAAATGCAAAAGCTGCTAGACAAAAGAAAAACCCAGGAGGTCCCACCAGATGAGAAACGATTCAGAACCTACTCAGGATTCTTTTTAGTGCCAAAGAAAACCAGGGACCTGAGACAAGTTCTGGATCTACTGAAACTAAATCAATTTGTGAAGAAGTCAGAGTTCCAAATGGTCAAGGTTCAGTTCATTCTATTCTTTCTACTTAAGGACAGTTGGATGTACTTAAGGACAATTGGATATACTTCATTGATCTTCAGGATGCATACTATCACATCAAGATGAATAGACAATCCAGAAGATTTCTGAGCATTCAGCTAGGGGCCAGTCACTATCAGTTCAGAGCCCTGACCATTGGTTTCACCACAACCCCCAGGGTGCTTACCAAATGTATGGCTGTGGTAGCAGCTCTCCTGAGACTGCTGGGATTCCGAGTGTTTCCATACCTAGACAGCTGCCTCCTAACCGCTCCAACCAAGCATCTTCTAGAGAAATCCAGGGACTACCCGCTCCATTTATGTCAATCTCTAGGCATCTCAGTCAAGATCTGAAGTCTCATTTCCAAACTTTTCAGAGCCTGGAGTTCCTAAGTGTTCATTTGAACCCAGTCACTTAATAGCTTTTCTTTCACTACATCAAGTAAGAACTAGCCATCAGGTTCCAGGTGGATAAAATTATAGCACACCCTTCTTCCCCACCCAGACCTATTCTTTAGGCCTTAGGGCCAATGGCAGGTGCCATAACCTTAGTTCCTATGGCCTATTTCTATATGCACATTCTTCAATGGACCCTAACTTTCCAGTGGTCAGCTCTTCTCTATCCCTTATCCTTTCCAATCAAACTCATTTGATTATGCAAAGAACATCTACATTTGTGGATTCTGTTGGGCAAAGGTTCCCAAGGCCGCCCTCTTGTACTACTGCCCCAAGTAGCCATGGTAACCACGGACACCTCCCAACTGGGGTGGGAAGATATGTCTTGGGACAGACTGTCCAAGGCACATGGTTCCTAGAAGAGACCATTTTGCACATCAGTGTCTTAGAGATGAGAGTGGTCCTCCTAGCAAGGATGCTCTTTCTTATGGAATGATTGTGATACAAACTGACAACATAGACGTTCATAGGTTCATAGGTGCATACTAGGCTATCTGCCCTAGGGCATTTATAAGCCTAGACAGAGTGTGTTTGGCTTTTGCCACCCATTTTAAATTAATTTTGCTATGCCCTTTTCGAGGTTAGTATACTGTGCCTCTGTCTAACAGTGACACAGAAGTGATACCCGGGGTAAACCTACTATTTCCCATTCACTCATCCAGATTCCTCTTGAAGAGAGTCAATGAGGGACTCTGCCTAACCTGGACTGGGATTTTATTCCAGAGTGAAGGGAGCCTCTGGGTTATGAATCTGTCCCTCCAGCATGTCCTATTTATTTCAGTGCTGAGGTTCAAGTCTCTCGAGCGCGTAGCTCGATGGGATTTGGTTTTTCTGAGGTGCAGCATGTCCATTAATTCCGGGTTGGACATGGCTTTATATGCCAGGCACAGATCGCCTCTGAGCAGGCGGTATGCCACTGAGTAGAGCTGGAGTTTCTTTAACCGGGCAGCATATAGCATCTGTTTGAGCCCTTTGATCCTCTTGGTGAGGTACTTTTGGGGTCTTTCCAGTTGCTGCAGGTGTCTGGTAAGGTACATCCCAAAAGGGGCATTGTACTCAATTATGGGCCTGATGAGGGATGGGTAAAGAGGCACGATGACCTCCCCTGATCTAGATGTGAATTCCTTCATGATTAGGTGGGCTATATAAAATGTTTTTCTAACCACTTTGGCCACGTGGTTGTCAAATGAGAGATTGCTATCAATTTGGGTGCCCAGGTCCCTAATTACTTATTCCGTACTTAATGGATTACCACCTATGTGGTAATTTGTGGGCACTTTGTTTTTGCCAAAGGGGATGACTATACACTTCTTTGCATTTAGCTTGAGGCCATGTCTCTGGCACCAGTTGTCTGTTTCTATGAGGCCCTTTTGGAGGATGCTTGTTTCGGCTGGAGAGTCAATTATAGCGCCCAGTTTGCAGTCATCTGCGAACTTGGTCAGCCACAGTCCTTCCGTGTTGGCCTGTACCTCCGAGAAGTATATACTAAACAGGAGAGGTCCCAGGACTGAGCCTTGTGGGATGCCACTTGTAACTGGTTTGGAGTCTGACATTGCTCCAGCAATTCTAACCATGTGGGTTCTATCCTTGAGCCAGTTTGCAACCCATCTAGTGACATAGGGGTTTATATTTAAGCTGGTGAGCTTATCTATAATGCCCGAGTGGGTATTGTATCGAAGGCTTTTGCGAGGTCCAGGTAGGCTGTGTGGACCACCTTCCCCTCGTCAATGGCCTTGGTAACTATTTCAAAGAAATCGACCAGGTTTAAGAGGCAGGATCTGCCCTTAACAAAGCCGAACTGGGTAGGATCCAGTGTCTGTAGGTCCCCAATATCTTTTTTATGAGGTCAGTGATGATCCTTTCCAGAGCTTTGCAGACCAAGCTAGCCAGGCTTATGGGGCGATAGTTTCCAGGATCCGTTGAGGCACCACCTTTGTGGAGAGGGACCACTGTTGCTGTACGCCACTCTTTGGGTACATATCCTGTGGTAAGGCTGAGATTGAACAGTAGTTTTATGTTTGGGTTTAGCTCTTCTTGGAGTTCATGTAGGACGCAGCCCAGGACACCGTCTGGTCCCATTGATGCTGTGTTTTTTGCTTTGGAGAGGGGGGCTCTTACCTGAACATCTGAGATGTCAGGGGGGCAGCACTCTGCTGGAATAGGTATTTGCCCTTTTGGTGGGGAGGGGGGGGGGAGTTTGCACTGAACCTGTCAGCTAGGATGTTGGCAATGTCTGTGGGTTCGGTGTATTTTTTGTCATTTTGGGCCAATTCTGAGCATATCTGGGAATTCCCACCCAGGTTCCTAACATAACTAAAGAAAGCCTTGTGATTATCCTTAGTGTCCTGTGCAATTGTTCTCTTGAAGCTGGCCTTAGACGATTTTATGAGTGCTCGTAGTTTTTTGCTAACACTGATCAGAGATGCCTTCCCTTTTTGGAATTTTGCTCTATCATGTAGTAGCTTCTTCCTTCTATTGTATAGTTTGTTTATGGCTGGGGTCCACCAGACAGGACGTCTGCCTTTGGAGGATTGGGTCTTGGTTTTATTTGGGATTGCATGATCCATGCATTCCTGAAGGTGTTCAGAGAATGCGTTTGTAAAGGATTCTGTGGTCTGGGCCGTATTTTGAGGAGTGTGAAATTTGCTTTAGAGAAGTTTTTCACTGTGGTTTTCTGGGCAGGGGGTGGGGTCGGAATGTGAATATCCAGTGAGATTAGTTTATGATCTGATCTTACCAGTGAGGGATACACTTCTGGTCTGGAGCATAGAGTCCCCATGTTGGTGATGATCAGGTCCAGTATGTTTTCCCCTCTTGTGGGAGTGGTAACAAGTTGTTCCATAGTGTTTGAGTTTATAAATTCTAGGAACCTTTGAGCTAGTTGTTGGAGCTAGAGTAATGCTCCCAGTCTATGTTTGGGTAGTTGAAGTCACCCAGTATAATGGTGTTTGGAGAGACCTTCATATTTTCCAGTGTTCTCAGGAAGGCCGAGTGGGGTTCCTGGGTTTGGGAGGGTGGTCTGTAGCAGGTTATAAACTGGAAGGCAGTTTTACCCACTGTTAGTTGCACATGGATAGTCTCTGATGCTTTGTGCTGTGCCACCAACCTGGAGGTGTAGGTATCTTTGACGAATATTGATACTCCCCCTCCTTTTCTGGTTCGGTCCAAGTTTTGGGGCCGAAAAGCATGGTATGAGGTATAACCTGGCAGTGCTGGGGTGCTCTCGGGAGCCTTGAACCAGGTTTCTGTTACTGCACAGATATCGATGTTCTCCATGCTAAGGAGAGTTTTGAGTGCATGCATCTTGAAGTTTAGACTTCTGGCGTTGAGTAGCATTACTCTTAGTTTCTTATCCCTTGTGATACCTATGGAGGTGGGTTTGTCTTTTGAGCCTTGCCTAAAAAAGGCACTATGGGGGTAGCAAGAGCCTTTGCCAATATCCGAAAGCCCAGGGGTAACAGGTGCAAGCCGTCCCTAACGAAGCATCGTGGCTTGTCGAGCATGTCATCCCAGGCTGACAGGCATTGGATCCCCTTTGAATGACACCAATACTTAAGCCAGTTGTTGAAATTGATCATCTTGTCTTTATATTGTGGCATCATTCTTGGTGAGGGTAAGATGCTACTCAAGGTCAGGGTCATACCGGCAAGGGCCACATGCTCAGAGAGCTCCTCTATGTCTCTTTTCATGTAGTCCAGGGAGGTACATCTCAGGTCATTCACACCAGCATGGACAATGATGGAGTCATATTTGTACTTGCCTTGGAGTGACCTGAGTGCTTGTGTTATGTGGCGGATCCTAGCGCCCGACAGGCAGCTCACCGTGACCTTCTCCTTGTTCAGCCTGGTGAGCGGGACGTCAGTGTGCCTGACGATAGAGTCACCTATTACAAGTGTATCAGGTGTGTTTTTTAGCCTTAAGGGCTGTGACTGTTCAGCACACTGGCTTTGTGAGCTATGTGTTGCACGTGTTTTGTTTTGGGGTAGCGGTTGCTTTGGTGTCTGCTTTGGAGGTCTCTGCTGCTTAGGCAGATTTTTATTTAGAGCCTCCTAGTATGTTTTTGTGTGTGTATGTGTTTGGTTTGCTGTCGTGGTAGGTCTATGTGAGACAGGAATTGTAGTGAGTGTGATTTCCTTCTCCTCCTGACAGGTTTCGCCAGTACTGAGTTGAGAGAGCTTAGCCTCCGGCTTGGCTATATGGTTGCATCTCTCACATGTGTTGGAATTTGTTGGGAGGAGGAGAGGGTTGTCTGTGTACATGAGGCAGTTGTTACATTGCCTCAAGATTCCCAGATTCACCAGCTGGACCGGAGAGGAGATTGACAACTGACCTTTGGACATGCTAGAATAGTATTGTAGTTTGGTATATCAAAAAGCAGGATGGCACATGATCTTATCCCTAATGTCAAGAGGCAATAAAAGTGTGGCAATGGTTGATTTTTTCCATCTCCTTTCTTATGACAACACGTATTGGAGAAAGGGGTTTGCATGGAGAGATGAAATTGAAATCATCCTCAACTCTTGGTGAGTACCTTTGTGAGGTGGACTTTGTTTTTCACAAAATCTTACCAAGTCGACACTGACATATAGACTGTATTTATATAGCATATATAATGGACAGAAGTAGATTAAAATTTAAAAAAAGAGAGCTGGGTGCACAAGACCCAGGATAAAAAAAGTGATTAACCCTGGTAGCCATACTGATGCTAGCACTGGAAAAGATGACAGTGTAGAATCCTCAAAATATGGAAACATTTCTACAATGGGGCCAGGCCAGGCCCAGGGGGAGGATGGCTCTCCCTGTTGTAGAAGGAAGTAGTAGTTCACAAAAATTACAAAAACTGATAGGCCAAATAAAAGCCATAAAAATGATAAAGTGGACTATTGAGGATAAGAAAGAAATTATGTATTGTTACTGTTATGCAAAAAGACCAGAATTTCCAGACACAAGATATACAAAACGATTAACAGAGAAATTAGAGAAAAGAAAAATGCTTCCACAGGAAAAATTTTCAGAAGCTTCAAATGAAAATGTGTTCATAGGTTCATAGGTTGGTACTAGGCTATCGGCCCTAGGGCCTATACAAGCCTAGCCATAACAATTCCCTGGATATTTCTTCCCACAATATTTACTTCCCTGGACCCTTGTCTAGCAGGGTGACTGACATGATCCCCAGGGTGAATTTCCTATCTCCCATCCAATCATCAAGGTTCCTTTTGAAGAGGGCCAAGGAGGCGCTCTGCTTGACATGTATCTCTTCCAGAGTATGGGGAGGAACCTATCCCTCCAGCATGTTTTGTTCATTGTGATGACAAGGTTTAGATCCCTGGAGCGTGTGGCTCTGAGGGATTGGTATTTCTTTAAGTGGAGCATGTCCAACAGCTCAGGGTTTGACATGGCCTTGTATGCTACGCAGAGATCGCCTCTGAGTAGACGATATGCCACAGATTATAGCTGGAGTTTTTTTAGATGGTCAGCATATGGCATCTGCTTTATGCCTGTGATTCTTTTAGTGAGATATTTCTGCGGCCTTTCCAGCTGTTGCAGATGTCTTGTGAGGTACATACCAAATGGGGCGTGATACTGTATAATGGGTCTAATGAGGGATGAGTACAGTGGGACAATGACCTCCTTTTTTCTGGATGAAAAGCCCTTAATGATGAGGTGTGCCACATAGAAGGATTTCCTGACTGTTGTGGCGATGTGGTTATCAAAGGTGAGACCACTGTCCACCTGTGTCCCTAAGTCTCTCATCACACTTTCGATGTTTAGTGTACTGCCATCTATGTGGTAATTCATGGGTACATGTTTTTTTCCAGAGGGGATAACTATACATTTTTTGGCATTATGCTTGAGCCCATGGCTCTGGCACCAGGCATCTGTTTCTGTAAGGCCCTTTTGTAGAATATCCACATCATTTGGGGAGTCAATAATGGCTCCCAGTTTGCAGTCATCTGCAAACTTTGTTAGCCAGAGTCCCTTAGTGTTGGCCTGTACTTCAGAGAATTAGATGCCAAACAAGAGCGATCCCAGGACTGAACCCTGAGGTACTCCACTTGTCACTTGTCTGGAGCTGGATTTGGAGTCGGCTACTTTTACAGTCTGGGTTCTGTCAGTAAGCCAGATGGCAACCCATCGAGTGATGTAGGGATTTACGCCCAGCTTAGTAAGTTTATCTATGATTCCAGAGGAGGGGATGGTGTTGAAGGCCTTGATGAGGTCCAGATAGGCTGTGTGGACCGCCTTACCCTCGTCCACAGCTCTAGAGACTGATTTGAAGAAGTCAGTCAGGTTCAGGAGATAAGATCAGCCCTTCACAAACCCAAACTGGGTGGGGTCCAGTGTTTGAAGGTTGCCAATGTCTTTGTTTGTAAGTTCTATGATAATGCGTTCCGTGCCCTTGCATATCAAGCTCGTCAGACTGATGGACGGTAGTTCCCGGGATCCAAGGAGGATCCCCCCCTTGTGGAGTGGGATAACTGTAGCTGTGCACCACTCAGTGGGTAGGAAGCCTGAGGTGAGGCTGTGATTAAATATGACACTTAGGTGAGGTGCCAGTTCATTTTGTAGTTCATGTAGTACACAGCCCGGGATGTCATCTGGTCCTATGGATGCTGTATTCTTAGCTTTGGAGAGTGCGGTTTCCACCTGTGTGGCCGTGATTACTGGATTTTGGCAATCTTTTGGTATTGAGATGGGCCCTTTAGGGGGTGAGAGTGGGGTGAAGTTGGCACTAAATCGATTTGCCAGGATATTGGCAATATCCTTGGGATCAGTATATTTAATGCCATTCTGTTGTAGCTCAGAGCAGATCTGAGCATTGCTATTTAGATTCTTGACATAACTATAGAATGCTTTGTGGTTGTCTTTGGACTCTTTGGCAATTTTATTTTCATAACTAGCTTTTGAGGATTTTATGAGGGGATCTCAGCTTCTTACTGAGGCTGGTGAGGGAGTTTTTTGCATCCTGGGATTTTCCTCTTTCCTGCAATAGTTTCTTCCTTCTGTTGTATAGTTTGTTTATAGCAGGGGACCACCAGATTGGCTTCCTTTTTTTGGAGGAGAGCATCTTGGTTCTATTTGGGATGGCACAATTCATACACGAGTGGATGTGCTTGTACAGTGCCTTGGTGTAGGATTCAGCAGTCGAACTTTCAGATCTCGTCTGCATGGGTGTCATGAACTTTGTCACTTCTAACTTCACTAGCATGAAGTTGGCTTTGGAGAAGTTTTTTAAGGAGGTTTCCTTACTGGGGGGGGGGGCGAGGTTGGGATGTGGATGTCAAGGGTGATTTGCTTATGGTCAGACCTGACCAATGAGGAGGTGACCACTGGTGTGGAGCATCTATCTCCCATTACCAACATGGGAGATAGATGCTCCACTGGTGTGGAGCATCTGTCTCCCATGTTGGTAATGACCAGGTCTAGGATATTGGAGCCCTTGGTGGGATAATGGATTAGTTGATCCAGGGTGTTGTAATTTATGAATTCCAAGAACCATTGGGAAAAGGAGTTGGTACCTGAGTAGTTTTCCTAGTTAATGGCAGGGTAGCTGAAATCACTCAGTATTAGGGTGTTTGGTTGTATCTTAATATTTTCCAGTATGTTTAGAAAGGTGTAGTGAGAATCTTGGGGCATGGTGGGGGATCTGTAGCAAGCTACAATTTGGATTGCAATCTTACCTAGTGTTAGTTGCACCTGGAGAATTTCAGATGCATTGTGCTGGGCAACTAGCCTGGAGGTTTGAATATCCTTGGTGAATATGGACACTCCTCCACCTTTAGTGTTTCAGTCTTGGTCTTGTGGCTGAAAAGTGTGGTAAGAGGTGTAGCCTGGTATTGCAGGGGTGCTCTTTGGAGCCTTGAACCAGGTCTCAGTTACTGTACAGATATTTTTAGGAGTGCTTCAAGAGAGTGCATTTTGAGGTTTAGACTTCTACTATTGAGTAGCATTACCTTCAGATTTTGCATGCTTGTATCTGTTACGGTGGTAGTTTTTTCCTTTGAACCTTGCTTAAAAAAGGCACTATAGGGGTGGCAAGAGCTTTAGCCAGTAACCTGAATCCCAGGGGTGACAGGTGCAGACCATCTCTGGCAAAGCATCGTGGTTTGTCGATCATGTCTTCCCAGGTAAAGAGATACTGGATCCCCTTTGAATGACACCACAAGCTTAGCCAATTGTTGAAGTCAATCATTTTGTCCTTATACTGTGGTATCATTCTGGGCAAAGGCAGGATGCTACTCAGGGTTAAGGTCATACCTGCCTGGGCCACATGATCCGAGAGCTCTTCCATGTCCCTTTTCATGTAGTCCAGGGAGGTACTTCTCAAGTCATTCACTCCAACATGAACAATGACAGAGTCGTATTTGTACTTGTTGTGGAGTGACTTGAGTGCATGCATTATGTGGCGGATCCTGGCACCTGACAGGCAGCTGACTGTAATTTTCTCCTTGTTCAGCCTGGTGAATGGGACATCAGTGTGCCTGACTATAGAGTCACCTATGACTAAAGTGTTGGGTACATTGTCTTGCCTTAGGGGGTGATGTTGGGTGGCAAACTGGTGTTGTGGGCTATGTGTCACTTTCAGCTTCAGAGGTCCTTGTTGCTTGGACAGGTTAATGTTAAGGGCCTCCACATATGTGGGTTTAGTGTTGCTATGTGTGGGTATTGATGGTGTGGGTTTTGAAGGGCTATGAGTTGCTTGAGGTGTAGTGCAGGTGTTAACCTTCTCCCCTTGACTGTCTAGCACAATCTTGACTGGAGAGAGCTTTGCTTCCAGTTTGGCTATATAAGTGCATCTCTCGCAGGTTGTAGTGTTGAGTGGTAGGAGGAGAGGGTTGTCTGTGTACATGAGGCAGTTGCCGCATTGCCCCAGTATACCCAGATTCACCAGGTGGCCAGGAGAAATCACCGGAAGCTGACCCTTGGACATGCCTGTTTAGGTGCTTTTTTTGTAAAGTACAAGAGCTGTTTTCCCTTACCTTTGCAAGGTACTTTGCAATTATAGTCTGTTTAGTTCCTATGATTAATTTCTCCTTATTGACAAAGAGAGTTGAGTGCTTGTATCAGTTTCAAGCTTCCTAGTGCTTTCTAGCAGGTTCTAGAGCAAGTGCTAGTCACAGGGGTTCAGATTTTAGTGCTACTACTGAGAAACCAGCTAGTTCTAAGGGCAAATTTGAAGAGCAGACTTTCTGGCACCTGGAATACTTTATCTGTAGCCCCGCGGTGCTGCACGATGGGAAAAATTTGCAAACGCATGCGTTTTTAAGCCAGAAAGTTGAAAGAGATAGAAATCAGCCAAAAAAGGTGAATAAAATTATAATTTCAGAGCTGGAAACCACTCCTGTAGTGTTAGATAGGCAGTACAATGCTCACCACTCCCACTGGTAAACAGTAGGACTTACCTCTACCACAGCAAAGTCTGGATAGCTCTGAACACAGAAAATAAAATCCTGAGACAAGCAAAGCCTGGGATCTGGACTGGCTAGGAAAGGTGGGAAACGAGCAAACAAGACAGTATTTTTTTTTGGTTAAAACAGGCTAAACAATGCAATAATACAGAAAATAAACACAGAAAAGGCTAACACAAGAATGTGTAGTCTTAAACAATAAATGCAATTAAAACTCTACAAAATTAACAATTTAAACTTTTTAAATGAAGCAAGGCAAGTGCACAACTGAAAAACTGTTTAAGAGGCGGTAATACAGCAGAATAAGTAGCTAGTCTACAAATACAGAGAAGTCTATACATACAGAAAAGCAGCTAAAACACACAAAGAATTTAGATGCAGTGCAACCTAGAGCACTTGAGTTGTAGCAATATTAAGACAAATACAGTTATAATAAATGCAGTAAAATATACTTGTGCTCATTTATGTAACAGATTTGTGAAAGACAGTATATAGATCAAGAAACTTTGATATGTTTGGAAAAAGAAGCATCTGAGGAAGTGTGAAAATATAAACAACAAAACCTAGAGATATTTGAAAAGTATAAAAAAGCAACATGGACATGGGAAAGAAAGAGAGATTTGATATGTTGCAAATTTATGCAAAGAGAAAGCCAAATTAATCATTATAAAGAAGGCAGCCCCAAAGATATTCAAAGAGAAATATTAAAAAAGACACATGGACATGGCAAATTTCATAATAAAAAAAAAATAATATCACAAAGATGGAATGTAGAAAAAAAGATTAGTAAAGTAGAAGTTAAAAAAATAGAAGTTGAAGTTATGGAATGCCTGCAAAGTGAAGGGTTTGGTGTAGAAGGTCTAACACAGGTTACTTTACAGCATGATGGAGTGAGTCACCAAAGTAAGGAGAAGCAGGAAGATCAGAAGACATCTGAAGAAGAAATATGGACATGGGAAAGAAAAAGAGATTTAATATGGTGTAATATTTATGCAAAAGCGGAAACAAAACTAACCACAAAAAGAGCAGCACCAAAGATATTTGAAGATAAATACAGACAAAGGAATCCAGACATGAAAAACTTTACAATACAAAAATAAGAAGACAAAGAAGAAAAATAGAAAAAGGGATTAGTAATGAAGAAGTTAAAGAGATAGAAATTGAGGTTATGGAGTACCTGCAAAGTGAAGGATTCAGTGTAGAAAATGTAATTCAAAATGATTTATAAAAATCATTGTATACCAAGATTATATATTCCCCATTCCAAGGGAGGTATGGGCCTCCTTCAAATTGATTACATGCATAGATCTGCAGTCGTGAGACTCCACACATATCTGCTGACTCACAAGAACCAAATGCAGTGAAAGTTTTGAAACATGAGGAGACTAAATCTAAGATGACTTCTCTGTTTAGCAGAAGCATATTGGCATCAAGTAGGAATGGAAATAAAACCAGAAGTAGATAAAAATCAGGCAGCAACTGAACATGACAAAAAAACAAAAGAAAGAATATAAGGTGAAGGACCAGCTGAGAAAGCAAGAAATGTGGAAAATGCATAAATATAGTAGCAAGTATAGGAAACTTCTGGAAGAACCTCATGTTGATCAGGAACAAATGCAGGAATGGTTAAGGAGAGGCGAATTCAAACCAAGAGATGAAAGGTTAATACTGGCGGCCCAAGATAATGGGCTGCATACACGTTGGTTTGCAAAGTCCATTGAACATGTGGGAGAAACAGACAAATGTAGGTTTTGTAAAACCGAATTGGAAACGGTCGCACACCTCATTGCTGGTTGTGATAGACTAATGGCAGAAGGACTGTATACTGAAAGTCATAATAATACGGCAAGATTGTTGCACTGGGGATTGTGCAAACATTATGGTATTGAAGTGGCTGAAAAACACTGGAGACAAGCCACAATGCATCATAGAAAATGATGAAGTTTATATCACATGGGATCACCCATTACCAACAGTTCAAACGATAGATGCTAGAAAACCAGATATAGTGGTCCAAGAAAAGAAGACAAAAGTAGCATTGATCATTAAAATTGCCAGACCCAGTGACTATAGTGTGTTGCATACAGAGAGACACAAAGTCATAAAATATCAGGATTTGCAGGCAGAAATGAAAGCAATGTGGATGAAAACTACTCAGACAGTTCCAATAGTAGTAGAAGCAATGGGTCTTATAAAAAAGAATATACAATTGTATTTAGATATGTTACCAGTCTATGTAATCCCATACAAATTGCAGAAGGAGTCATTACTGGGCACATTGCGGGTGCTGCTTAGAGCACACCTGGCTGATATCAAACACTGAAACAATACTAATTTCAAGAACTTTAATCATACTTTGACTTAGGAATGTAGTTGATGCCTATCATGGTATTAGAAATACAAAAGACTTGGAGAAATTTAAAAAAATGAGAAGGGAGAGTAGTAGTGCTGAAATTCAATTGATCTTCAAGTCTTAGTGAGTGCCTTCATGAGGTGGACCCTGGTTTTCTACAAATTCTCACCAAGGCGACACTGATATATAGACTGTATTTATATGACATATATCATGGACAGAAGTAGGTCAACAATTAAGAGATAGCTGGGTGCTCAAGACCCAGGATAAAAAAGTGCCCAATCCTGGTAGGCGCACTGGTGCCATGACTGGAAAAAATGACAGTGTAGAATCCTCAAAATATTGAAACATTCCTACAATGGGGCCAGGCCCAGGGGGGGGGGGGGATGGCTCCCCTGTTGTAGAAGGAAGTAGCAGTCAAAAAATCACAAAAACTGATAGGCCAAAGAAGAGCCATAAAGACGATATAGTGGACTGTTGAGGATAAGAAAGAAATTATGTATGATTAGTATTATGCAAAAAGACCAGAATTTCCAGACACAAGATATACAAAATGATTAAGAGAGAAATTAGAGGAAAGAAAAATACTTCCACAAGAAAAACTGTCAGAAGCGTCAAATGTCAAATATCTTATGAACAACACTACTAAACAGTTTTGCTAATGTTCTAATGCTTTAGATTTTGATTGACTTCACATGAACCCTACTAAAGCATTAAGACTTGTTTATTTCTTACTTCTACTCTAATGAAACCTTACATTGTTCACAATTTATTAATTTTTTTTCCTTATCATGTCTTATTATGTAATGTGAAACTAGTCATTCTTAGAATATTTTGAATGTATTAAATCACTCATGTTGGAGCTTTTCTCCTCGGGCCTCTACTGAAAAGGGATATGTATCCAGCTAGACTAGCCCGGTCAACAAATGTAAAATAAATGTAAAATAAATAAATAAATAAAAAATGAAAAAATGCATTCATTAATACAACAGATTTGTGAAAAACAGTATATAGATCAAGAAACTTTGATCTGTTTGGAAAAAGAAGCATTTGAGGAAGCGCGAAAATATAAACAACAAAACCAAGAGATATTTGAAAAGTATAAAAAAGAAATATGGACATGGGAAAGAAAGAGATTTGTATGGTGCAATATTTATGCAAAGGTGAAAGCCAAATTAATAAATATAAAGAAGACAGCCTCAAAGATATTCAAAGATAAATACAGGCAAAGGCATCCAGATGTGGAAAATTTCACAATAAAAAATAATATCACAAAGATGGAATGTAGAAAAGAAGATTAGTAAAGTAAAAGTTAAAAAAATAGAAGTTGAAGTTATGGCTTGCCTGTGAAGTGAAGGATTTGGTGTAGAAGGTCTAACACAGGTTACATTACAGCATGATGGAGTGAGTCCCCAAAGTAAGGAGAAGCAGGAAGACCAGGAAATATCTGAAGAAGAAATATGGACATGGGAAAGAAAAAGAGCTCTAATAGGGTGCAATATTTATGCAAAGGAGAAAGCAAAACTGACCAATATAAAAAAAGCAGCACTAAAGGTATTTGAAGAGAAATAGAGACAAAATAATCTGGACATGGAAAACTTTACAATGCAAAAAATAAGACAGAGGAGAAGTAGAAAAGGAGCTTAGTAATGAAGAAGTTAAAGAAATAGAAACTGAGGTTATGGAGTATATGTGAAGTGAAGGATTCAGTATAGAAAATCTAATTCAGAAAGCACCACAACAGGCTAGAGCAATGGATATCCAAATTAAGGGGAAACCAGTGGAACAGGAAGCAATTTGCCAGGCGCCATATGAAGATAATTTGGAGCCTTCCACAGGAAACAAGTATAAATGTTCACTGGAAGTAGACAGCAAGGGAAGGAACAGGAAACTGTGGAAACTCTGATGCAGTCAATGTTGAGGAGTGATAGGCCAGTGAGTTTCCATATGACAGAGCAACGGATGGCACAGGATGAAATTAAAGATAATGTGCCACAGGAAGATGATATAGAACCTTCTATAGAATGCCTGCAGGAAATGGAAAACAAGGGATGTGCCCTCAGTTTGAAAGAAAATGAGCTAAGAGAAAAGTTGCTTGATTTAATAGACATAGACAGATCTGTCAAGATCAATGAAAGAAACAGACTGCAGAAGGTCAATAAAACCGTAAAAGTCAGAAGTCTGATAAAACAAATGAGCACAGTAATTAGGACTGTTCATAGAAATCCATGGGATATAATAGAAGTAAACAGGATATATTATTGTGCAGTTAAATTAATTCCTGATAAAGTTCTACCACAAGAACATAGGGTAGTGAGGGAAAGGAAGGAAGAAATTGAATGCCATCGTGGAAATATTGCATAAGAAAACTATAAAGCAGTTAAAAAAAGAAGTGTCACTGTTAGAAGACTATAGAAGAGGGATCAGATCAACAAAAATACTATGAAGATAGATGTGATAAAAGCATTTCACAGTATTAGAACAGATCAGGATCTATCATGAGCTATCGCAAATAACAAACTAAAAGTTTCAGCACAGGTGGAAAAACTTAGAAGATATGAAGATACATATAAAGGAAAAGTACAAAATAAGCAATGTATTGATGACCCAAAAAAATGTTATAAAGAATTGGGAAACAAGGTAAAAGGATTTGAAAGACTGCCAATAAAAGAAGAAATAGATGCATTTTGGAGAAATATCTATGAAGATCCAGTGGAACATAACAAAGATGCTAAATGGATAGAAGAAGTTAAAGAAAGAATTAGAATTTTAAAGGTACAGGATATGAAATGGGATGAAGTAACAGCCAAAGAGAATGAAATAAAGTTAAGAAAAGCCTCTAATTGGAAAACTGAAGGCCCAGATGCAGTACCATGAGAAAGAATTTATATACACACCCCAAACAGACACCAACCTGGCTAATGACAGGAAAAAACAATGCTCCTACTTAAGAGTGAACCTGCAACCTACCTTAAAAATTTCACACCAATAACTTGCCTTCCAACGACGTATAAACTATACACGGGAATTGATGCCAACAGAGTTTATAGTCATTTAGAAGAAAACTCATTTATGGCAGCAGAACAAAGGGGGAATAAAAGAAAGTCATATGGAACAAAATATTATTTGTTGTTAAATAAAGTCATAGTGGAGAACTGTAAAAAGGAGAAGAATCTAGGTATGGCATGGATAGACTACAAAAAAAAAGCATTTGATACTATCCCACATTCATGGATAAAAGAGTGCTTAAAAAATGTATAAGCTACATCCTACACTGATTGACTGCATTGCAGTGACCGTAAAACAGTGGTAGACCACTTTGCAATTAAGCCATGATAAAGGACAAATTATTATCCCAGGGATAAAAATTCAAAGGGGGATATTCCAGGGTAACTCTTTGTCACCACTGCTATTCTGTCTTGCATTTAACCCATTAAGCTGTCTACTTAACAGCTTAGGCAATGGCTATAATTTGGCTCCTAGAAAACAACTAAGTGTAAATATTTCCCTTCTTCTCTTTGTCGATGATTTAAAACTGTATAGCTCATCAGATGAGGAACTGAAAGCACAACTGCAAGTTGTCAAAACTTCTTCAGATGATATAAGAATGTCATTTGGTTTTGATAAATGTGCAAAAGTAACCTTTAAATCAGGAAAACTGCAACACCAGGAAAACATCAGTTTGAGACAAGAATGTGGTGTAAATGAACTTGAGTAAGAAGGAGTGTATAAATATCTGGGAATTGATGAAGGACCAACAATAAAACAAGAACAAATGTGAATAAAATTTAGTAAGGAATATTTCAGAAGACTTAAATTAATCCTGAAAACAGCACTGACATCCAGGAACAGAATCCAAGCTATAAACCAATTTACTCTTCCTGTCCTAACTTACAGTTTTGGAGTGATTGACCAAAACGTGTTGGATAGATTAGATAGGAAAACAAGGATGCTTCATGCTCATCAAATGATTTATAAAAATCAGTGCATACCAAGATTATATATTCCCCATTCTAAAGGAGGCATTGGCCACCTTGAAATTGATTACATGTATAGATCTACAATTGTGGGACTCCACGCATATCTACTGATCTAAGAAGGCCCAAAACTTTGTGAAAGTTTTGAAACATGAGATAAATCCAAGATGACTTCTCTGCTTAATCTAGCAGAAGCATATTGGCATCAAGCAGGAATGGAAATCAAACCAGAAGTAGATAAAAACGAGGCAGCAACTGAATGTGCCAAAAACCAAAGAAAGAATATAAAGTGAAGGACCAGATGAGAAGGCAAGAAATCTGGAAAATGCATAAACATAGTTGCAAGTATAGAAAACGTCTGGAAGAACCTCATGTTGGTCAGGAACAAATGTAGGAATGGTTAAGGAGAGGCAAATTAAAACCAAGAGATGCAAGGTTAATATTGGCAGCACAAGACAGTGGGCTTACATACATGTTGATTTACAAAGTCCATTGAACATGTGGGAGAAACATACAAATGTAGGTTTTGCAAAACAGAATTGGAAACACTTGCACACCTTGTTGCTGGTTGTGACACATTAATGGCAGAAGGACTGTATACTGAAAGGCATAATAATGTGGCGAGACTGCTTCACTGGGGATTGTGCAAACGTTATGGTAGTGAAGTGGCTGAAAAACAGTGGAAACCTGACCCACAAAGCATCATAGAAAATGATGAAGTCTACATCACATGGGATCATCCATTACCAACAGTTCAAAAGATAGATGCTAGAAAACTGGATATAGTGGTCTAAGAAAAAAAGACAAAAGTAGCATTGGTCATTGAAATCACCAAACCCAGTGACTACAGTGTCCTGCATACAGAAAGACACAAAGTCGTACATTTCTGGATTTGCAAGCAGAAACAAGAGCAATGTGGAAGAAAGATACCCAGATAGTTCCAATAGTAGTAGGCTCAATGGGTCTTATAAAAAGAGTCTACAATCATATTTAGATATGCTACCAATACATGTAACTCTATACAAATTGCAGAAGGAGTCATTAATGGGCACATTGTGGCTGCTACGAAGAATACTTTTGGCTGACATCAAAGAGCAAAACAGTATCAATTTCATGAACTTTAATCGTACTTTGACTTAGGAATGGGGTCCATTCCTGTCTGTTATTAGAAACCCAAAAGATTTGGAGAAATTAAAAAAGGAGAAATCCAACATGCTAGTGGACAAACTCAGCATGTCCATTCTGACTCCTCACAAGTGGTTTCTCAATCAATCAGTGGCAGAGAGGATTTTCCATTGTTAGGGCCAACCTTGCTACAGCCTCTTTGCATCTCCCTACAACAACAAGTTCACCAGGTTGTTTTCCCTAACCCCCCTCCGAGGAAGTCACCAAGAAATGTATAGTCCACTTTTGGCCCTCCTGCCTCTTTTATGTTTATCCCCACAATACCTATAATTCCCAAATTCTTACAGAAGGGACTTAGTTTGAAGAGCACAATTATCCTCATTGCCCCCTTTTGGCCTCATCAAGTGCGGTTCCCCTTCCTTTGGACTCACCTTCGTTATCCACCATGGATACTGGACCCAAGTCCAGATCTTCTCTCTCTTTCCTCAGAGATGGTTCATCTGGACATTCCAGGGCTCAAGTTGACTGCATGGTTTCTCCAATTCCACTGATGGGCAGCCCAGGCTTTCCACCCCAGTCCAACAGCTACTTCTATCTACACACAAGACCTGTACAAGGAAGATCTACAAAAGTAAATGGAAAATATTCTCTGTTTGGGCTCCACAGAGAGAACTGGACCCCTTTGCCGCTGCCACTTCTGCTATCCTAG
Organism: Protopterus annectens; assembly: GCF_019279795.1. Taxonomy (NCBI): domain Eukaryota; kingdom Metazoa; phylum Chordata; order Ceratodontiformes; family Protopteridae; genus Protopterus; species Protopterus annectens. The sequence goes on from NC_056733.1 coordinate 134,944,534, forward strand.
AGTTTTTAGCATCTATTTTTCAAGAATGAGCTAGTTTCTATACTATTAAAGTGCAATTGGCAGCCATATCTAATTTTCACTCAGGCAAAAGTTCTTCCTCGTTAGCGTCTTTAAAATTGTGTAAGTCTTTCTTGCTAAGTCCCCCAGTGAAGTACCCCATTGCCCTCCTGGGATTTGACAGTCATGCTGCAAGGGTTAAATCAGAAACCCTCTGAGCCATCAACTAAATCTGATTTTAAATTTTTATCATGGAAAACTGCCTTTCTGGTGGTCATTACATCTACAAGATGAGTTTCTGAACTCCAGGCTGTCTTTTCCAAATCTCCTTATCTCATTTTTCACAAAGGCAGGTTTATCATATACTCCAATCCATCTTTTTTCCCTAATGTAGTTTCTGAAATGAACATTAATCAAGCCATTAATTTGCTTGTTTTCTTTCCCAGATTTGCTAACAATGGACGATACATGCTCTATCTTTTAAATATACATAGGCAACAATGTTCTTATCTCCACAGAATAAAAGATTTCAGGAAATTAGAGCAATAGTTTATCACCTTCTCCCCAAACAAGTTAGGCTCACCATTTTCTAAAATTATCCTAGCCAAATGGCTTACTGATTGCATTTCCTTTGTTTACAGTCAGCTAGGCCTATCCCTACCCAGGCCTCCTAAAGCACACTCCACCAGGTCTATGGTTACTTCTTCCACTTTTTGGTCAATAGCGTCTATTGGTGACATTTGCACTGCAGCTCCCTGGTCTAATGCTCATACTAAGTGCTAATTATAAATTGGATATGACTTCCAGGAGCAGGGCTGCCTTTGTTTCTTCAGTACTCTGGAATATCCTTCCATGAGGCCACCCAAGGTCCACATAGCTGGCGACTTTGTTCCATCAGTTGACGAATGAATGAAAACATCAACATCAGATTTTAAAGTTATGTCCTCACCATAACCATGCATCTGTGCTGTCATTTTCATTTTTCTTGTCTAGCTCCAGTTTTAGCTCATTGCAGGCTAAATAGGATCAATGTTTTTCCGTATTTAGATGACTTGCTTATCTTTGCAGAGTCTTTTTAAAAGTATCAGGAATCTCTCTCTTGGGTGAAAGATCTCTTACACAAGCTGGAATTACAAAAGAATATTCAAAAGTCTTTCTTGACTCCTTCTAACAGGATTGTGTTGTGGGATGTCACCTAGACATCACAGTTCAAAGAGCTTTTCTTCAATGGGAAGAATAGATCCATATCTATATCTATTTTTAGTTTTTTTCACTCTGACTCAGGTTACTGTGAGGGAATACCTCAGGATTTTGGTCTCATGGCTTCTATGATTCTTATGATACCTCTTACCAGCGGTATCATGATTCTCGTGATACCTCTTTTGATGCCCCACCACTGGACCTGCAATCAAGGAGCCTCAATCCTCACCACTGGCACCAGTGGGGGATGTACTTTGGGAAGATGGCAAGTACACACACAGTATTTCAGGATGCAGCTCCCTGCATCATGTGCAAGTTCCTTTAAGAGCACACAGAGACCATAGTAAATCTGGGGTTGGTTTCTCCCTCTTCCTCCAGATCCCCAATAAGACTCCCCACTGGCACTGCTATAGAGTTGAGATTTCAGCTGAGTGGCCAAGCAAAGACCTCCAGCACCCTCTCTGTCCAACCAGTGCTTCGTGTCCCTGCCCAAGTAGCTGGCACACACTCTCAGAGATTTGATGTATTACACACACACACAGACACACCACACACACACACACACACACACACACACACACACACACACACACACACACACACACACACACACACACACACAACACACACACACACACACCTGGGAAAGGCTGGCACAGGTTTACTAGTTATGCTCCCTTCTGCCCAGACTATAAGGTAGTTATTACTGTATCAGCCATCTCCATATCAGCTACTTTAAGGCCCTTAACAAAGGGTGTCCAAACTTGCTGTGCAATGTTACTATCAATACAAATGGTAGTTTGACCAAGAGCAAGGCTATTAGGAGTGGCTTACACAGTGTTACCAGATAAATATGCAATTACTGTCAAAGCTTAAATATGTCTATACAGACCAGCCACAGTGAAAGGTTTAAATATATTTAATAATAAATAAAAGAACAAGACAATACTAAATATACATTTACAGTAACATCAGAGTTCAAAATCACATGAAATATTTAAAACAACATTACAGGGCAGTCTCAAATAAAGAAAGAAAAATATCAAACCTAAGCTTTGCTATATTCTTGACTATATCTAAGAGATTTAGTATAACCTAGTACATTTGCTTAATTAGAGCAGCAAGGCAGATGTGAGTAGATCTCAATGTTGTCAGGTCAAAACAGAATACATAATGCAGTCTCTCTCTCTCTGTCTCTCTCAGAGACTTCTTAAATTAATATCTCAAATATTACTAATAGGACAGCTTGCAGAATGAAATTGTTTCTTGTCATCTGACAGTATCCCAGGTAAACCCCCCTTTGCTGAAAGCTAGAAGTATTTAACGCCTGTGCAAATACATGGACACAGTATTTTCTTCAGATCCTGGAAGTCATAAAACAATAAAACACTTCCAAGACAATACAGAAAACTTCCCAGCACAGACAGTATGGCTCCTGCTACCTTGAAACTGAAAGATAACATCTTTTTATGGCCTGGCCATAAAGTAATTTAATTTCAGCTATTTTTCTAAAGTTAACCTCCTGTGTCTTGTATTCCACTGTTAAAATATATACATCTACACAATTACAATAGTGCAGGAGAATTGCTGTTCTATTCCAGTAGAGCATGCTGTGGTTACATTGTAAGCACTTTGCAAAAACCTTTTCAACACACATTTGTGTACCAGCAGTTTGATATACACCTGGCATACAGTTGTAATACATTTGTAACACAAGTATCTTATATGAATCATGTTGATATTCACAAATGACATAATTATTTGCAAAATTCAGGATAGCTATGTTGGCAGTATCTTCCTTTGTCACACTTCTGTATAAATCATGTTGATATTCACACTTGGCATATAATTATTTACAAAATTCCAGATAGCCGGGCTGGCAGTATCCCTCTTTGTCACACCTCTTACCAGAGATATCATGATTGAGAAAGATATGGTGGTATCTGAAGTCTTTTGGTCCTAGCACCAATACCCTGTGTCTTTTCAAATTGCAGTACTGTTTTTTTTCAGAGGAGAAAACACTTGATGGAGACAGCAAATTTCCCTGAATCTAGGTCTCTCCTTCTCCCTTCATGTACTAAAGTAGTCTCTCACCACAGATACTTCAGACTTTACTTGGAGAGTGGTTTCAGGACGGATAAAAGTGCAAAGTATGTAGGAAACCAAGGGCTGATACAAGCACAAAACAGGTAAATAAATAAATAAGAGATGCTTGCCCTGATGAAGGCACTCAACTCTCTGAATCATCTTTGATCTCCAGGACCTCTTCAAGTTGTTATGGACAATACCACAGTAATCTGATGCAATACCATGCAAGGGGGAACCAGGTCATATCCCCTCAGCTTAGCCATGTTATCTTTGTATATAGCTTTACAGCACAGTCTCACTCTGAAGGCCTCCTGCATTCAGTGAGAGCATAATTGTGTGTCAAACAAACTAGACAGGACAAAGGCAGACTATTACAAATGGAAACTAGTTTGGGGGTCTTCCAGGATTTGATCCATCTGTGGGAAGTTCAAGTGGACCTCTTTGCTTCTTCCCTGAACAATCAGATGGCAAGATTCTGCTCCAGGATATAACCTGTATTGCTTTGGCTACTGCAGCAGGGATCATTTGAACATCTACTGTAATGATAAGTTTACTTATACAAGTCTTCTTTTCCATCTGAATAGTTGTTTTCACTGGATTGTTTTAATATTCCAGAAGTAAAACTGTTAGTGACATTATTAAACTATTTTGCACTAGTGCTTTTTTAGGCAAGTATGTTGTACAACCATTTGTGAAGTTGTTACTTGATCCACATTCCATATGTTTACCAAGCACTTCAGGTTAGATTCAGTCTCCAAAGCAAAGAATTGTTTCAGTAGAGGATTTTTTCTAAAGTATTGTTGCAGGCACTTTTACCTCACCTTTGGATGCATAAGTTGGTATTCTACTCATCCATCACTATGAAACATGGAAAGCAAGCTACTGTATAGTTGTATGAAGTACTCATCATTGTAATTAAGTGAAACATGGCTGGTTTCACTGTTACATCCTACTTCCTCCCTTATACCTTTTTCCTTATAGGAGTTTTCATTTCTCCATCACTACCTTGGTGTAAGAATACAAGGCATGGCAACACCCATCCTTGCTTCGGCTGTGTTTCCTCACCAGAAAAGTATGGTCGGTTAGCCTTTTAGTGGGAAAGATCATATTTGCAGGTTAACAAAGTGTGAATTTCACCACAGAAAATTGTCTTACTTGTGTTCCCCCAGTAGGACAGTATAATGGATAAACATTTAGCTTAAAAAATGTACTAATTATAGAATTACAGTTTATGATAGCTGATATCTGGTACATTGCATAACTAGTCCCTCAAGAAGGATTGACTAATCTGGGTATGTTAAGAGAAGCATATGTTGAATACTGCAACACCAAGGTGATTTGTTTCAGAGATAACTTACATATGTATCTCCATTAATTGAAGTGGTATGGGCTGACTCATACAGGCTCTGTTTTGTGGTAATATCTGGTAGATTTCCATGATTTTTTTTGTTTGGCTTACCTGCACCCAGTCATCCCATTTATTCTGGGGAGACAGACGTTGAGCACTTTCAGGCTAGGGAACAGCCTTAATTCCCTTTCATTTCTGTCCTGGAGTTCCAGTTAGCCCTCCTTTCTCTTACAGTAGTTGGATGGTAGGGATTGAACCAGCTTGCTGGTTCTGTGGGGTTGCCTACCGTCTCCTTTTAGAAGCATCCTCCTCAACAGCTTTTCCATACTTTGCCTTTTCTATCAGTGAGCTCCCATTGGCTTGCAAGTGTGAATATGCTCACATAGAATGCCTTATTAGGCTCATACTCCACTGCATCTAACTCCTAATACATCTGTTGGGTGTCACTCCTGTAAAAAGCCAGAACCACCCCCCCGGATGAACAAGTCGGCAGCAGTTTCTCACTCACATCCTCCTTAGGCAGCTCCTACAGGCACCTAAGCTACTAATCATGCATGGTTTGCTTGCACCATTGTCAGGGCTTTATCCCTGTGTGCCACAGAGCTGGCTTGAAAACTTTTGCAATTCTTGAATGCTCCCTCCTCACAAGATACTGCTATAATTTGCAATTGTAGTGAGTAGCTCATGCAAATGTACTTGTTACATGAATCAGTTCATCTTCTCTGCATCTTAATACTGCAATTTAAATGTACTGTTAATTTTTATTTTTTTTAGCGTCATTTCTGTGTGTTTGCTGTAAACTTTCCTGGGCAAGAAGCACTTCAAAGCATTTATAGCACAATCCTTTCTCAGCATTTGGCCAGCATTAATTGTGCTATGGTAGTTCAGAAGTTCTACCCACAAGTGATTTCTGCAACACTTGGTAAGTGAAAACTGGATTTTTAATTGTGTTAAAAAATGTTTCACATTTTTTGTTTTTCTGGACTGATTTTTCACATTATACTTTGCAGGTACTGGAAGTTCATTACACATGTACCAGATTTGTTCTTCATTTGATCACTGCTACAGTAGCCTAAGTAAGCTATATGGGTTATGTCCTGCCAAGATGTAACAGATGGCCAGCTTCCAAAGCTTCAGAACACCACCCACATGCCCATACTATTAGTCAGTTTGAGGTGAGCTGACTAAAAGTTAGGTTTGGGCGCCAAGTCAGAGCTTTCCTGCCAGTGAGAGAGTACTCCTCTATGGGCTGTCAAGAATCGATGGTCAGCTAATGCTGTTCCATTTCTGGGCAGATAAGTTCCCATGAGGAGAAAAAAAAACTGCCACTTTATTTTTTGTGACAGAAAACTTACTTTTTCTGTAAAATATTTATATTTTAGCTAGGAAAACTTGTTTTTGTTGACTGTTATGTAACGTTTGCTCAGTGTTAAACTGGACCATCACTTCACTTGTTTACGTTTAAACAGTTGTAAAACATCTTTAAAACTACATTTTATGTGGCGAAAGTGATACTGCTTTACTTTTTGGGGATGGGGTATGAGTTTAAAGTGCTTTCATTGTTTTTTGTTTTTTTGTTTTCAGGAAAAAAATTACTTTTTTTTACAACTTACCTGTTTTACTGACTATTGCTACTTAGCATCCCTTGGAATCAGGCTCCTTTTTCTGTTAAACCATGGAACAACCTACTGTTTCCTTGGTTGTACCTTCTTCCAGCCAGGAAAAAAAAAGATTGTTAAGCAGCCTTGACTGCCACAACAGGCAAATATTTTTGCCTCAGCTGCAGGTGGATGACTCTGCTGAGTTCAAAGCTGGTTTCTCAGAGCAATCCTCTTTTTACTTGGGTCCTGTTCATGTAGTCCATACAAGCACCATGACCCAGGGGTTGGACACATCTTGTGCAGCTGTTAGTGTGCCCTTGTTGGACAAGGGAGACCCACTAGAGTATATATTATGTTATTGAAAAGGCTGTCCATCGAATGCCTTTTCATTGACCCCTAAAAAGCGAACTGCCATATAAGCGAATGGCCACATCAGTGATTTTTGTCCAAGGGAAATAAATCGCTTGCCCTACCAAAAACGAAATATCACTTCAAACATTACAAAGTGGGGAGCTTTGCCTCCCTACACACACACACACACAGTCCCTCCATCTAAATATAACAACTTCGAGATCACACTGCAGTTTGGAAAAGGGCAAACTCACAAGGATGGACAACCGATGTGGCCATTCGCTTAAATGGCAATTCGCTGTTTAAGGGTCGATGAAAAGGCATTCGATGGACAGCCTTTTCGATAACATAATATAGACCCAAGACACTGTTGTCATTTCTTGGAGAAGGGGCATGGAATGCCCCACTGCTTAGCCAGAAAGCTTTGCCCATCCCTAAAGAGGTGATTGCTGCCAATTCTGTGTCTTCCTCATGAATTCCTGTCAAAAAGAAACAGAAGACTAAACATATGTCTCCTCCTGTCTCAGTGACACAGGACAGGAGTAATTTGTTGGGCTTAGCCAGGGGTTTAGTGCAGACCCTTGACCCTTGTGATATGACTTGTTCTGTTGAAAGAAAAAGGGATTTTTTTTTTTTCGGAAGAGACGCAAATGTTTGAACCTGAAAAGGATTGTGAAAGGACAGATGATATCATATGTCTACATATTTCTGATTCATATTCTAAAGAGTGTGTCTTTGAATAGTCCCTCTGAAGGATTTTGTTTCTCTGAGACTATTTCCAGAATGAATTAGTTGTTTCCATGGGAAAATAGTGATGTTCCTCAATCCCTTAGAAAATATTATGTTTTACTACAGCTGGAATTTCCTACACATACCCCTGTTCTTCCTGTTCTTTCTGCTTTGGAGGATGTTTTTGTCACAGCCTACAATTTCCTTGGCAGTCAGACTACTGCCCCCCTCCCCCCCAAACAGCTAGGTTATATAAAGATGTGACATTGTTCAATCTCACCGTTTGTTCTTACACATGGGTTCGGAGCCGATCCTCAGCTCCGAGTCGGCTGCATCACAAGCTCTGCATCTAAGAGAAGCTCGAGACTCAGTATGTATCCCATGATCCTCGCTGCTATACCTTAGAACTAGTTTGCCGCTGCAGCTGATCACATCGAGAGAGCTCGGGCCAGTAAAAAATTTCTAATTTTTCAATAATTTAGTTCTTTAATCTTTTCTCTTTATTTATATTTAACCAGGTTTAGTGTGTGTGTGCATATCTAAATAGGGTTTGTTACCTTTAGAGAATTTATATAGATATTCTTAGGGCTTAGGCCTAAAAATTTCCTGTCAGGGCTCTGGCAGTTAGTTGTCTTGTAGAACTTTTGTAAACATTTTTCATAGTATTTGAGTATTATCGTGTGCTGTTTTTCATATTCACTTATAATCTTTAGATATAGTTCATAGTTATTAGGACTACATAGTAACCTAGGTATAGTGTTGTTAGCGTAATTCTTTATGTGCTTGACAAGTGTTTTATGGCTGATATGTTTGAAAAGGCTAAATCCGGATTTAAAAGGTGCCAGTGTGGACAAAAGATGTCCATCACCGACAATCATGCTTCCTGCGTCTACTGTCTTGGCCCTCTTCACCTGCAGGAGGATTGTTCTATTTGCCACTCCTTCAGTGGAAAGGTCATGATGGAGAGGCGCAGGAAGCTGATAGACAGAGGCTTAATCAAGCCAGACTTTTTGGAAGCCTTGGAGAAGGCTGACCAAACTTCTAGGTCTTCGAAGGGGTCGAAGACGTCCAAGGTGTCGGAGCCCAGGTCCTCTGCTCTGAGCACCTCTTCCAAAGTTCATTCACCGGCTCCACAGACCTTGGGGCCGGGTATCGAACGGTTACCTTTGATCGAGCCCCAGGTCTTGGAACCAGTGTCGGAGCTGCCTCCACTGTCGATACTTCGATCGGTGCCGTCTTCGGCCCCTTCGACCTGTTCTTCTAGGCCTTTATCCGAAACTGACATGGACCGTGTGGTACAGAAGCTTATGGAGAATATGGCTCTGTCCAAGCTAATTGCAGTTTCGTCCCAATTGGTGTCGAAACTGGAAGCCCTCCGTGTTTCTCCGACGGATCCTCCTTTGAGATCTATCCGGTCTTCGGAGCCGGGAGAGGATGAACTAATGATAGTGGAACCCTCGGTGCTGAAGCCTTCCACTGTGTGATCGGAACCGCTGACCTCAACGCCTTCGGAGCCTATCGAGCAGTCGCGGAGCCGACAGTCTCTCCTTGGTTCCGGGGTCGAGAGCCATACCGAGTTTTCGGTCCCGACTCTCCCGCTCGGGGCCTCAGCGCAGATCAGTTCAGCTCTGTCTTCTGGGTCGGACCTCCTGGTCCCGGTGTCGGGGAGGCTTCCCGGTTCTTCGGACCCGGAGGATTCCTCGGCCCGGGGTCGGGGGCTTTCAATCTTATGAGGAAGGTCTTGTCTGAGAAGACATCTGTGTCATCCGAGTCATCTTCTCCTTCCCCTAAAGGGCTGCGTTCTACTTGTGTACCCGCGATCCCTCCCAAGCGTAGAGTCCCAACACCTCAGCTAGCCCCAGAGGGTGTCCCCTGTTCCTCGGAGGCTTCGCCAGATGCCCCCTCTGATGAGGTTCCGAGGAAAAGATTGTGCAAGAGGAGGCACATTAATTCCCCACAGGAATCTCTAACATCTGACACCGATTTGGATGAGGCAGAGGGGTCCCCACATTCCCCCTCTGAGGATGTCCTGGGTGACCCCGTCCTTCGACGAGCTAATAGACCTGATAACTCGAAGGGCGTGGGAGACACCAGACACAGTGGAACCAGTACCTCGGAGACCGAACAAGTACATTACTGCCCCCCAGGACAAGACTTGTCTTACCAAAGGAGTCCCAGTCGATGCTATGGTGGTAGCGGCAGCCATGAAAAAGGAAATGTCTGAAGCATCTTCCTCTGTCCATCCTCCTAATAAGGATTCTAGGACTATGGACAGGTATGGGAAGCGCGTATTTAGCTCAGCGACCTTTTCCATTCGTTCACTGAACTATCTGACACATTTTACACTACTTCAGAGGGATCTCATTAAAGAGTTGGGAGATACCCTCCAGGGTAACACAGATGCTGCTGTCTCGGACAAAGTGACAGCACAACTCAACACCCTCACTTCAATAGTCAACTCATCCATGAGGCTCATCTCGTATGCAGCCAAAGGTTCGAGTAGGGCTGCAGCCTCAGCGATTGCTCTACGTAGACAATCCTGGATGCGGCTGTGCTCCTTTGCAGAAGCCTTTAAGTCTTCCTTTGCCAACGCCCCCTTTGATGGTGCCACCTTGTTTGGGCCCAAAGTAAAGGAGACTCTTACTCGGTGCGAGCTAGAAGGTAAGACCCTGTCTGCCGTAGGGGTCCGTTTTTCCGCTCTGACTAGACCATACCCCAAAGGGCAATGAGGCGGAAAAATGTGGTTCCATAAGACTCAGGGATCTTACCAGGCCGCACAGAGTGATGCCCCCTCCAGAGGCAGGGGGGGGAGAAATGGAAGAAGCCACCCAGGCAGCAGAGAAGGTCCGCAGCATCAGGGCGACAGGGATACTGTCCCTGGCAAGCCCTTCCAGCACTCCTGAGTGGAGGCCCAACTGTCCTACTCTGGAGGCAGTCGGGGGTTGCTTGGCTTTGTACCCGGAGGCCTGGCTGAACCTTACCTCAGATTCTTGGGTGCAAAGCATAGTAACCAGAGGATACAACATTCCTTTTATGTCCATTCCCTCCGCACAAAAGAGATTTCCAGATGTTCCACCCCATCTGCGAAATCCAGCAGCCGTAGAAATTACAAAGCTGCTCGAAAAAAAGAGTCATCCAACCAGTTCCGGTGGACCAGAGGGGATCCGGAACTTACTCAAGGTTCTTTTTAGTTCCAAAAAAGACAGGGGACTGGAGACCAATATTGGATCTCAGCAAACTCAACTCCTTTGTGAGGAAGGAGAAGTTCCAGATGGTCACGCTACAATCGATCCTTCCCTTTATACAGAAGGACGACTGGATGTGCTTAATAGATCTCCAGGACACATACTACCACATCAAAATGGCCAAAGTGTCCAGAGATTACCTGTGCTTCCGGCAGCGAGCCAGTCATTTCCAATTTTGGGCGCTGCCCTTTGGTCTCACCTCAGCCCCCAGGGTGTTCACCAAATGCATGGCAGTAGTAGCATCTCACCTGAGACGGCTAGGATTCTGTGTGTTTCTGTATCTGGACGATTGGCTCCTTACCGCTACCACCGAGCATCATCTTGTACAAGCCAGGGACTACACACTCAGCCTCTGTTCCCATTTAGGACTTTCAGTCAACTTTGAAAAGTCTACCTTATCGCCCTCACAGCGTATCTCATTTATAGGGGCAGAGTTGGATTCAACAGCAACGGTGTTAAAGCTTCCCCTGATAAGGGTGTCAACGCTCAGGGATCAGATCGCTATTCTTCTACAGAGCAGAAAAGTCCCCGTCGCGCAAGTGTTGAAAGTCCTAGGCCTCATGGCGGCTTCTCTTATTGCAGTCCCTCTGGGCAGAATGCATATGAGCATCCTACAGTGGCTGCTCTTCACCCAGTGGTCATTTCAGGAACTTCCCTTGACACACAACATATTGATCACGGAGTCTTGCAAGTGGGATCTTCGATGGTGGATGAACAGTCAAGATCTGACAATAGGTCGTCCCTTTGTCCTGCCCAGCCCTACAGCCACCATAACCACGGATGCTTCCCTGATAGGGTGGGGGGGGGGCTTTTTCAGGGAAGAACAGTCCAAGGAGAATGGTCCAAAACAGAGTACAATCTGCACATCAATGTCCTGGAGTGGAGAGCAGTGTTTCTGACGTTGCAACACTTTCACGAATCTTTGCCTCTGGGAACAATAACAGTTCAGACGGACAATATGTCAGTGGTCTGGTACATAAGCAAGGTAGAACCAGGTCTTACCTGTTATGCAGGGAGGCCCTGAGAATTTGGCAATGGGCAGCATCCACAGGTTGCTTTCTGATAGCAACGCACATCCCGGGGTCATCCAATGTCATTGCGGACAGGTTGAGCAGAGCCATCCTGTTACCACATGAGTGGTCCCTGAAAATTCAAGTGGCGGAAAAGATTTTCCACAGATGGGGCCAGCCTTGCTGCGATCTATTTGCATCCCCCCTTGAATGCCAAATGCAGAAGCTACTTTGCCCTACTTCCCCTTCCGGGGACAGTCCCTAGGGACGCTCTAGTGCACGATTGGCCCCCGGGTCTCCTGTACGCATTTCCCCCTGTTCCTCTGATACTCAAATTTCTTCAGAAAGCCAGGAACCTGGACAGGCTGATCATCCTCATAGCACCGTTTTGGCCTCGACAGATCTGGTTTTCCTTCCTTCGGTCCCATCAGATAGAGGAACCTTGGATTCTGGACCCAGTGCCAGATCTATTGACTCACTCGTCAGGAGTTCCTCATCCATCCCTTCAATCCCTCAAATTGACAGCTTGGCTGCTCCGCTTCCCTGTTTAGCCAGGTCGAACCTTTTGTCCTCTGCAGTACAACACATTCTAATTTCTTCTTATAAAGCCTCCACCAGAAAGCTATACAGGAGCAAATGGAAGCGCTTTGTGTGTTGGGCATCAGATCATGGTATTGATCCTTTGGTAGCCCCGATACACAAAATATTGGAGTTCTTATCCATTCTTTTTCATGAAGGGGCTTCTACATCTACCATAAGAGTACAGTTAGCGGCCATATCTAACTTCCATGTAGGTGAAGGTGGTTCTACTATTATGTCCCACAGGCTTTGTAAGGCCTTCATGAAGGGTACTTTCCATCTTTGCCCACCCATTCGAGAGCCAATTTTCCCATGGAACCTAAACTTGATGTTGTCCCAGCTTATGCTAGCACCCTTCGAACCTGCGTCATCGCGTCCATTTAAGTTTTTGTCATGGAAGACCCTTTTTCTTATTGCTGTTACCTCAGCTCGAAGAATTTCGGAGCTACAGGCCTTGTCAGTGAGACCATCTTACATGATTTTCCATCCAGATAGAGTTTCCTTACGCACAAACCCATCGTTTCTCCCCAAAGTCTGTTCTGTGTTAAATATTAACCAATCTATAGAACTCCCTACGTTTTTCAAAAACCATTCAAATAAACTGGAATACATGTTGCACAAATTGGATGTGCATAGGCAACTGAGATTTTATCTAGACAGAACTAAAGTTTACAGAAAGTCTGATCAGCTGTTTGTGTCATTCGCAGACAGTAGGAAAGGCATGGCGGTATCAAAGGGCACCTTATCCAAGTGGCTATCGGAGTGCATCAATTTTGTTCATTCTGCTGCTAATCAACCACTACCTTTAAAACCTAAGGCTCATTCTACGAGGGCCATTTCTACTTTTTTAGCCCATGCAGCTCGATTACCGTTGGGCACTATTTGTGCAGCAGCTATGTGGGCTAAGCCTCATACGTTT